>NC_137472.1:62990476-63590476 GCF_918807975.1 Aplidium turbinatum
CATCATTTTCCGGAGTCAGTACATAATTAATTAGATTCTCCTAATTATATTGAATCTGTTGACGCATAAATCATCTTTTTGCAATAAGAATTCAGTAAGTTATGACGTTTTTAAATCTCGTGAAAACAACTTCCTATTAAAAACAATACATTTTCAAGCCTCGAAAAAATCGCTTCAGGTACCTTTATAAATCGCGATTTTTAGAAATGAAGACAATGTCCGATCAAGCTCAAACTTTCAGGAATGTCGTTTTATGACTATTCGCAAGAAAAAAAGTTTGTAGCAATGAAATCGGAGAAAAAGTCCAAATTTCGACCCACCCTAATGTCTATGTAAAAATGACAGATTTTACGAGTAGTTACATTGGGTATTTACCTGATGTTGATCAGAGTAATTTATTTCTTTTCCACTGGTAGCTTTCAGTGGGAGTCCGATAAAATAAACAATCGTTAGCAACTCGAATCTGTAAAGCTTCGGTCAGCAAGCTCGAACCTTCCATCGCTATTGAAAGATCGAGGCTTTCAATTAATAAAACAAACTTCAGAGTCATTCTAATGATCACTGAGATGAAACATTTAATAACCAATTGAGGCTTTTATTCACTGAAATATATAAATACAAAACAATAAGAACTAAAGACAAACTGATAGCATTAGGTAACGTAGTAGGCATACAACACAAACTTCTACTGTAACATATAGTTTCAAACATAAGACTGCGACGCTCTGGCAAAGCAGTTGAAAGGAAAGGTTGCTTGCGATGCCAGAGGCATCGCGCTTCTTAATCAAGCAGCAGATGGCATAACTACCAAACACAAATTGCAGACGTTGTCAAGACGTAAATACCACATTCTTCCCTCCTTCATCTTCGGAACACCATCTTCGAATAATACAATAACAAATTGACAAAACGATATAATAACAAACAGATACATTTCATACATGATAAATAAATGCATTACCTATTTGTACAGGCACCTCAAACATCGTATATATTGTGACCATATCTTTCAGGTGGTCTAGTTACTCTAGAAGAACGTCTCGGGTGTGTAGAAATGGTTAAGGGAGATTCAGTCATTTCATGATTAGTTTCCGAAGAAGTATGAGCATCTGCATCAATATCTGGTGTAAGATTTTGCTGTGTACCTGCGGTTTCTGGTGAAGGGTTTTGTTGTGTACATGGAGGTTCTGATGTAAGATTTTGTTGTGTGAGTGAAGTTTGAGAGAGAGATTCAGAAGGAGTAGAAATCATGTTATCATTGTTTGATCCTTTTCTAGGTGTTGGGGCAAGATCGTTGGTTGAGACGGAAGATTCCCGACCATTGGGAAATCGCACATGGGCGAAACTTGGGTTTGCGTCCAATAGCTCGACCTCTTCCACAAGCGAATCGCTTTTATTTCGGACAAAACGTCGGAGTAGGACTGGTCCTGGCTGGATAAGCCAGCTAGGAAGAGATTGACCGAACATACTTCGACGACTAAACCCCAGAAATCGTTCGTGGGGAGTGGTGTTGGTTGCAGTGCATAAGAGAGATCAGTAGTAAGTAAATGTCAAATACAACAAGTAAATGTAATAACCCAAAGTATTAACCTGCAATAGGACGATATTGTGAGCACATTTTTCTGCCTATTTGAGCGGGCAATAACGGTTGATGCATATTTTTGAAGTCCTCACACATTGGACATTTGAACTTCCTGCGCATTGTGATCACATATATTTCGGCTGATGACGCTATATCAAAGGTAACACATATGCATAATGGTTGATTTGAATCAGGAAGTTGCAAAAAAG
The DNA here is from genome assembly GCF_918807975.1 of Aplidium turbinatum. Classification (NCBI taxonomy): domain Eukaryota; kingdom Metazoa; phylum Chordata; class Ascidiacea; order Aplousobranchia; family Polyclinidae; genus Aplidium; species Aplidium turbinatum. The sequence goes on from NC_137472.1 coordinate 62,992,268, forward strand.
AAACTTTGAAAAGAGTTCTATAAAAAGCGAGTAGATTTCATGCCGGCTGTTTGGGTGCCTTGAAAGAAGTGAAATATTTCAAGACGAGCTTTTACTGCAGATTAGTCAGAGTTCTTACGAAAATTTATGAGATTTATGTTTGAACTAGCAGAAAGTTATGTCTCCTATTTCGATTATGAGCTGAATATTTTTTCAGGTTGATAAGAAAAAAAACATAGCAAAATGTATAATTGTGAAATCTGTAATGCCCAATTCAAGTCAAAGACTGGGAGATGGTTGCATATGAAAAAACATAGAAACATTCGTTATGCTTGTAGGTTTTGTGAAAGGACGTTTTCGCAAGTAGTGTCAAGAAATCGGCATGAGCGGAGGTTTCACAAGTGAGTTTGATTGTTCACATAATTGTAAAATTGTTAATTTTAGTTGTCTGACTGATTACAATTTGAGAGTGGGTGAAGGGAATCACGTAATTGTTTAATTTTAGTTATCTGACTGATTACAATTTCAGAGTGGTCGAAGGCAATAACAATGAAAGGGAAAAGGTCCCCAGAGAGAATGAAATTGAGGAATTAATGAATCCAAACTTATGGGGGTAAGAATTCTGCAATGAGATCTCATTTAAAATTGAGAATGTAAATTAAAAGTGTTACAAAATGAACATATTCAAAGCAAAATTATTTCTAAACTGTTTAGTTTGGAGTTAGTTAAAATGATTACAAAACAGGGATTTTTTTTTGAAACTTTACTTTCCTTTGTAGAGACATTGACTGGAAAGCACAGTACGAAGTCGAACAAGACTTGAAAAACCCTGATTTATGGGGGTAAGTTGATTGGAAACATATTATCTTTGTCAATGTTTTTTGAACAAAAAGTAACATATTACTGGTTAAATAGCATTTCAAACGTTTGGGGAGACTTTAAAACATTTTCTGTTTTTTATGGTCTGGTTATCTTGAAAAAAAAAAGATAAGTGTTTTAGTAGACATTGAAAAAAAAAAAAAAACTTTTCTTTCACTGATTTGCGTGATGATTTTTTTTAACAAAATAGCAACATGTTGGTCAAAATTATAGTCAAAATTATTTTTTTTTAGAGATATACAATGGTCGCAGAATGTGGAAAATCGAAATGGTGCTGAACAACCTCCTGCAGAACAGGATATTCAGTGAGTTGTTGTTAAATTTTAATCTATCCAACACTATGCTTCACTTGACCTAGTTGTTAATTTTTTTTTTGTCAAACATTTTCAAGAGGGTTTGTATTACAGACAGTTTTTGAGGCGACATTCAGGAAGCATCCACGCCAAACACATCATCCATCAAAGAGTGCAAGATCGGTTTAATTTTGCATTAAATAATAATGATTTGCTATCTCGAAGAGACGAATTCCGACGGGTCATATTTCAATCACAAAACTCTGCTTTTAAAATTAATTATAGTTTCGGGTTTATTTTACGTCACCGTGTTCATGGGGGTCTGAGGTTTTTTCACCCGTCCCACGGAGCAGACCGTGTTCTTCAAATTTCTCCTTTAATTTCAAACTCGCATGATTTCGATGATTTTTTAGAAAACGTAATACATCAAGATATTTTGGAATTTGCACGACTTCAACGCCCTGATTCAAGTTGGACTGTTGTTAATGTCACAAATGTTTGCTTTTATGTTAACAAGTTACCAAATCATCCCATTGGTCATTCGCTAGCATTACCTGATTTTATTTTAAACAATTTTGGTTTAAATGCACTTGTAACAAGTCAACAAAGTAATCAAACTTATACTGATCACTTGTGTCTGTTTCGTTGCTTGGCCTTGCAAGCTGGTTGTTTACCTCATAACTTAGAAAAAGTAGCAAAAGAAAAGTTTCATGTTTTCTGTTCGAAATTTAATGTTGATCCGATTCAATTTTCAGGTGTGTCATTATTTGATTTAGATAAAATCGAAAAATTATTTCAAATCAATATTTCCGTATACAAGTTAGAAAAAAAAGAACAAATTGTTGCTTCTTTAGTTCAACGAAGTCCCAATCGCTTTTCTGAAACTATGCATTTAAACTTGTATGATAACCATTTTAGTTATATTTGCAATTTATCGCTGTACTCCAAAACATTTGTGTGTCCAAAGTGTCAAACAATTTGGGGTCGTGGGTCCTCATGTGAGAGACATGCGAAAACATGCGACATGAATGTCAAAAACAAATTTGTAGGTGGGGTGTACAACATTCCTAAAACCATTTTTGAACGTTTGGAGGATGTTAATATAATTGTTCCTAAAAATCAACGTTATTTTCCCTATAGGGCTACGTATGATTTCGAGTGCCTTTTTTCAAAAGATCAATTACCAAACAATTCTGACACGATTCATTGGGAAGCGGAACATAAAGCTTGTTCCGTGAGTGTGTGCAGTAATGTATGTGGGTTTGAAAATCCTGTGTGTTTTGTGGATGAAGGTAATGTGAACGATCTTGTGAGAAAAAAGTTAGACTATTTAGGTGAAATTTCAACTGCTGCATATCAGATTCTTCTTGAAAAATTTAAATATGTGTTTGAAGAACTTGAATCCCGTTGCTCAACAGAGGAAAAAGACCCAAAAAACAAACCTTTCAAAGAATTAACATCACGTTTTCACTCGTACTTAAAAGAAATGCCAGTTATTGGGTTCAATAGTGGCCGCTACGATTTGAATTTGGTGAAGAGAGAATTTTTTAGCCAGATCCAGAAAGACATTGAGTTTGTCGTAAAGAGAAACAACAATTACATGTGCATTAAAACGGAAAATTTTAAATTTCTTGACATAATGAATTATATTGCGCCTGGATTTTCTTATGACAAGTTTATTAAAGCTTATGGCGTGGAGCAAACCAAGTTTTTTTTTCCCTACGAGTGGTTAACAGACTTGTCACAGTTAAATCAGACGTTTCTTCCAGAGCACGAATGTTTTTACAGTCACCTGAAAGGTTGTAATATATCGGATGAAGACTATTCACTATGTCAAAAAACTTGGAAAGAAAAAGAAATGAAAACTATGAAAGATTTTTTAGTGTATTATAATAATTTAGATGTTGTTCCGTTTTTAATTGCCATTGAAAAGTGCTTTCAATTTTACAAATCAAAATCTTTAGATCTCTTTAAAGATGGACTTTCTGTTCCCGGGTTAACTCTGAAGTATCTATTTTCTACTCTCGATCGTGGTGTCAATTTTTCCTTAATAGATGAAAAGAACAAAGATCTCCATGAACTGTTCAAGAGTAATATTGTTGGTGGTCCTTCTATTATTTTTCATCGTTACCATGAGAAAGGTGTCACGCGACTTCGAGAGCATGAATTCGGTGACAATGCTAAGTTATGCCAAAGTGTTCTTGGTCTGGATGCGAACGCGCTTTACTTGGGATCGATAGCTCAACCAGCTCCTACAGGTCGATTCATCCGCTATAAGGAGGCTGAGAATTTTAAACCCACTTGCTCTCATAAATATGGCTACCTTGCCATGGAATGGTTGGAATTTGTATCTTTTCAAGAAGGTTGCCATATTCAGCATGATTTTAATGGTGGGGAAATCAAAGTTGGAAAACTCTTTGTGGATGGATTCTGTAAAGAATCTCAAACCGTGTATCAATTCCAGGGATGCTTTTGGCATGGACACTCGTGTCGGCTTAACATCGATCGTTCTACTGGGTTAATGAAGGACACAAATTCTTGTAATGGACTTTCGATGGAACAACTCAGGGAAAATACAGAAAAAAATTGTAAATATTTGCAGGAGCTAGGTTATCGTGTTGTGCAAATGTATGAATGTGAGTGGCTTGAGCAAAAAAAAGTGTGCAGTGTGAAACAATTTTTGAAAACTCTGAATGTGCTTAAACCGATGTACAATATGACTCAGGACACATTTCTTTCTTCCATTTTAGATGGGACATTATTCGGTCTTGTTTTATGTGATATTGAGACTCCTGACAATCTAAAAAAACATTTTTCTGAATTTTGCCCTATTTTTAAAAACGTTGAAGTTTCTAGAGGAGACATAGGTGAATTCATGCAAGAGTTTGCAGAAAAAAATCAAATTTTATCCAAGCCAAGACGCATGCTCATTTCAAGTTATTTTGGTTCGAAAATTTTGTTGATCACACCCTTGGTAAAATGGTATTTAGAACATGGCCTTGTTGTTAAAAAGATCTACGAAGTCATTCAATTCCAACCAAACAAATGCTTTCAAAAATTTGCAGACCAGGTATCGGATGCAAGGCGAAGAGGTGATTCTAATCCTGACAAGAAAATCTTGGCTGATACATTTAAGTTATGGGGAAACTCGGCTTATGGTAAAACAATCACCAACAAACAAAAACATAAGAAAATTAAGTTTTGTGATAGTGACACAGTGGCAAAAGAAATTAATAAATCCTTTTTTCACCATTTAAACCCTGTCCATGAAAATCTGTTTGAAGTAGAAAGTTTTAAAAAATCCATCAAGTTTGACCTCCCCCTCCAAATTGGATTTTTTGTCTACGGTTATGCCAAACTCAGAATGCTAGAGTTTTATTATGATTTTTTAGATCAATTTGTTGATCGGAGTGATTTTCAGTGTCTCGAAATGGACACTGACTCGTTGTATTTCGCTTTATCTGCTTCATCATTGGAACAAGTCGTGAAGCCCGAAAAGCGTTTTGAGTTTTTTAGTTGTTATCATCTTTGGTTTCCATCTATTGCCTGTCCTGTACATCGCGCAGATTTCGTTTCATTGAAGTGTAATGGCAGTGAATTTGTTCCCCAGGAATGTTGTATTGCCCAACAAAAATTTGATAAGCGTACTCCTGGTTTGTTTAAGGAAGAATGGGCCGGGACAGGTTTTGTGGGCTTGTGTTCTAAAACATATTATTGCTTTGGTGCTGCGGACAAGCAAGTCTCTAAAGGTTTAAGTACAACAAAAAACAAATTTGACAAAAATTCCTATCTAAATGTATTGAGTACACATGAAAGTGGCCAAGGGGTTAATGTTTCCTTTCGTGTCAGAGACAACAAAATTTACACGTATCATCAAACTAAAAAAGGATTGGCGTATTTTTATGCGAAACGTGTCGTTTGTTCTGATGATGTCACTACTTTACCGTTATCTATATAATTTGTGTATGTTTCTTTGTGTATGTGCTTTACGACTTATTTATTTCTTACTGTGTTTTATTTTTTTTTTGCTTTGTTTTTACTGGAAATCTTGTTGTTTAATAAAACTTATGTGCTGACTGACAAAAGAAACAAGACAGTACAGTTTTAATCATGTTTTATTGACAAATCATACAAAACAATCACAGAATAGAATCTAATTTGATTCGTTTTTGAGGTCGAAAAGCGCTTGGTGATTGATCCTTTAGCACTTTTAAATATTTCAAAATTTCTTGCAATTGGTGTCGATCTTCTGGAGTTGGTAAGGGATACGCTTCATGATAAACCTTCACATTGACTTTCCCGTCGATAATATAAGAGAGATAGGCAGCTGGCGCGTAGACTTTTCCACTGGTAAAGTTCAAATCAATTTGTTGAGGTAGGAGCTCCTCTTTCACACGCTGGATATGCTCGCTATGAGGACAATAATTTAAATCTTCCTCTTTGCTCCAGTATAAAATCTGTAAGATGTTCTTTGTGGAGGGGAAAGCAAAAAACGGTTGTTTCACAATTAGCTTTTTCGCGACTTTGCATAGTTGTTCAGGATGAAACGCTTTTCTTCCAACGCGAACAGATAATGAAGCTCGTCTTAAGTGAGGGTTGAATCCAATTTCATGCTTCACATTGAAAGTCCTGGCGATGTCAACAACTTTTGCTGTAGCACGTTTAAGTTTTGATTCGTTAGCTAAGTCTTGTTCAGCCTCATAGAATGGTTCCCGCACATACGGTTGAGGTACATAGATTGGTGGCATTTGTTTCTCCATGTTTTCCAAACTATCGCATTTAAAAAAAACAACATTTATTCCTCCCTTTTTATACAGTGAAAAGGAAAAAAAGACTAACCTCATTTTTTTTTTTTTTTTTGCTAATAAAGAGAAATGTTGTTGTGTTTTTTTGAGTAAGTATCATAAATGAATCATGGATACTCAGCAACTGGCAAATGTTTTACAGACCGATCCATATGCAAGGACAGTCTTTAAAGGAGTTTTCGCGAGAGATCAATTGATTGAAGTTGACTTTAAAAACCCTGGCTTCTGTGTTATCAATCTTGACAGGTCCGATCAACCTGGCTCACATTGGGTAGGGATTTTCACTGATGCAAACCACAAGGCGACTTATTTTGATCCTTTAGGGCTCCATCCAATGTATCGAGAAATCTATCTCTTCCTCCGAATAAACGCAACCTCAACCGAGTTTAATGAACAGACAGTGCAAGGTTTAATGGCGACATCTTGCGGTCATCAGGTTTTGCTGTTCGGTATGCTATCTGCAAGAGGGTATCAGTTGAAAGAGATCTTGAAAATCTACTCTGATGATTTATCAAAGAACGATGAACTGGCAAAAAAGTTTATCACTTCAAGGTTCAATCATGTTTTATAAACAAACGCCCGACCATTCATCCTTCAGAAAGAAAATGAATCCTGAGGAGAGTGAGCGTCCATCCTCTGAGAGATCTTGGGGTCTGTTTGGGAAAAAAGTTCCACGCAACGAAATTGTGTTCATTTGTCAAGTTATCATTGTGTATGCTGTCATCATAGCAAGCATTTATAATCTCTCGACTAGTGTTGAACAAAAAGATCTTTGGATTTCCCTGCTCAGCTCTTGCTTAGGTTATTTGTTACCGAATCCAGTCATCAAGTGAAAATGTATATTACTCTCCCTTCGAATGCGTCCATGAATGAATTTCCAGACAACACACTCGCAAACTTCAAAGTAAAGCTTCCCCATCAAGTGCGATTGGAGGGGGGATGGGAGATGGGTTTATCAGAAATCCACTTCCCAATCAACTTCAACAACATCTCTGCAAAATCCTGCACTATGGTGATAAATTGCATGGGTGAACAGTTTCACCCCGCTCTCCCTGATGGACACTATGATCCTAAACAGCTTGTTTCGGTTTTGAATGCGTTAAGCCAACAAATTTATCGGTCAACAATTGACAGAGGAGTTTTGCATGATGATATTGATGCTCTTTGCGTCCAACCAGCTCACGTGTTTCAAGCGCATTATGATAATTTAACAAGAAAACTCACAATTGAAATCATGGAACGAACCACCATTCGTTTCTCTCCGCGCTTGTGCACCATACTTGGCATCGCTGGAGATGTTCTCTTACCTGGGAACCACACACTCGAAAACCCTGTGAACCTCAAGTCGGGTTTTTATTCAATGTATGTTTATTGTGATTTGCTTGAACCAAGCATGGTTGGAGGTGTTTATGCCCCGCTTCTGCGTGTGATTCCACTTGATCGAAAATAGGGAGAATATGCATCAAAACAATATGAAAAAGCGCAGTACTACCCATTACAACACAAAAGTTTTGATATCATAGAATTGGATTTAAGAACAGACACCGGAGAAAAGATGCCATTCCTCCCAGGACGTGTTGTCGTGATTGTTCATCTCAGAAAACAACATGATGCATCAGTCTGATCCAGTATCTTATGAAAAATATTTTATTGATCAAGCTGGAAACGGTCTCCCGGTGTTTCATGGAGCCGAATTTCAGCGGGGTCATGGTCTTGCAAATATATTCTCTTCAGCTGCAAAAATGGTGATGCCCTTCCTGAAAAAGACAGGAAAAGCCATTGCCCATCAAGCAATCCGTTCCGGATCAGAGTTTCTAGGAGATGTTTTAGAAGGAAAAAACGCAAAGCAGGCAGTGGTGAAAAGAAGTAGAGAAGCTGGCTCTAGCCTTCTTCACTCCATGATGAATCACACAAATAAAAAGCGCAAGCAACCCTCAAAGACATTCAAATCAAAGAAAGCAAAGAGGAAAGCAAGAGATATATTTTCTTAAATGGCGTTGGTTCATCCTTTGTCTTGTGAGTGCTTGAAGTCAGAGTTGAATCTTTTCAGTGTCAATCCGACGCAAACCAGCGTTGAAGATGGAAAATGGATAGAATTTCAACCATTAAACAACATATCTGAACGCGGTTCTATTGAATTTACCGTGAATTCCTCTGGAAACACTTATTTTGATTTGTCCAATTCCATGCTTTTTGTGAAAGCGCAAATCGTTAAAGGAGATGGGACGAATATAGACGCACAGGCGGCTGTGGGTGGTACAAATTATTGGATGCATTCAATGTTTTCTCAAGTGGATCTTTATCTCAATGATAAACTCATTACAGCTTCAGACAACACTTATCCCTATAGATCTTATCTCGAGACATTACTCAGCTTTGGACCAGCTGCCAAAGACTCTCAACTCTCCGCATCAATGTGGAGTAAAGATACCCCATCACACATGTCGGATCTTGATCAGAACAATACTGGTTTCACAAAAAGAAAAGGTTTGACTGCCACTAGCCGTCAAGTCGAAATGCTGGGAAAACTTCATTTGGACGTTTTCTTTCAAAACCGATATTTACTGAGTGGTGTCAATATGAAATTACGTCTCATTCGTTCTAAACATGCTTTCAATTTGATGGCAGCTGCTGATGCCGAGTTTAAAACTGTCATAAAAGAAGTATCTCTCTTTATTCGACAAGTGAATTTAAGCCCAGCTGTCATCACAGGACATACAAAAGCATTGCAAGTTTCAAATGCGAAATATCCTATTCGTCGTGTTGTTACTAAAACGTTTAGTATTCCACGTGGAGATATGAGTTCAACGCATGAGAATGTTTTCATGGGTCAGATGCCGAAACGTGTTGTGATTGGGTTTGTTAAAAATACGGCTTATAATGGTGCTTACGATCAAAACCCATTTCATTTTGAACATTTCAATATCAATTTTTTATCGTTGTATTTGAATGGAGAACAGATTCCTTCAAAGCCCTTAACTCCAAAATTCTCTGACCCACCACAGTATGTTCGTTTGTACAGCACCCTTTTTACTGGAACAGGATCTTTTTTTAAAGATTTGGGCAATTGTATTGACTACTCCGATTATGCCAAGGGTTATTCTCTATTTGCTTTTGATTTAAGCCCAGATTTGAGTGATGGTGGTCACTTTGATCTTGTGAAGCACGGCACACTTCGTTTGGATGTTAAATTTGCTGAAGCCCTTGCCCATTCTATCAATGCTATTGTATATGCTGAGTTTGATAATGTGTTGGAGGTTGATAAAAATCGAAATGTGATGTTTGATTATTCCGCTTGATAAAGTGTTGAAAAAAATGAAAGAAAAAAGGTGGTAGTGGTTTATAAAAGGCAATCACTGCATAGAAAAATAAAATCATGACGAGCACCGATGAAACCGACAATCGAGGGGTATTTGCGTGTCAAGAACCCGGCTATCCGTCTATGCGACATGTAGCAAATCGCTTGCAAACATTCTATAGAGGTGGAAGAGCTTGGTTCAGTCATAACGTTAGCCCTTCTTGTCTCTCCCTCGCAGAAGCTGGTTTATATTACACTGGAGATCGCGATCGTACAAAATGTTGGTATTGCGGTGGAGGATTGCAGAATTGGCTTGTGACTGATAACCCTTGGGAGGAGCATGCAAAGCACTTTCCTTTATGCGAGTACGTGCTATGCTGTAAAGGTCCTGAATATGTTTACCGAGTGGTTTCTCAAACCCCTTCTATAGAGCGAGTGCGGATTCGAAACCCACACATCTCTAATCTAACACGAAGAATCATGAATTTGATTCACATGGGCACTCCAGCTGGGGAGGTTTTGATGAGAGGACAAGTCATACCACAACAGAGAATCACAGGACTTTCGGATTCCCGAGAACAGAGTCCCAGAGAAGAGATTGAAGCAGTTCATGACAGAGGAGAGTGCAGTGTCTGTCTGACTGCTCATGTTGATACGTTATTTTTACCATGTGCTCATTTATGCTGTTGTACGTCTTGTGGTTCTGCTTTAACAACGTGTCCTATTTGTAGACAAGATATTGATCGCAAAATAAAAGTCTTTCGAATGTGATTTATATTGTGTTGCAATGAGGTATTTTGACAGTTATAGTAATGGATTCGCGCTGGAAGCACCCCTTCAGTTGTTTAATAGCAGGTCCAAGTGGGTCTGGAAAATCCTTCTTTACAGACAAATTTATTAAAGAGTCATCTCATTTAGTCAACCCTCCCCCAGACAGAGTGATATGGTGCTTTTCAGAATGGCAACCGTTATACCAGACTACAAACAATGTGGAGTTTGTTGAGGGGCTTCCAGATCTGTCCGGACTTGATACTTCTAAGAGAACACTACTTATCATTGATGATTTGATGGGAAACCACGATGAAGCGATTTCTGAAATTTTTACTAAGAAGTCTCACCATAAAAATTTAAGCGTGATCCACATTGTGCAAAACTTATTTCATAAAGGAAAGGGTCATAGGACTGTGAGCTTAAATGCTCATTACTTAGTTCTTTTCAAAAACCCACGTGATGTCACACAGATTCGACATTTAGCAAGCCAGATGTATCCTTCAAAGTCGAAATTCATGGTTGAAGCGTTTCGTGATGCAACAGCTCCACCACACGGATATTTACTTGTTGACCTCAAGCAAGACACACCGGAAAAAATGCGATTAAGAACGTCTATTTTTTCCGGCGAGCATCAAACTGTTTATGTTCCAAAGTGATAAAAAAAGCCGAGAGAACACTTTTCGATTCATTTTCTCATGATGTCAGCGAGGGTTAGACGTCACGCTAGAACGTTTCACGTTCTTACAAAAGCGAAACCCAGTCTACGAAAGGCAATCATCAAAAGCGCGGACAAAGACTTGGTAAATACTTTCTGTGAGTGCGCTCTCAATATTTTAAAAGGGAACGTGACTCTCACACCAAACCAGAAGCAAAAACTCTATCGTCATAGAAACAGCTTGAGAACTCTTGCAAGCAAACGCACTGCACTCTCTAAAAAAAGGAAAATTTTACAAAACGGCGGTTTTCTCGGAAGTTTCCTTGCCCCACTTATTGGGGCTGTCATTCCTGCTATAACGAGTCTTTTTACAAGGAAGTGATGATGCATGCAAAAAAGATGGTTTTGGTGGATCCCCGAGTTTTGAACAACCCTGCCTCCAATCCCACCTCAAAAATGCTTTCGAATTTAGACGAGGAAATGAATACCATCTTAAGCGGTGATTTACCGGACGATGAAAAAGCAAAATTATATCAGCAAGTTTTGCAACGTTACTTAACCTACCAAGAAAAGAAAAATCAACCTATCCGGATTCGAGTTGAAGAAGAATTACCAAAACCTAACCATACATCCACCCCAGCGATTGAGCTGAGAATATTGGATAGCGTCCCAAATTCAAAACGAAAATCAGCTCAAGATCTTCTTCAATTAATGAAAAACTCTGACACCATAAGCTGGAATGAGTTGGGCGAGGTGAAAATAAACGATAAATTACTCTCTGGTTCAAATGTACAGGATTTAATCAATGATGTATTAAGAAAAAGAAAAAATTTTGAACCAATAGGTTGGAGAGAATTTGGAAACGCTTTAAAACAAATCAACACCCCACAAACGTTAGTTGGAAATAAAGAACGGTGGGACTACATGCACCCTTCTGTATCAAGCAGCTCTCTGGGACGAGAACAAAAGCAAACCAAACCTAAAACAACACCTAGACGATCAAGGAGAAAAAATACTGAACAGAAATTGAAACAACTCGTTTGGTCACCATATTAAAACATGTCTTTAAAGGAAATTTACTACAACCCCCGTAACCCTGGGAGTTTTGGTGGCGTCAGTGCTTTGCAAAAAAGTTCAAAAAAACCTATAAAGAAAGTGAAAGAATGGTTAATGGGACAAGACGCCTACACATTACATAAACCAATCAAGAGAAAATTCACGAGAAGGCAAGTGATTGTTGGAAGCATCAACCAACAGTTTCAAGCAGACCTGTGTGATTTGTCAAAGCTGAAAAAATACAACAAAGATTATAAATACTTGTTGACATGTATTGATGTGCTTTCAAAATACGCCTTTGCTGTTCCTTTGAAAGATAAAACTGGAAAGAGCCTAGTAGAAGCTTTCTCTCACATCATCCAAGTTCGAAAATGCGATAGTCTGCAAACCGATGAAGGGAAAGAATTCACCAATCGTCTATTTCAAGCTTTTCTAAAAGAGAACAACATACATTTTTTCACAACAAGAAATGAGACTAAAGCTAGCATTGTAGAAAGATTCAACAGAACGTTAAAAACAAAGATGTGGCGATACTTCACCGCGAAAAACACTCTAACCTACATTAATATCTTGGATGATTTATTGTGGAGCTACAATCACAGTTATCATCGCTCAATTAAACGGACTCCTGCCTCGGTTAATAAGGAAAATCAAGAAGAAGTTTGGCAGGTTCTATATGGAAAGCAACGATCCCTTAAAGGTTCCAAATTTCTGGTTGGAGATAAGGTTCGCATCAGCAAGGTGAAGCAACTGTTTGAGAAAGGTTATATGCCTAACTTTACTGAAGAAATTTTTACCGTTTCGAAACGCTTGATTGGAAATCCTACTCTTTACACACTAAAAGACTACAACAACGAAGAACTCCAAGGTCGTTTTTACCCTCAAGAACTTCAAAAAATCATAAAGAATGATGATGAGTATCTAATTGAAGCTATTGTCGGAGAACGAAAACGAGGAAGGAATCAACAAGTACAAGTGAAATGGTTGGGTTATCCACCTGAATTCAACACTTGGATCAACGAAAAAGATTTAATTGCTGTGTAACTTCGCTTACAATTTCTTCGCTTGTGCAGTCCAATAAAACAAACTGTTGACAATTTGTGTGTAGTATATTTCGATAATGCAGAACACAAGACAGAGGCTATAATATTTATTTAAACGATTAATTAACAGTCCAAAATTTATCACTAAACAAATCAATTGGTGATTGAGGTAGAGTTTCATCCTCCTTAAATGAATTAAAAAGTTCGCAGAGACATTGCGCGTCGCACCCTTGATGTTCACAACTTCTGATATCCCACTCGTTAGTAGGATCATTTGACTGGAGGTTGATTGAATCCTCGATAGGATGCTCTTGGCTCCAAATCCAAGAAAGATCGAATTCCTCGATAACTTTCCTTAAAAAAAAATAAAGAAACTAAAACAAAAAAATATGGAATTCCCAACAAATCTTTCTCGTTGAAGGAATCATATACAAACTGGTAAGACGAAGTTATTATTATTTTTTTTTTTTTTTAAGAAGATGAATTAGACACGGGCTAAAAAAAAACAGTGAGTCAAACATACTGCAGGTTTACCTCCAGTCTTCTTGAAGTCCCACAAGCTGCGAGTCGGATTGAAAGATATCCACCAGATTACTTTCTTCTAAGACTTGAATGTCTGTGACAGCTTCCTCGTTCTGTTCACTATTTAATAAATATTTCATCATAAACACAAGCTTAGTCTTTTAACTAACATAATTTAGACTTTAAAATGATTACAAATTCTAATTGAATGTTTTTAAATATAATTTCTCCTATTTTTCAAAATAAAATTAAAAAAAAAACGTGTTCAAAACAGAAAAACACAGGCTCACAAAAGTTAAAATAAACCCACCTCTTTCTGTTTTGTGACAACTTCTCCGCAACCTCGTACATCTCCCCATCAGAAACATTGCCCCTACAAATAATTTTCATTACACTCCAGAGGTATGCTTAGTCTTTTAACTTACATTATTTTAACATTAATTTCAATTTTTTCAAGTATTTTGTATTAAGAATAACCCACAAGTTCATCATGCGAGAGGGAGGTTCTCTCCTCTAAAAAAAAATTTGCTTGGTTTCATTTTAACTAACATTATTTTTAACATTTATTTCGACTTTAAAATGATTACTAATTCTAATTGAATGTTTTTAAATATAATTTCTCCTATTTTTTCAAAATAAAATTAAAGAAAAAACGTGTTCAAAACAGAAAAACACAGGCTCACAAAAGTTAAAATAAACCCACCTCTTTCTGTTTTGTGACAACTTCTCCGCAACCTCGTACATCTCCCCATCAGAAACATTGCCCCTACAAATAATTTTCATTACACTCCAGAGGTATGCTTAGTCTTTTAACTTACATTATTTTAACATTAATTTCAATTTTTTCAAGTATTTTGTATTAAGAATAACCCACAAGTTCATCATGCGAGAGGGAGGTTCTATCCTCTAAAAAAAATTTGCTTGGTTTCAAGAAAATTAATGACACTAAAGCGAACTTTACCATATGAGACACTCTCTACAAAGAAGAAATTAAAATACATATCTACCAAATATCTGGTTCTTGGGTTGTTTCTCCTGCATCGGGTGGAGTAGGGCGGTGAATAATTCTCCAATGTTGCTTGAGTCCTTTCTTGTGTTTGAAAGATCGTCCGCAAGTCGGACATTTGTGAACTGTTGGGAGGTGTTGATGGTTCATCTTCTCCTCTCGACTGAAAAAAAAAATAAAATAAAAGCAATGAACCCACATAATCATAAACCATATCAAATGTATACACACAACCCACCTCTGAAAAGAAACATTACATCTCCGACACACTCCACACGTTCTTTCGTGTCTTTTCACTCCCCAGTTGGATGCTAGTTCTTTTTCACAGAACCTACATCTCTTATGGCTGTGTTGGTCTTTGCTTTTGACACTATTAACGAAACAAAAAAAAACTAATTATCACCCACCCACAATTTTATTTTCATGAAAAGACTTGCAACTGACCAAAATTTCAGGGAAAATAAACAATGATACACACACACCCTAATCCCAACAAACATCAAAACAAGGAAAATAAATACCTTCCAAACATTACCCCACAGATTTGACAGAAAAGACACGATAACTCCACATGAGAATGGAGAGAACTCTCATCTTTAAATGTCTTTTGACACCTCTCACATTCATAATCTCGAGAGCATTCATCTAAAAATCTAACGAAATGAATGTTTTAGAAACCCACTGAATTCGAATAAAGAAAAATCAAAAATAACACTCACCTGTTCAATGAGTTCGATTCCATAATTTCGTGCTAGTTCAAACATAAATCTCATAAATTTTCGTAAGAACTCTGACTAATCTGCAGTTAAAGCTCGTCTTGAAATCGGCATGAAATCTACTCGCTTTTTATAGAACTCATATAGCGTCATCAGCCGAAATATATGTGATCACAATGCGCAGGAAGTTCAAATGTCCAATGTGTGAGGACTTCAAAAATATGCATCAACCGTTATTGCCCGCTCAAATAGGCAGAAAAATGTGCTCACAATATCGTCCTATTGCAGGTTAATACTTTGGGTTATTACATTTACTTGATGAGACTTACTTTCTATACTACTGAGATCGTACTGCGTGCAGAGCTTCGGGTAGAACTGCCTCCCAGCAGCTCTCAGGCTGTTCGTACGTTCTTAACAAGAGTTTGACAGTTCTCCAAACAGTTTGGTTAATTCTTTCACATTGAGAGTTGCCGGTAGGGTGGTATGGTGTACTCCGACTACTCGCAATTCCTCTGTCTGAAAGATATTGCTTGAGATCTTGAGACATGAATGAAGAGCCTCGGTCGCTGTGGATATACAAGGGATGACCAAATAAAGAAAAGAGTTGACCAAGGCATCGAATAACAGTGGGCGAAGTCATGTCTTTACATGCAAATGCGAAAGGATAGCGACTATATTCATCAACAACAATCAACATATACTTATTCCTGCCATCGAGGGGTCCTTTAAAGTCAATGCTAAGTCTTTCCCATGGTCTCATCGATTTAATCAACAATTCGGCTGGTTTACGATAAAATCGAGGTTTTAATTCAGCGCAGACTTTGCAGTGCAAACAAACATATTTGACATCTTCCATAGAAAAAGGCAGATTTTTAGTGCGAATGAAATGGGACAAACGTGTAATGCCAGGGTGCCCAAGTTTTTTATGGATTTTGGTAAGATCGGGCGAGTTAGAAGATAGTGTACACGCTCTGGATAACGCATCTGGAACTAGATTGCTCTTACCGGGTCGATGCAAGATGTCGTAATCGAAATTTCCCAATTCGGCACGCCAGAGCTGGATTTTGTTGTTTTTAATTTTACCTAGTCGTTTTGGGTCAAACATGAAGGAAACGGCCCTTTGATCTGTCAGAAGTGTAAACTTGCGGCCATGTAATAAATGGCTCCACTTTCTAACCGCATCCATGATAGCCGAAGCTTCTTTTTCTACAGTTGAATAGTTTGCTTCGCAACGAGAAAATGTTCTAGAGTGAAAGGCAACAGGTTGCCCTCCCTGATTTAAAGTGGCAGCTAAGGTATGCTCCGAAGCGTCGCACTCCACTACAAATGGAATTCCTTCTTTGACACTGGTGAGGCAAGCAGATGCAAGACCCTCACGTAAAGTTTCGAAGCTTTTAATGGCGTCAGAGGGTAGAGGAAAAGAAGATGATAGATTGGATTGTACTAAAGGTCTAACCTTTTCAGAGAAATCGGGTACCCATTTGGCATAGTAAGAAAACATTCCCAAAACCCGTTGTAATTCTGGTTTAGATTTCGGCAAGGTAAGTTCGAGCAAGGGTTTAAGGCGTTCGGGGTCAGGTTTGATTTTACGGTGTGAAAGTCTATAACCCAGTAAGTCAATCTCATTACGAGCAAAAACACATTTCGATTCATTAAAAGTTAAGCCCTCGGCTTTAGCTGCAGCAAACAAGGCGTTTAATTTCGCGTCATGATCTGCTCGATCATTGCCACACACAGTTATATTATCAAGATAGGCATAGGTGTCAGTCAAATTATGCTTTTCGATCAGTTTGTCAACAATTCGTTGAAAAAACGACACACCGTTAGTAACACCAAATGGTAAACGCGTGAATTGAAATAATTTTCCTTCGGCTTCAAAAGCCGTAAATGGGCGGTCAGCAGGACAAAGCGAAATTTGATAATAAGCAGATTTTAAATCTAAAGTGCTAAACACAGATCCTTCTGCGATTTTCGCAATTTGATCACTTATTTTAGGAAGCGGATAAGCATCAAGTAACGTAAATCTATTTATAGTTTGTGAATAGTCAACAACCATTCTTGGTTTATGTCGTCCATCTCTTGCAACCAGCACTTGCGCTCGCCAAGGTGAATAAGAAGGTTCGATTATTTTCTCGGACAAAAGTTTGCTTACCTCCTCCCGGATGAATTTACGATCTTCTTGATTGAAATTCCGAGATTTAGTAGCGATGGGCTTGGAGTTAGGTTCCAAACTTTGGAATAAATGAGGAGATTCCATGGTTGAGGCAGATACTCGCAGTAAGAGTCTCCGATCACTAACTTTCTTTGTGATCCATCAAGCTTGAACAGAACTTCTTCATGCTGGTTCAGAAAACCTTGGCCTAGTATGATGTCGGCACAAAGTTTTGGTACTACTCCAAAGACGACGTTGGCATACTTTCTCTCTTGAAGTTTGACGTCAGTACACACTTTCCCCAGCACTTGTGCAGTGAGTTGGTCCGAAGCCATTGAAACTTTAGATGGCTTGCCTTGAGGTTGCAGTTTAATAAATTTTGCAGCTTTGGCACTCATGAAGTTGTCGGATGCACCTGTGTCCAGCAAGCAATCAAAATCCACCCCTTTAATTTGTGTACGTAGTGTGGTTTTGTTTAAGCATTTTGGGACTGTACCAAGAACAGAATACAAGTGAGATTTTTCAACATCATCATGGGCTGTGTTGTCATCGTCAAGTGGGGACTTCTGGCCTGCAAATGGTATTGCAGCTGCTTTCCGAAGGTTGTTTTGGCAAACACCTTGAAAATGACCGATCTTGCCACAAGCATTGCAAAGCTTGTCTTTCGCTGGACAGAAGTATCTGCCACCTGCATGGAGATTACCTCCACAAAAAAAACACTTGCGCTTTGTGCATCGGTTAGAAACTGTAGGTTTCATTGTTGTCGTTTTCACATCGCTGCTAGATTGCTTAGAAATGGATGAAGCACGCTGGGGTGAATTAGTTAAATAAGAATTTGAGTGTTCTTTGGCTTGGTCCAACATTTGAGCTTTTCTAATGGCAGTTGGTAAATCCAATTTTTGCTCTTCAAGTAATCTCTGTCGAATTGTATTGGAGTTGATGCCATTAATAAAAGCATCTCTTGTAATTTCGTCTTTGTAGGTCTCGGCGTCTACGTTTTCGAATTCGCATTCTCTTGCTAGTTGACGTAATGCGTGAATGTATTCATCGATGGTCTCTTCAGGATTTTGAACTCTGGTCATTAATAAATGTCTAGCAAACACAACATTTTTCTTTTTATGATAAGCATTGTCGAGCGCTGTCCTTGCTGCGGCGTAGGTCCCTGCATCTGCGATGAAGGCGTAGGTTCTGTGTGAGAGTGAGTTTGCTAGTAACCCCAGCTTGTCGATGTTTTCTTGATTTCCTTCGTTTCTTTCAACCGCAGTTAGAAAAGTTTCAAAAGTTTTTTTCCAGTGATCGTATATTTTCTTTGCTTCGGGATCCTCTGGAAGGATCTCCAGCCTGTTGGGTCGCAGCAATTTGTCCATTAATACAAGTGAATAAAATTGAGATGAAACATTTAATAACCAATTGAGGCTTTTATTCACTGAAATATATAAATACAAAACAATAAGAACTAAAGACAAACTGATAGCATTAGGTAACGTAGTAGGCATACAACACAAACTTCTACTGTAACATATAGTTTCAAACATAAGACTGCGACGCTCTGGCAAAGCAGTTGAAAGGAAAGGTTGCTTGCGATGCCAGAGGCATCGCGCTTCTTAATCAATCAGCAGATGGCATAACTACCAAACACAAATTGCAGACGTTGTCAAGACGTAAATACCACAATCACCATATGAAACAGTCGCTCGATGTGTGGGCTCGATGCCAACTGGACAAATCGGTGGCAAGTTATTCAGAAAACAACGATCTCGCATGCATTGGAGCTACACTGCTTTCATAACTAGACTTGCAATACTGCAGCAATTGAAATAATCATCTGATACAATGATATCACCGTGGATTTGTTGCATAAAAATCTTTACTTTCTTTTCGTGATTTTACATTAGGGCGCCTCTAGATTTTGAAAACGATAAGCAAGAAAATAAAAATGTTTTCAACTTCTTGTGGAAGCTCAGACTGTTAGCTGTAAGAGGAAGAACGAAAAAAAAACGTCATTATATTTTTACCGCCAGTCTTATGATGACATATGCTCAGCATACAACTTGACACCAAGCAATGAAACGTTTATTAAATTTATCGAACTCATCTCATCATTACCTACTTCGTGGGATAGAGACAACGGCAATTTAAATCGCCCAAATTACACCAACAACAATACCACACTCACATCTCATCTAAACACAATATGCGAATCAACAAAAACTGCATATCACTTTTACCTTGACAAAGTCAAACTAATTCCTACAAAGCAACAAAACAGATGGCACCAAATTGCAGGGATGAACTGGAACCTGACGCAGTGGGAAAACATTTACAAATCTGTGCACTACAGCACGCTAGAGAGCAAATTGCGAGCATTCCAAATAAAGTTGAACCTCAGAGCAATTGTGACCAATGACGCGTTGTTTGCGTTTGGTCTGAAGGAGAGCAACCTCTGTACATTTTGCAACGTTGCGACGGAAAATGTTTTTCATTTGTTTTGCGAATGTCATATTGTAAAAAATTATTGGGAAGATGTTTTTTCTTGGATTTCAGCAAAACTGAGATATCCTGTAACAACAAATAACGAGTTAATTCTGTTTGGAACTGCGAATTGTAATTTGTTAAACTGTTTACTTTTATGCGCAAGATATGTTGTTTATCGATGCAAATATGCCGAAGCTAAGCCGACAATTTCCCAGTTTATTCAAACGGTGAAAGAAACTAAGCAATCAGAGCGAGTGACCGCCGTAAAGTCTGAGAATTTGAAAAAACACCAATTCAAATGGAACCCCATGACATAGATAGATTGTGAACTCGAACTTGCATGCATCTTGCTGATGTGCTGATGAGTACAATATATGTGTATCTTTGTGTTTGTTATCTGTATTGTTATTGTTGTGTAATAAAAGAAATAAATAAAAAATAAAAATAAAAAAAAAAATAAAAAAAAAACATAAGTGAAATCAAGTCTTTGAACTCAAATCAAAGTTCTCAGTTCACACAAATAAATAATTAAACCATTTAACAATAAACCACGTAAAACGAAATAGCAGAGATTTAACATAATGTTGAAAGTTAGGCTGAAGATGAAACAAATTGCATAACCAGTGAAGCATGACCGATGCCACGAGTCTGCGTGTTGTGGTCTATGGCTTGCCAAGAAGTTGCTTTATCAACATTCTAAACTATAAGTTAGGTTGCTCTGTGCTGTGTTCGCATGACAAGAAAACTTACCTTACCTTGACAAGAAGCATAATGGTAGTTTAGAAAGACGTCAACACCTACGTCATCACTTAAAGAAAAGAAGTCATTTTTGGTAGATAAACACCATGTAGTGTTTAGCTCTTTTTAATAACTTAGGTACAAGTAACTAAAAAAAAAAAACAACAACAACCCCGAAACAATTACACGATACTATTGCCAATTATCAGTATAACGATCTGGTGGCTTTATAGTACGACCACTGCGGGTTCTATACAAATCAGAATTGGGCTGATCTTGATCAGAATTGTGCTGATCATGGTCAACTTGATCAGTTTCTGACTGTGTAACGGGGATTTCGGTCTTTTGGTTTGCCGGTCTTGATATTAAACTGTGGCGGTTTCGTCTGATAATGCCACGAGGAGTTTCGACCAGGTAAGAGCGAGGGGATGGAGCTTGTTCAATTAAGTGTCCTTCATCCAAATCTGGCTCGATCCAAACACTTGAGTTTGGAGATAGGGGAGGCAGCACCGTTGCTCTATGTCTTTTATCGTGATCTAACTTTTGCTGCTGTTTTAGTTCTTTATCACGAAGGCGAAATTGTTTTAAGTAAGGCCACTTTGGATCATATATTTTAGGATCAGCGGGAACAATCGATCGCAGCTTGCGTCCCATTAATAGTTCACACGGACTGAATCCAGACTGCAGTGGAGTGCTTGCGTAATTAATGAGTGCAAGTTGTGGATCCGTTGATTTGTCGAATAGCGATTTCACTGTTTGAACAGCTCTTTCTGCTTCGCCATTGCTCTTTGGATATCGTGGACTGCTCGTTTTGTGTAAAAACCCATACTCCTCGGAGAATCTGCAAAAGATGTGAGAAGAGTATTGTGGGCCATTATCGCTGACGAGTATTTCGGGAATTCCGTGAGTCGAAAAAATCTTTTTCAAATGTTCGATAACATCAAAGCATGTAGTGGAGTGGTCAAGACACGACACTTCAATAAAACGCGAAAAATAGTCGACCACAATCAAATAATGTTTGTTCTGCCATTGGAACAAATCACAGCCAACTTTCTGCCAAGGATAGTCCGGCAAACTCGAAGGCATGAGAGGTTCTGGGCTGTAAACACGGTGTTGGCTGCAAGCAGAACATTTGGTTACAAAACTGGCAAGGTCATCATTCATACCAGGCCACCATATACAAGATCTAGCCAGGGATCTACACTTGACTATTCCTTGATGACCCGTGTGGATGCGGTGAAGCATATCATTCCGTAGCTTGAGAGGGATTAACAGGCGGTTGCGAAAAAGCAATATGTTTCTTTCAAACGACAGCTCATTTCGGACTTTGAAATATGGCATCAAGTGCAGATCTAGCACGGATTTGCTCGGCCACTGCGTTTGACAGTAATCAATTAATTTAGCACATACCGGATCATCTCGATTTTCGGCGTGAATCTGATCTAAGCGTTCGGACGAGGCAGGCAGTGAAACAATAACGGCATCCACATGAAGTTCTGCCTCCTCATGCAGATCATCTTTGTTGCCCGTTGAAGCAGGGCTTCTGGAAAGCATGTCTGCTGAACAAAGTAATTTTCCTGGAACATATTTAATCTCGTAAGAATACCACATCAATCTCATTCTGAAGCGTTGAATGCGAGGAGGCAACTCGTCAAGACTTTTGTTGCCCAGCAGCGATATTAACGATTGATGATCAGTGTTTATTTCAAATAAAGTTCCAATTAAAAAGTTTCGGAATTTTTCACATCCCCAAGTTACAGCCAATGCCTCTTTTTCGATCTGGGCATATCGAGTTTCAGCCGGAGTGAGTGATCTTGATGCAAAGGCAACAGGATGCATTTGCCCAGATTGCATTTGCCACAATACAGCCCCTAACCCATAAGAGAACGAGTTTGCCGAAAGAACAGTTTAAGCTTTAGGGTCATAGTGAATTAACACAGGGGTATCTGTTAACGCAGACTTGATATCATTGAAAGATTTTTGTTCGCTGAGGCCCCAAACCCAAGAGGTCTGTTTGCGTAACAACTCTCGTAATGGTTGTGACAATTCTGCTAGGTTAGGCAAAAATTTTGCAAGCTGATTAGCCATGCCCAAAAACCGGCGTACTCCACTTGTGTCTGAGGGAGCTTCCATGTCTTTAACAGCCGATATCTTTTCAGGGTCAGCATGAATACCCTTGCTATCAACTATGTGGCCAAGGAATTTTATCAGTTGCTTGGAAAATTCACATTTATTGTCATTAAGAGTCACTCCCGCAGCGGACAGCCTAGCCAAAACGTCATTAAGTCTTTTATCGTGTTCACTCTTTGTCGCCCCAAATGTCAACACGTCATCCATAAGGCATAACACGCCAGGTAATCCTTCCAGAATAGACGACATTTCGCGTTGAAAATGTTCTGGGGCTGACGAGATTCCGAATGGTAATCGGTTGAAATAATACCTCCCGGATGGACTGATAAATGTAATCAGCAATCGTGATTGTTCGGACAGGGGAATTTGCCAAAATCCTGTTTTTGGCATCAAGTTTTGAAAAATACTGGGCACCCGAAAGTTTGGCCAGGGTTTCTTCGACGGTGGGGAGCATATGACGCTCTCTTTGAACACTTTTATTTAGCTGTGTAAAGTCTACACAAATTCGTACCCTACCGTTTTTCTTTGGAGCCACAACCATTCCAAAACACCACTCTGTAGGCTCCGTAACTTTTGAAATGACTCCAAGTTCCTCCATGCGCTTCAACTCACCCTTCACCTGGTCCTCCAACGGCAATGGAACTCATCTCGGAGCTGAAAGACAGTAAGGTTTCGCCTCAGCTTTTAAGCTAATGTTATATTCACGCCCCAGTTTGCCTAAACCTGTGAATAAGTCTGGATATTGTTCGCTAAAAATTGATTGCTGTGAAACCGAGAGTTCCCTGACATTATTAAAGCAAGCAAAGATACCCAGTTCTTTTATTGCAGGCCAACCTAGCAGTGGTTGCGTCAATCCTTTTATGACATAAACGTCCTGTGTGCAGGAAAGGTTCCTTACGCTCAAAGTCGCAGTAAATTTGCCTTGCAATTGCAGTCGTGTGGATTGAGGGCCGACTAAGTCAACATATGACGGGCGTAGCGAAACTTTAAGTTTTTTACTGTCCTCTAGAGACATCGCCGTAACGTCAGCTCCTGAATCAATTCGAAACCGCATCATTACGTCATTCACTTGAATGTTTTCTTCGGGTCTGTCGTACATTGCACTATTGTTCAAGTTTCCAAGCATTAGATCAGATTGTGAGTTGACAACTAGGTGAGTTGACAACACTTTGTTGCGCTTACTTCTGCACACTTTTTGGAAGTGGCCTAAATTACCACAACTGTGACAGGTAACATTGCGAGCAGGGCAAATCGTTTTAGAATGAGCCGCATTTCCACACCATTAACAAGATTGTCGATTAATTTGATTTGGTTTGCGTTCAAATCGTTGTCGCACTGCGCTCACTGCAGGCGTGCAATCATCAAAACGTGCGCTGTCCACTTCTAAAACGCTTGTTTGCTGCAAGAGCTTTTGCTGCTTTTTCACCGATTCGGTGTTGCGAACCATCCGAATTGCTTTATCAAGGGTCAATTCTGAATCTAGTTGCAATCTTTCAGACAAGTCTTTGTTTGAAATACCAACTACAATTCTATCACGGATTAGTTCATCGCGTAAATTGCCGTAATTACAGTTTTCCGCCAAAGAGTAAAGCGACGTAATAAATTCATCGGCTGTTTCATGAATTTCTTGTTTTCTGAGGTTAAACTTTGCTCGTTCATATATGACGTTGTGGTGAGTGTCGAAATAATTGTTAAACTTTGCTATCACCGTGTCATACTTGTTCCTGTCCTCTGCACTTAACCCGAATGTTGCCAAAATATCGTCCGCTTTATCTCCGATCAAATATATCAGAAAGTTAACTTGTTCTTTCTCAGGCTTGTCACTAAGTGCTGAAGCAATTTTGTATCGTTCAAATCTGCGGCTCCAACCTCGCCATTCTTCTGGCTTTTCAAAATTAAACTGGTCTGGAGGTCGAAGGTTTCCAGCCATTCTGACACCATGTAGTGTTTAGCCCTTTTAATAACTCAGGTACAAGTAACTAAAGTCGCTGCTGATGGCGACAGCCGTATATATACGCGAACTGTAGGTCACGTGCTCTGCAGATGAACACACAGGGAGGTAACACTACAGAAACGGTGTTTGGTCTTCAGCCCAACACATCTCCGCAGCTATATGGTGGAAGGGCCTATGTAGCTCTGAAACCATATCTCCCATTGCTTCTATCATTCTACAGATAGCACCTACTCCAGCATCTTCTAAGCGAAATGGTGAGTATTTGGGAACACTCACACCAAGGTCCGCAATAGGCTCGGAAACGAAAAGGTGGAAAAACTAGTATCAGGTAAAACTAAATCTAGATAAAACTTGTTTGAGCCGTGTGAAGACAAGTCAACTCAAATTAAAGTTGACTCTGAAGCTGATGACGCTGCCAGCACACCACATCATCTAACGAAGCCGAGAAGGAGGAGATGCTAACCGGCAGCAACTAGAACAACGACTTTGTAACTGACTCAGTATTGTAATACTGAGTCAGTATTGTTTTGCTTTGTAAAAAAAAAGATTAGTGATGATTCCTTTTTGGAGTTAATAAACTAAACTATGTGTTTGTATGTTTTAAGCATTAAAGAGTGAAGTAAAGGACCCATACTCAGATACTGAGCTTTGGGGAATGAGAAGATAAGGTTCTCATTATACTAAGCCTTCGGCACTAAGGAGAGTAGGGTGGCCAGTTCCTTTCTCTCGGCCGCCTTTACTTCAGCAACTATACGCCCAATTTATTACACCCTGGGTAGAGGTGAGCGGTGTTTTTCAACAACCAGCTGAAGCCGGGAGTCGAACCAATCACTGTTGGTGCATTCGACCCTGAGTGTCTTGTCAGAAACATAGCTCCATGCTCATGAACGATGTCGAAGCGGCGCCCCAGAGAACGTGGAATCAGAGATCTCACCACTCAGAGCAATCAATGTAGTGTCGCGACCCACTTTAAAAGTATTCAACAAAAGCATTTTTAATGCAAAATTTAACCAAATTTGATTCATGCCGAGTTGCCGACATCCAGTTGTGTTTAGTTTTGTTGTTCCAACGTAAACTTCCGAAACGAAAACGTTTTTTTGCGATGTTATTACGGCTTTTTTTACATTTCTTCCGATTGTTATTTCCATTTTCTATCAAGCTTAGCTAGATAATAGGAGAAAAAATAATGAGAATAATCTACGTTTTCGCACTTTCACAGGTTGAATTTATTGCAATTTTTATGAATTCATTTATATCAATTTAAGTGAGATTGTTGGTGATGCATATTTTTAACCATCAAGTTTGTCAATGCGTTGCAAGATACTGATACTGTTGCAAGAACTTTCAAACAAAATAGCCGACACTATTTTTTTTCAATGCCATTGAAAACGATACTGAGATATCTATATTTTGCATAGGATTCTACATGATTTTGCTTTTTTACCATAGCGTTGTTACTGGTTAACTTTAGTCTGCACAAAGCAACGTACAAGAATTTAGTGAAAAATATCGAATGCTTTCCTATAGTTAAAGCCTTGCAACGTCTGAAAGCTATAACGATATAATAACCCCAAGTAGAGGAATGGTCAATTGCGAAAAAACACAGTTTTTAATCTTTTCTGGCAAAAAAGAATTAAAAACAATACACTGGAATTTCAAGCGCCTCGCGACCCTCCGAAAAACGGCTCGCGACTCCCAAGTTAAAAAGCCCTGCTCTAAACTCGATACAAGTGGCGCCTACGTGGTTTTGGAAATGGGCTCTTCATATGTAGGGAAAGGTCGGGTTAGTTGAGCCACTGGGTTAGTTGATCCACCCCTTTTAATTCTTAAATGTAGTGAGGTATCCACATTTTATCATCACGTGATCTCATCGCGTGGTCTCCAGTCTGGTTTGAGTTGACGATTTACATCAGGGGTGTGCAACCTTTATTACAGGAGGGCCAGATATAAATATCTAGGTGAAACCGCGGGCCGCACGTTTATTTAACATATGCTTTCTAGCAGTTAGAGGCACAAAAAAGTAGTGTTTCTGTTATTCATGTTATTCTTATGGCATTATTAGAGGAACTTATCCCTTTGCAGAAATAATAAGTTAAGACGCATAAATTTCTGAAGTAAACTGCTATTCAAATTTATTGTCACACTGACTTTAAACGAGTTCAGTGAGAAATTTGCAGCTGGCTTCTTTTCCAGACGACTTCTATTTTAGAAAAAAATTGTTCGCACAAATACGTTGATCCAAAAAGAGCCATTTTTGAAGCCATGAATTTTTTCAAATCTGGAAAGTCATTGGTTGGGAAGTTTTCGGTAAGAATAAGAATCGCCAAGATTCATTTTTAAATACTTTGCTTTCAAATCCGTATTCTCTTGAAGATCAATCAGTTCGTTGGATATCAGATGGCGCTTTGTCAATGTTTGTGTTGAATGGCGAAGAGAATAAGATTTGAAGTCCTTGAAACGAGCCAAAGATTCATACAATAGTTTTTCAAATTAGTCCGCAAGTTCAGTTTTCTCCTCAGGATGCATTCCATAGTCTCTCAAAGTTGGAAAGTGGAAAAGATTTCCTGTCTGTATATGGGCTTTCCAAAGTCGTAATTTGTGCATAAAGCCTTTTATGTGACCATACATTTGATTTGCATACTGATTTTTTCGCTGCAGTCTTGTATTAAGATCATTCAGGTGCGTAGGTATATCAACAAGCTAGATCGCATTTCGTCTTCGTCTTCCATTTCAGCTATTGGGTATCCTTTAAGTTTCAAAAAATTGATGACTTCTTTCCACAGTTTGTAAAATCGTCGCAACATGCAGCTCTTTCTTAACCAACGCACCTCGGAAAAGTCAGGAGCCTACATCTTTATGTGTCGTGTTGAGACCATCCAGAAACTTATGAAACTGACGATGGTTGAGCTCTCGTGCTCGAATGAAATTAGTGCCTTAATAACCGGGCTCAAGACGTGTTTGAACTTCAAGGATTTTGCGCACAAGTTTTGCTGGTGAATGATACAATGAAAAGTTGCTATGTCATCATCGATTTTTCTCTCCTTCAAGGCAGACTTCAAGAGACCTATGAATCCAATGCCAGTTCCGGACATGGATCAAGCACCATCAGTTACGATTCCGCATAAGCTGGACAAGTCCAGTTCTAACTTGTCAAAAGCATCAATTACTTCAGTAAAAATGTCAGCAATGGTTGTCGTGCCCTTCATTGACTGTAGTGACAGAAGCTCTTCCGTTTCGTTCAAGTCTTTGTCCACTCCTTTTACATATATGGCCATCTGTGCTGTGTCCTTCTGGTCCGTACTTTCATCCATCGCAAAACTCCGTGAAACAAAGTTCTTCACCTTATCCCTGAGAGTGTCACTAATATCACAAGCAAGATCATCGATACGCCTCGCTATCGTCCACCGTGACAGACTTATTTTCTCGAACTCACTCTTCATTTTAGGGCACATTTCTTCTGCGACATCGATAAGACACTGCTTCACAAAATTACAGTCAGAATATGGTTTCATAGTTTGAGCTATTCCCTGCGCAATTATGTGCCTCTGATCTACTGACGTTCCAAACAATTAAATACAATCGGATTAGCGGTGGCTGGTGGGAGATTTCTAAAATGGTTAACAGAAGCTGCGAAATGTACAATAATCCACTCTAATGAATTGTTGGCACGTAGACTACCAGACTAAACTAAATTATAAACACGTTTCGCGGGCCGCACACAATTCAAAATTGGCACATCTTCGCGGGCCGCACAATTTTTCTTCGCGGGCCGCATTTGGCCCGCGGGCCGCACGTTGAACACCCCTGATTTACATTATATGTGGTGCTGAAGTTAAAAAGTTGTGTTTTGACCTTGGAAAGTAGATTTTGAAGATATAGGTATGTCCAATAATATTTTTTTATACTTAGTTACTGAGACAGTTTTATTCAATTTGTTTGGTAGCATACCAAACAAGCTACGTTCTGAATAAAAAGCGACATAGTGTGCCATGAAGTTTAGCTGTGGTTTTAACATTTTTATGGCGGTATAGTTGAGGTGTTAGTTGAGCCACTGCCTTCGGTGTTAGTTGAGCCAGTGTAAAAAGGGCGTTATAGCCTAATGCTTACGAAACCTCCACACACCTTACATAGATTGCAGCCGTTGGATAAGTCTGTTTACGGTCCAATAAATCTCTTTGAACTACATAAAATTCGACAAAGGCACATAAACTTGGTCAAGCTATAATGAAATGGTGTTATTTGGATGCCGTAGCAATACCTTCATTATTTGATGTGTATATTGAGTTACGAGCCACTCTTGGAACAATTGTTAACCTGCTTTCATATATTGATATTATTACTTTAAATACCAACTCAGGCTTGGAAAAGAAACATGGTTAAATTTGTGTTTTCAAAAATAATAAATGAGGCTCAACTAACCCTCACCATGGTGTTAGTTGAGCCATTTGACTATTAGTTTTTAAACACCTGTGGACCCAGTTGTCGCCGTTCCATAAGGCTTATACTTCCTACAGATATTGTTTAATATACATAGGATGTAAAGCACTGTGAATGAAGAAATGAAAGCAACTCATATAAAAAAAAAATGCAAAAAGTGGCTCAACTAACCCGACCTTCCCCTATTGACTCAAATCAGTCATTCGTTTTTAAGCAAAAACTGTAGGCCTAGTGGCCTACTGTATTGGATCTGTATCACTATCAGCCTTACAAAAGTTTGGCCTTAAAAAAAAATTGAGGGCCGAATTTTTCCAGGGCCAAAGGCTATAGCCTTATTAGCCTAATGGTTAATCCGGCCCTGCAAGTATGCGAAACTACCAGGAATAACCTATCAAGGCTGTGTCAGTCCGAGGATAAAGATTCAAAACCACAACAAACCAACTTGGTTAGCTGGAGAAGTTTGGTTGGCATTGACAACGTAAGTGGAACTTGCCACTGGTTCATTTGAAGAAACCCGTGGAAGAAACTTGATCAACTGTGGCAGAAAAAAGCCAATCTCATCGTGTTTAGAGTTAACTAAAGATAACTTACTTTCTTGGTCACTGCTGTCTCCATTCACTGATATCTGTTCAGCAGAAGAAGCTGATCTTTTAGGTCGAAAATAGTCGTGAATGGTACCGCGCTTCATGTCTCAATTCTTGTGATGTTAAATCTGAAATTTGACCTGGGGGCAAGGGCGTCCGCAGGTTTTCGGTTAGGGAGGTCAAGGTGGGTTCACTCTGCCCTTTCGGCCGGATGCAAAATATTTTTGAAAACTTGACCATTACACCATCCAGACAATTTATCATTTTTATCAGTGTTTACATTTCTACGGATGTTTATCAAAATTGGCCAGAGCAAAAATTATCAGAGTTATATAATCGTTTTATTGCATACTATTATCGTGCTCAAGTGAACCCTGCCCAAGGTGTAATATATACAATACATTTGGGGTAATAATGCACTTTGGTTTGTCATAGCTGTGTGGTTTCCGCAGCGACCGACTGCTAGTAGCTAGTAGTTCCATCAAGAGATAGTAAAGGAAGGTAAGAACAGAGAAAAAGAAGCATTTCAATTACACGATGGTATTTGGGAGTCTGTAATCTTTAAAACCATAGCCTACACAGAAAAAAGTTATGAGTTGTGATGATATCAACAGCAAATTTGATTTTTAGCGATTGTTCAAATAGCTAAAACCTCAATTGCTAAGGTAACAGGGATCAGTTGTCAGTAGATGTTACAGAATATATATTTCGCACTTATTCAGTGCATCGTCAGTTCTGATAAAGGGCAGTTAAAACCTACAAGTAATGTTTTAAACAACATTACAGTGACGTAATAATGTCAAAACATGAGCGTAAAAAATTGAAAAAGCATAAGCGTAAATATTGAAAAAATGCTGAATGAAAACTAAACCAAGCCGGCAGTAAAGTAAATTACGTATCAAATATAAATTATAAACTAGAATTGATGAAAGAGCGATGAGCAAAGCCTGCAAATGTAGCGTTGTGACAAATTACGGCAAAGAAAATAAATTATATGCGGAACACGGCAGTCAAAGGCAGTGATAAACAAACTAAGTACAGCGATAAATAATTAAATGGAGCGTCTTGGAAAACACAAAATGTAGCGTTGTGGAAAAAAGAGTAGGCAAAGACGGCAGTGAATAATAAGGCAGTAAAATATTGAAAAAATACCAAAAAATGTAGTGGAGCGTCAAAAAATTAAACTTGTGGCAGAATTAATTTTTGGATATTTATTTTGGCATGTATCCTATGTATCCATTTATCTTCACAAGCATCTAGATTATCAATATTGGGTTGTTCAACAAATGTGACATTGTAGCATTGGGAAAGTTGTGGTTCAGTACTTAGATCATGAAATAAAGCAAAATGTTTTAATAACGCAGCCCTGTCATTATTAGAAGAAAAATCGAAAGTGTTCCAAGTTGCACGATGGCCTGACCAGCGAACCGAAGATTTATTAACCGTTTGTCCAACATATTGTTCATTGCAAAGTAAACATGTTGCTACATAAATCCCATAATTGCTGCAATTGAGTTCCTGTTTTAACTTAAAAAGTCTTTGCGGAGTGCTCAATGTCGTTGTACGTGAAACCATTGACAAACGATGATGACCATGGTTACCACACAACGCACAGCGACCACAAGGGGCAAAATAACCTCTTTGTAGAACAGAAGATTGGATTTTTTTTGATAGATCTTTGTAGTTTGTAACATAATTTCCAATTGTTTTTGGCCTTGTGTATGTGACCATGACATCAGGTTTAAGTTCCTTTTCTTTTTCACTCATTGTTCAAATAGCTTAGTTTCAATCTGCCAAGGACTGGTAGAAGTGTGGCAAGCTGTTAATCCAGTTTACCAGTAGCCTATATGTGGTGATTTGAGATTTGCAGTGAGCCTAAAAAGATTTGAGCGTTCTGCACTAATACCCAAAATTTTTCCAGCACTAATCCCCGAACTTTTTCCAGCTGTACGTCAAGCGATGATAGCATTACTGACCCTCCTCGCCACTACTTGTAGGCTACGGTAGAAAGATCATTCAGCACAATGAGGCGGGTGACCAAAACATGGCTCAGATCAACCATGTCTGACGACATGCTATCCGGGCATAGGCGTAGCCAGGGGGGGGGGGCGAAAGGGGCCATGGCCCCCTCAAAATTTTCAAAGTTTGGATTCCGAAGTTGAACCCCTTGTTGAAAATATAATATAATTTGTAGAAATTTATATCGTTTTCCAAGACATCTGGCTATTAACACCCCCAGGACTTGTTTTAGACACACAGAAAGACACCAATAAATTTTGAAAATTGTAAATCGCGCAAAGTTTACGCGATTTACGTTTCTTTTAACTAATCTGTGTAAGCAATTTCAGAATCGCTTACTCTGTTGGGTTTTTGTGTAGTTTTTGTGTAGCTGAGCTTTTTGTATTCTTTAATTTTAGCCGCAGTTTTTGTCCGTTCGTGTTACAGCTACCTTTAATAAGTTAATAGCTGTTTATCTGCTAATAAATTTCATACAAATATTACCCTGAAAGTATTTCCAGAAAGCGCTATAATCCATTATTTGAGTGTAATTTTTCAAAAATTTTCCGGGGGAGCATGCCCCCGGACCCTCCTAGAATACGCGTGCCTTCGGCACGCTCTAACCCCTCACCAGGATACGCCACTGCACATCAGGTGGCGATGTCTTAAAATCAAACACTTTGTCGTTCTCTTCAATTCATAAAATATTTGGCCCCCCCCAATTATTTTTTTTGGCTACGCCACTGTAACCGGGCTGTGTATGATGAGTGTCCACAAAAGCCGAATAAACTCGGACATAAATTTGTTCATCCAAAAAGTCATCGAAGATTTCGGCAAAGACCCACGTCGACTTCACTTTTTATTCAAGAACTGATTAACTAAACTGGTGGCTGATTGTTCTTTTCTGCATGATTCAATTTTATGAACAGCTTCATTGAATTCACGAAACACGAGATGATTTTATCTGAAACTGTGAATTATCTTTCTTCAGATTTATGTGAGATGAAGCCAGTGCCCGCACTAGTAATGTGGTTCTGAGAGTAGCCTACAGGAGCTCAAGTCGAATTTTGCGATTACGGGTAGCTCGTAGGTATCTTCGTAAATTAATAGAGGAAGTGGGATACTCCCGAAGAAGGGTAATGATCACAATCGGAGAGCTTGACCAGCTGGATGCAACCTAATTCGTACCATGAACAATTCGTACCGTCAGTTCGTACCTTAGGATCATTACAAAAACTCTTAGGATCATTACCAGAAATTTTAAAATGTTTGCGGAAACTCCGATCAATCCTAACCCGTTTAAAATGTTTGCGGAAACTCCTATCAACACTAACCCTCCTTTTAAAAATTTTACGAAAACTGCAATCAGCGACTTCGGCAAACTCTTAGGATCATTCCTACCGGAAATTATAAAATGTTTGCAAAAACTGCGGAAAAACGGAAACTGCGATCAGCGATGTTCTATTTTTTTCTCTCAATCTTTTCAGTTTGTTTGTTTGCTGATACCGATACAATTCAATTTATTTTTCTTTGTCGGAAAACCACAGCAATCATAGTTACCAACAGTTTACGTGAATAAAACCAACAAAAGGAAACGGATACCAAAAGGAAAAGGATACCTAACCGATTCTACGAATCCGATACCCGAACCCTTTTAAAATGTTTGCGGAAACTGCGATTAGCGACTTCGGCTTTTTTTAATTTTTTCTCTCGATCTTTTTAAGGTACGAACTGATGGTACGAAATGTTCATGGTACGAATTAGGTTGCACCCGACCAGCCAGTCATCACTCGTAGCCTATCACCTTCACCTCTCCCCCCTTTCAGAAAATTGCCTATTTTTGCATGTTCTCGTTTTTTCATTTTTCATCCAACCATTTTCCAGGGGAGGTCAGCTGACCCCATTTGCCTCTATGTGCGGACGCCCTTGCCTGGGGCTAAATCATTGAGGGTTACGGTAGCTCTTATGTATCGGCCACTTAATGCAGTCCACTTTTCAGCTTGAACACTTATGCAGCATATATTGGCAATGAGCGCGCTTAACGAATGGTTGCACCGCTGGAGCCCTAGCAGACGTAGTTGGCATTCTGTTCATGTTTCTACCTTCAGGCTTACTATTATGCTTCTACCCTGTTTATGACGCAACTTCTACGAACAATGCTACCTGCCTCATTTGGTCTCCATTATATTCAGAAATGGACTGGAGTGGGATTGGTGTAAAAACGTTATAAAATTGTTAGATTTACAAGATTCAAAGACACCACCTTAAAGTATAGTGGCACCTTGTCAACAATTACGAGATATCTTTTATACTAAAGGGCTACGGCCAACTTTTTTCAGTTTTAGTGGGCCACAAGCAAAAAAGTACAATTAACTACAGGGTTTCTCTCTATCATTGATGCAATTTCGTTTATCGTTAATAGTTTGTCATCGTCGAATTAGCGATCCATGTAATAAACAAACAAACAATCAACGAATAACATCAATTTATTAAAAATGACATGAAGTAAATAAATAACAACGTCTTTCAATCATCGAACCTTGTTCGTGTGGTGGTTTGGTTGGTTTTAAATCTTTATCCTCCGACTGATAGCAAGCCTTGATTGGTTATTCCCAGTAGTTTCGCATACTTGTAGAGGCTTTTGACGCAGGGCCGGTTACCAAGATTGACAGAGTGAAGTTTCCGATTGTTGAAATGTGGTTGCAGGGGAATTATTCCATCCATTGGGTGCCGCTGAATGAAAAGCAGTTCTTAAAATGCGTTGCTCAAGCGCACACCCCTAGAGTCGAACCAGTGCCGCTTGATCTTGAAGGTTCTTCGTTTACGAAGTCACGCGCTAACCAATTGAGATATCCGGGCGGACGAAAACAAATTCAATCCCGATAGCACCCTCTTCAATCAACCACTGTGGCTCACCTACAGAGTATTTTATCATCTCCTCCCGATCAACGTTTGAAAACAAGACTAGGCTACTGCTCCCTCTCTTCCCTTTACATGCCGAGCTAAGCCCTAGCCTAGAATCGGACAAATAATCGACGTCGCCTCTTGATGTACCGTACCCTCACACCTTCCTGCCCCACGTCTACATCTTTATAAACCAAAACCTTCATCTGACTTATTGAAACCACCAAAATCTTCCAATGAAGCCCTCATACCGAAAAATTGTCTGTTCCTCACTAACTTTTTTCAATCAAAGCTTCGAGTTCATAAGTATGTTACCTCTAAATGCCCATTGTCAGGGTTGCCAGATCCAGCTTTACGGATTACTGTTTGGGCTACCATTGGGAGAATAGGAGTAAGATTACGGTCTGAAAACCCTCAAAGTCTAAATGTCTGCCGACTTCTGAAAATGCCTAATAATTGTCGAGTGTTGCCAGAGGCGTGAGTTTTGCTTCGCAGTTGCGGAAAATTTCTAGCAGGTTGCAATATTGTTGATGTTTTTGATATTCTATTATTTCGAATTGACTACAATAAACACTAATTTTATTTAATAACATCATGCAGCACTAAAAATGCCAGATAACGGGTATTTAGAGGTAGCCCATAGTTCAACAATCTTGCATTAAGTGTTTCGTTACAGAAATTACGATTTAACATTTTTTCTTTAGTTATAAATTGTAAACTATTTGTATGTATGTCAATTTAACAAAAAAAATTTAATCTGGCAACACTATACAATTATTTATTCAACGCTGATTTGACGTTACCTGCAATCAAGTCTCAGTTACTTTCAAATCTCTTTCAACTATTTATTGAAATTTGAAAAGAAAAAAACTGGCAAGACGTTACAATTGACTCACCTGGCAACACTGTACACAAATTAAATGTGGTCAGCTGCTTCCAGATTTGAAGCATTTGTTAAAATTTGAAGAAGTCTAATCTGGCAACACTTTACAATTGACTCACCTGGCAACACTGCAAGCTAATAAATTGATTTGAATTTTTTATTGAAAATTTTAAATAAAATTTAGAATAAGCAACACTAGAGGTCGCTGAAGAGAAGTCACCTCCCAGAACTTTCCTGACAACAATTTCATTATCGCAACGTTGAAGTTTACGGTGATACAACGTCGTTTATCGTTGATACTTCGTCGTAATGATATAATAAACAAAGAACGGATAACATTATTTCAACATAAAACAACATCAAATAAATAAACAACAAAATCTTTCAATCATCTCCATCGATCCTTGTGGATGATGACGTCATAGGGGCCAACCACGATCTTCAACTTCTGTAAAAGACGAAGCGAATAATTAAATTAAAGACGTTTCCAAACTTGGAATACTTTGGATCCTTCCAACTGTGTATTGATGGAACGTCGTTGAATCAATGTAATGTTGATGCAAATACTTCATGTTGATTTAATGTTTATTGACGTAGAATCAACGATAGAATAACAAACCTTGGTGATTGTAGGCTACCATAGGCTAGCTAGGCTACAATTACCAGAACCAAAATATTATGAACAATTTGAGGTTAGAGTTTGGTAAATGTGATGTTAGATAACGTTGAAGCAACGTAATGCACTCTACATGTTTTGTTAGATAACGTTGATACAACGTAATGCACTCTACATGTTTTGTTAGATAACGTTGATACCACGTAATGCACTCTACATGTTTTGTTAGATAACGTTGATACCACGTAATGTACTCTACATGTTAGATAACGTTGATACAACGTAACTTTCACCTTATTGTCCGACCGATCCAGAGCTTCCTTCAACATGGATCGTTCCATCAAGTTCGGAACTCTCCACCTCCCATCACCATCATCGAGGCAATGCCCCACCACAACCCACTCCTCAACTTTTCTCATTACCTCGATGACGTCATTGATAGATAGGAAGTTGCCTTGGAGACCCATCCAAACAATCTAAACACAAATAATTATGATGCAACAATTAAATAATGTTGTTGTTTGTGACGTTTTGTTTATTTGGGTAAGTTTAAGAAAAATTGGAAACTGATTTGGACTCGGACGATAAAACAATGTAAAGTAACGTTGAATCAACATAACAACTGACGTTAATGCAACCATGGATCAATGTAATTAAAGGTTGGTTATAAAAGTTAAACATGACTTACGGATCCAGGCATCGATTTGATCGCTTCCTTCCAAGGAAGAAATTGGTTGGAATTCATTTTGCATTCGGACAGATCAAGATTTCCAATCCGCCTTGGCATCGATTTGAGGAATGACGTCACCGCATGGAAGTCATTCTGAGTGTCGGAGGATTTTATCTCTATCCTCCCTCCATCAAAATGACTTCCTGCGGCCACAGTCACTTCCTCGTCGTTGCCTTCCCTCAGGATTCTGCTGATGGCGATGATGGAGCGTGGATCATCGTGATCTAACAATGCAGGAATAATATCAATCAATATTAGCACGGCTAACCAGGTTGTAATCTAAAACCACAGTTTGGTTCTAACCATAAAATAATCAAACACTGAACACAAGTTGTTCACTTAAAAATAAAACATTAATTTATTTACCTCGTAAACAAAATACAAAAACATTTTGAACAACAAAGATCAAAAATCATTGTTTTGTGGCAAGGGTTGCCAGAGTTGGGATTAGAAATGTTTTCTGTGTCTGAGACATCAAAAATTTTCCAACTCACAAGTTTCTGTTTTCAAGGTTTTTGAAGTTACTCAAATTAGGGCAGAATTGCTTATCTGGCAATACTTGCATGGGAAAAATAGACACAACCTTTAAACAAAACTTTTAGGTTTAAGTCAAAGTTCAAATTTGTAAAATACCCTTGGCCGTCTTAGTCTAGCTTTGTAGTTAGAAACTAAACTTTTTCTAAAATATGAAACTAACCAAAAGCTTGCAAATTGAAATAAACTTTGATTTCTTTTTCGATAAATCTTCGCAGCAACTCTACAACTTGATCAAGAAAATTTTCAATCAGTTATTTCTTGCTGTAACTTATTCCAATCTGATGCCTTTTGTTCCACAATTAGAAGACAAGGACAGAGACCAACTTTAAAACATTTCTCTAGTGAAACTGAGCGAAATGATGACTGAATTGAAAGCTGAAACTAACCATTTCTTGTTGCAACTTTTTTCAAGCACATCATTCAACAACTAAAAATAAAATGACTGTCATCTGCTGATTTGCGCGGGAGTTTTTGTGCAGAGTTGCCAAATACGTTTCAAATAAAATAGTAGTTGGTGCAACGAGCAATAGAATAAAGATGAAAATTCTAAACCATTTGGGAAAAAACACATAAAGCACTAATTTCATATTTTTTTCAAAAATCGAATAAAATATACGATCACCTTGTAATGTTTAAAAACTACACACATACTCCAAAAAATGCAAATTTAAGCTTAGAAAAACTTGCTTAAATTTGTTTCGGCAACTCTGCACTAAAATGAACACAAATTGTCATCTGCAGGTTTGCGCGGGAGTTTTCTGCGTAGTGTTTCCCAGAAAAAATTGTAATCTACGCGAAATTAAGGTGAAAGTTAATGCCAGGTAAATTGATTGTTTGGATTTTTTATTGAAGTTACATCAGATTAAATGATTTTGAAGTTTTGTCTCCTGAACATCTATTTTAAGTTTCTGAAAATAAGTAATATTTTCTAACAAGCTTTAAAATTGCAAAAGGATAATTTGACAAAAAGCTTTCTATATTTACATTCATAATCAATCCACTTCAACAAAAAAGAAATAAGTTGTAGTTTTGTAGGCTATTGCTGAATGATTTTAATGTTGCTAGGCCTATTTATAAAAATATAGTAATGCTTCTAAGTGTGACAAAGCAACCCTTATTTGTTATATGAAAACTGTAATACGTGTAGGCTATTCTATTTAAGTTATGAAAATGGAGTACTAACAGCTCATGGTCGAGAACAATGGCGCATTGTATCCAACCCTCAATACGAGCAAGGAACCTAATGATGGTAATGCTATTTAATCTAGGCAACCATCTGCCATGTTGTGTATTTATCTTCTGCAATCTGTAGGCTACTCACTGTCGTTGCTGAAAGCACTTTATTTTTGTACAAAATTTGTAAATAGTCCTTGTATTTATACTTCTTAACTGCAATATATATGATGCAATTTGTTTTTGTGATAGTTGTTAGGTTAGTCGTCCGCATTGCTTCAAAAACTGGCACTCCAGTTTTTTAGGAACAAGGAGACAGCTGATTCTTTCTGCTAATGCAGAGGTGCCAGACACAAATACACCCGGGCAAAAACTAAAACATCAGTACAAGTCACGAGCCAGACTAGTTCAATATTTATTTCAAAATATGTTTCAAGGTACTTCGGACTTTGCAACAATAGTAGGTGGTTTTGCCAGCAATTTTGAGCATATTGGTTGAAAAAAATGTCGCGACTCAGAGACAAAACTATCGAAACTCTGCAGAAAAATCAGGTCTTTCAAACACTGTGGGCTAGTGCGACTAAAAAATAAAAAAAAGGTCAGTAGGTGAGTTAACCACATATTTTTAGGTTCAAGTGTCAAATACCCGAGTATTCAAGCACGTTTTAGCAAATTGATTAATCGCCAAAAGGAATTGATTTAGCCAAACCAGTTCCCTAAATTCGCCAAAAAGGAGCCAAAACACCAAACCATAAATACGAAGACAAACGTTTTCAAACATCGCCAGATTTCTGAATTTTGACCATAAATTCGTCAATATAGCAACCGTGGAATTTACCCAGAATGTCTTTTGTTCGATTATTACGTAAAAGATAAATTGTTGTCTTAACATTAACTTGATGAAGCATATTGAGGATTTTGGCTGGTGCAAATATGCACTGTACAGTACTTACAAACTAAACATTTATTAAGTTTTAGTCTCGTGTAACTTCCTTATTGTTTATTTTAGTGAACGTGCTTGTTGAAAGTTAGACATCTTTCCGAAGATGGGCCGAGGGTTTATCCTTTTACCACCCACTCGGTGTTTTATGCGGCTGTCAGCCCGCAAGCCTAGACGATGATTAGCTTCCTGAAAAATCAGTACTGACAGGGTGAACCTCGAGAAGGTTATCGTCTTGGAGAATGGAGATCCTATTAACCTTGTTGAAAGACTGATTGAAGCCAGTGGCTGCCAAACGATTTGGCTACACTGGCGGCGGAGACAGTTACAATAATAATATTTTAGTGATGTAAGTTTATTATTGATTAAAACTTGAAGTTGTTTATGATGCAGCATGTCGGCGTGCCAGATTTAAATAGAGTTTAATACCGTCCTGCGGGTCAAAAAATGTTGCATCGCGGGCCGGACTTGGCCCGCGGGCCAGGAGTTTGACACATTTGCACTAATTAATCCAGAGCTACGGAACGATTTTTGACTGGGGGTGGTAGGATTATGAAAAAAGGGCACTTTTGTTGCTAAAAGGCCAATTCTTTTTTAAGTTTTAAGATGGATTTTAAAGGTTTAAGATATAGCGATAATGCTCATCTTTCAGTCCATTATCGAGTAATGATACAAGAACCTGCATAGCGGTATTCGGTATACAAAGAACAATGGCACGGAAGGGCATTATGCTATGTTATAATGATGTAACCTCCTGTGACACAGAATTTTGTGTCGCAAATATTATTTTGAGGCAAAAACGAAAGGTTATAATTAGGCTAAAAGCGAATAGCAGAAATTGTTATATAGCAAAATATGCAGTAGCTTACATGACCTTAAGAGGGCACCATTGCCCTCCCATCCACAGACAAATTGGGGGCAGGGGGCATCCGCACCCCTGCCCCCCGCTTCCGGCGCCCCTGAATTCATCTAAGCTGCTTGTTTTAACTATCAGGTTTGGTGGCCGTGATACATATACTATAAAAGTAGATCTTTTACATGCACGTGTCAAACCATCACGGTTCCGTCACCTTTTGCTTTGGTTGGTTTTGTTAATGTACTTTATTTTCACAATATCGTTTCTTTGTATTCCAACAAAGACACCTAAAAATTGAGTTGAATACAATATACGGGCATGTCAACTGCAACACGTTAGCAGCATCGAGACATGTTAACAGCGCATCTAGATAAAAATGTTTAGATATTGATCCTGAGATTCATTTTATTCAAGTCCCTGGATTTCAAGCTGTTTCAGTAAAGCATTTTTGCAGTCTATCCATTAAAAATAGCTTCGAGTACCACTGGATACAGCAACAATATTTTGTCTCAATTACAATTACAGTAGTCAACATAAAAATGTGTAATTAATTACATTTAATTTTGATCCAACTTTGACCTGAACCACTGAGGACAGAAGAAAAAAGCAAACCGAATTCAATCTTTCTCGATTCATGGCCGCAGCCACTTTTTAAATGCAGTTACATACTTTTAAAGAAAAGTCATTGAGTTGAATTTGGTTAACATCCAAACGAGACCTGGATTGGATTCAAAATTAGCGAAATCGAAGAGAGCGCTATAGTATTGGTTCACTGTTATCCAGATGATCTGGAAGACTCACTGCCAGAACAAATGATAATTATCACTTGTCAAGTGTTACAAAGCTTTCTGAGTAGAATGAATCTTATGCAGTTTTGACTCTGAGTAGCTGTTCTACTATATAATTTGAGACTGGTAGGCTATCAGGTTTCCGTGCTCTTTGAAAAGGTCAAGGGCCCTAAAATCATCTCTGACAGGGTCTGAACGTACCATCTGGATCTCTTGTCAACGCTACTGACTATTAATGAGATGGTTGACAAAATATTAGTTCAACTTGAAAAGTTCTTGCTCACTGAAAGAATTGAGTACTGTTGCTTGAATGTGACCAAGAGACCACGATTTTCCATTTTATTTTGTAAGCTACAGCTCAGTTATTATTCTCTTATGCTTCCGTGCTTAATCTTATATCTACACTAACATTTGCTGCTAGAGCTTTTGTTTCCTTACCTGGCTGATTTCGTTTACTATGCAATTTTTCATCTTTTGATCTTATTAACCTGAAATTTAAACACTTTTACAAACAAAACAACTTAAAAAGAATGATTCAATATTGGTTTTCAGTTGCCTAAATACAGAGATGTACGTATGCGCCGCAAATTCTACGCCGCATACTTGCGGCGTAGACTTTTTGTTTGCGCTAACGCTTGCGGCCACATATTTTTGGATAGTTTGCGCTTGAGGATGCGCCGTAAAGTTTTCGCGGTTTTTTAGCGCATAGCGTCAACGCATACTTTGTAATGTCTTAGTTGTTGTTTGCAATTTTTTTGTCAAACTGTGAAATGTTGCGTCTTGCAATTGCCCATTGTTTTATTGTTGTGTCACAGTGTCATCTATTGTTCAGTCAGCTGGAGTTTGTTTGTATATCGCACTACTGCCTTTGACGCTAGAGTCCCACGTGGAGACTGAAGTCTTGCAGAAAAAAAGAAAGAATTAGTTAGGCCTACTGAGAAATTACTTAGTAAATTACGGGTCAGAACAGAAATGTAATGTAAGCAAGCAAATAGGTTGGTTGGTAATGTCGCTCCATGTAAAATGTAAACAATGACTTGGCTTCGTAGTGTGAAGTTTTTTTTAGTCAAGCAGTGTTGAAGGCGTTTGTAAGCAATTGTGAGCACTTTAATTTATATTAGTTAAGTCTTGCATTTTGGGGCAAATCAGAAACTTCTCAGGCAATGAGCAGTGCAGCCTATGTATCTAAACAAACTCAAATATTTGGTCTCCGACCGTGATTGCTTGCATGATGTTGTACTCTGTATGTTATATGTAGTACATTACTTTGCCTTTGCCCGTTATACTTGTTGTAGGCTATGTAGCGTAGTAATGTGTAGGTCTACATACAGTAGGCTATCAAGCTAAGGTAATTTTTACTTGACAATTTATACATTCTGTTGCGTAAGTATGTAATTATATATGTTTTGTAACTTGATGAGCAGTTTAGCAAAACATGCATCCAGGGGCCAATTGTGAGAGGCTTTTGAGTAGCCTACTGCTAATAACACTAGTAATGCTAACTATCCCTGAATGCTAATAACAAAGAGTTGTGCAGTTCAGAATCTAAACTTGCTTGTGTCTGGCAGTTTTGTCTTCCATTAACCCACTTTTTAAAAATCTTATCAGAAAAAAGCATAGAGCTTAGGCTACTGAGAGAATCATGGCATTAAAAGCAACATTAGTCTTATTCAAACGGAATCATTTTAAAAATAGTGTTTTTTAAAATGGATTTTTAGGAACCGACAGTTAGTATATTACTAGGAGCGACAGTTATTAGCCTATAATACTAGAATTTTCTTGATAGGCATATGCTACAGTTTCTTACACTACACTATTGTATTCAGGGAATAACTTACGGTAATACTAATCTCCAAGTGAAATGTAGCATGATAATACAAATCCATGGCCCTACATGGAAAAGTATTTTAAGCTCTCTTCTTCGAAAGGCAAAAACTTATATTTTTAATGCCAGATGTGCCTTCCGGCCAAAAAGATAATTTATTGTAACGAGAAAACGCGAAGTGGCTTGAAAAGTGTGTTGTTTCGAGTGGTTTATACCGTGTGAATGTTTGGCACCTAGCAAATAAAATGAGTTTGCGCTAGAGTATGCGCTAACGCTGACGCTGCCAACTTTTTTTACAAGTTGCGTTGACGCATGCGGCGTATAGTTTTTCGAACGTTTGCGTTTGCGCTGACGGCGTCATAATTTTTTGTATGCGCGTACATCACTGCCTAAATATAGGCCACCCTAAAAATAGTAAAACATCCTTAGCATAGAAAACTGTGTCGACTAAGGTACAAACAAATTACTTACCCGTAGCAACTTTTCTAGTTTTTTTATACAGCTTTGAAAGAAATACATTTCGTTTTTGCAATTGTTTACCTGAAAAAAAAATACACCTCATGAAAACTCATTCATTTTTTTCACGTCCTATTTACGTTATTTATCAGTGCTAGAGTGAACCAGCTCAGAGACGTTGAATCGAAAAAAATTGGTTGATTTGCTGCTTGGTCATAACATTATTTTTATTGATGGACTGCTCGCGAGCAGCGCAGCAAATAGGTTACACAAGCGCACACAGACTGATTGACATCGCAGGAATTAGTTTCGAAGTTTCGGCAGAAATGTGATCAAAATTTTGAGAGCAGCTGACAGATACCCTCAAATAATGAACCATGTACTTCTAGACTACCAGTAGGACCCATATTGAAACAAAAATTCTTGAAGATTCTGAAGATTTACTTCTGAAACTTTATCTTAGGTATGTAGATGATATTTTTGCTAATTTTAATGATGAAGATTCGTGCTCAACTTTTCTAAATGTATTAAACTCTCAACACAAAAACATAAAATTTAAAAATATCCTTGTTCAAAGAAAACACGTTTTGTACCCCTTTGACGTTGTACAAAACGTTAAAAGTTTTTAAAAAGTTACAAAACAGCAAGAAGAGAAAACAACCTTTTGCCCCCCCTATAAGTGCACATGGCCAGAGAGGTTGAACAATAGCACATCGTTGAGCAAACTGATCTAACTGGAAATGCAGAAAAAAATTGAAATAAATTGACAATGCTCTAATTGCTTGTGCAGTTCAAGCTTACTTGCAGATGATTCTGTAAAAGCACAAAGAGCGTTAATCACATTGTTAATTTGTTGTGACGTTTATTGCGATAAAACCGGGCAAAGACGTAAATTTGAAAGTTTAATTGAAATTGTGGTAAACATAAAAGTTGAATATTTGAAATTATTTTTGACCCATAATCATCAATAACAGCACAAACACTTGATAGGTTTGAAAGAACGTTTATCTTCTTCTTGTTACGTGAAATAAAATTTCAAAACCTGTTTTAGTTGTAGTTTGTGTTTTAAAGCAACATAAACCAGCTTAAAATCATATAATTAATTTCTTACTTGGAAATATTTTTTTTTTTTAAATGTTTCAATTTTCTCTTTAAGGATTGAGGTCGTGGCTTTTGAGAAACAGTTAAAGCATCCTGGGAAGATGATTGTTGTTGATTTGAAGCATCCTGGGAAGACGATTGAGGTTGATTTGAAGCATTCTGTGGAGATGATTGAGGTTGATTTGAAGTATCCTGGGAAGATGATTGTGGTTGATTTGAAGCATCCTGGGAAGATGATTGAGGTTGATTTGAAGCATGGGATTCTTCAGGAATAGAATCTTGCAAGAAATCTGAAAAGTGACAAATAAAACTGTTAACTACCTCAGTGTGCCGCAGCACAGTAGTGTCGAGCGATACTTAGTGCGCCATAGGACAACTATAATGTGAACATAACTTGGAATGCACACATTCATTCATAGACTGGTTAATGCGTTTTCATCAGTCAGCACGAACTATAAGTTCTATAAAGTGATTCATATTTTCTGCTTTTAAAATTAAAGTATTGAAAGCTGCTTTGGAATGCGTTGCTCAGGCACACAACTCAAGAGCTAGAAAAAAAATTAAATAAAAGAATATTTCCAGAACCTTT
The DNA here is from genome assembly GCF_918807975.1 of Aplidium turbinatum. Lineage (NCBI taxonomy): Eukaryota > Metazoa > Chordata > Ascidiacea > Aplousobranchia > Polyclinidae > Aplidium > Aplidium turbinatum. The sequence goes on from NC_137472.1 coordinate 63,037,157, forward strand.
TTATCCTTATTATTGGATGCACAATTGCAGATATGCTATACTCGTACACTTCACCCTTTCAATGTTGGTCTGACATCAGCATTGATTCACAATTTCATTGAGAGGAAGCAAATGTTTCCATTTTGTGAGTTACTGAACAGACAAGTTGGTTGATTTGAATCTTTATCCTTGAACCGACAAAGTTTCTGCTTATTCCAAGAAGTTTCGCTTACTTGTAGCTAGGTTTGAACCACTGACGCCTGGCCGGTTACTGAGACTGACAGAACAAGGTTTCCTCTTGTAGAAATCTTGTCTGTAAATTCTTAATCCATTCACTAATTTACCCTAAATAGGGATCAATACTCAAATGCGTTGCTCATGCGCATACTCCGAGAGTCGAACCAGCGGCGTTTGATCGTGAGCTTTCTTTGTGTACAAAGCCAGGGGCTTAAGCAATTGAGCTAATGTGGCGGACTTGACGTATTAGAGCTAAGATAATTTAGGATTTCGCAAGCTACGTATAATCAAGGCATGCCACAATGCAGTTGTACATGCAGAAGCGAAGACTGTAATATTGTTCTGTAGCTATAGGCTACGTGTAATTAAGTTGTCCTTGACTAGGTTCTATTTTTTTTTATCAAGGCAATCACAGCCAACAGCGCTTGAAAAATATAAAAATAAATGCCCAAATATAATGAACGCCCAAACGCGAAGGTGAAGGCGTGGTAAATGTAGATGGGGTAAGTTTATTTAGAAGGTGATCATGGTTCGTCTGTGTCTAGATGTACTTGAACAATGAACATTACTGGCCAAATTTAGATGGTGTTAGCAGAATATATTCTTACTTGATAGAGGTTGCAAAGACTGTGTTTGCTGGAAAGATATTTGTGGTAAAGAGATTTCAGTGGAAGGTTGTTGTTGGTTGACTGCAGGACTCGAAGAAGCTGAAAGAAATAAACATAAGAACTTATCGAGCGCACAGATTGTAACTAAGTGACATGAACTGTCGTGGCCAGACACTCAATGGCACGCCTGACAAGACACATCTGATTGTGGACAGGAAGACTTTCTTCTTCCATGTTTTATTTAGCTAATTTAATATAATTTTTCATCCATTAGCATAAACCTGGATATGAAAACAACAACAATGGTCATTGGTCAACAGTGCTTCAATGGCTCAGTGTAACAAATCCTCGAAGAATCAACAAGAACAAGCAACGGTGGTTCAAGTATCGACTTGTGCAGTTGAGTAACACCATTCCAACACCGTTGGTCGTTGAGCGTCACCTAGTGGCTAGAATGATTCGCGGCCAAGATAATTTTTACAAGAAGCAATATTTCAATCACTGTGTCCAGTGACAGTTATGTAAAACTTTTAGAATTAACCTAAACAAACTAGAAATAAACTTAAAAGAAACAATTTAGTGTTCTCAGTAGGTTATGGGATTTTCACAACCAATCAACGATTAGTGTTTATGTAAAATTCCTTCTCAACCGTGACGAAATAGCTGAATGCAGCTGTGTGGTTATAACGACAACAAAAACAAATAATCAGCGAAACCAAGATTGACGCCCACTATGCTTCTAACCCTTGGGCGAAAATTTTACTTTTGTACAAATCAACAACTTGGTTATTTCAAACATAAATTTGAAGTGGTCCTGTAGATATTCCTACTTGAAGCAATTTGTAAAGACAGAGGTGGTGATTGAAATATTAATTGCGTCAGTGCTGACGTAGATGCATCTGAAGGTAATTGATTCATTGCAGAATTCTATAGATCAGCAGAAAATGTTCATAATTAGTTTATGAAGCTATACAAATTGATTCAAAAAGTTGCAGCTTCTGTAATTTATGATAATATTTATACAATTGCGTATACCCGCACACCGTCGTTGTACCATTTCAGTATCTTGTACACAATTTTAAACTGAAAAAATAATTTAGTAGATTAATTTAAAAGAGCTTAAGTTGGTACAGTGGTTCTTATCCTTTTGCCATTTTGGTTCCACCTTCAAATCACCAACCAGTTCTGGCCACATCCTTCTAGAATTGGTTGAAAAAACAGTCGTCTACATTTTAGAACATTCTTTGAAACCCGGTAACGAACATAGCTCCTTACGTCATTATGGAAACAACCCAAAAATTCCATAATTTTTGCTCTCCATGGGAACAGGTCTCCCATTCCCTAGTGGTGCGTGGCTGCGTGTAGCAATGGTTAAGAACCCCTGGCTAAGTAATAGAAAAAGTTTGTCCAAGCATGGACAATCACAATTGCATTCCATTTCACTACAATAGCAAAACTATTGTTTATACAATATAATTACCTTCATTCATGCATGAATCCAACAAAAGTCCGGATAAGAATTGAATAACGACTGACCAGTGATCGACCAGTAGATTAGTTTGAACAAATGATTTGAATTTTTTTAAAGGCATTTGATGGACCATGTATAAAGCGCTAAAAAACTCTTGAAAAGTTTGGTGTGAAAAATACAATCGTCGGTTACCCTCGAAAAGGCCGCATTGTTTATTTGAAGCAAATAATGCCACGACAATATCTTGCACATCTTTAGTTAAAAGATTCTCGATTCGAAGATCTTCAGTTGTGATTACTACGGTTCCATTATTTGTTGCATTGTACGCGATTTGTGACAGTTTAAGGACAATTTCATCTGTTAAAGCAATTGTGTGCTTTGATGTTCTGAGGTTTCCTAGCACTCTTTGAAATATTTGGGTCATTGTTGAAATATTTACAGTTTCCTGTGATGAACCAAGGAAAGCTCTTAAGTACAATTGTAGCATCAAAGGATTGTGGCAAATGGATTCTAGATGAGGGGTTTCTACAGTTAACTTGTTCAACATTTTATTTGATTTTTGTTCATCATTTATCAAAGCAACAATTAAATTTTTCATGTTTTCAGACGTTAAATCTCCAATAAAATACGTTTGCTCTGGTCGACATTGTTTAGGAATTGTAAGCATGGCGTGTGGTCGTGAGGTGAATACAATGTGGCAATTAGGTAAAAAAGTACCTCGACACAGATTCGACACAAGCTCCTGGCAGGTGAGTAAAGTGTGATAATTCGATCTTTTCACTTTATCCATCAAATTCCAGTTCACCTGGTCGAATCCGTCAAAGATTAAAAAACAATTTTGCATGTGATTTTTCATCCAATTGAAAACCCAATCTTTTTCTTCTGTATTCAAGTCAAAATTTACATCTCCAAGTAAAAGTTCCTTCAAAGTTAATTTCTCATCCTCGCAATCATTCATGCTTATGAAAGGTATCCTCAGAACAAGAAAGTCTCTTGTTTGGTCTAGACGCCTTGTCAGGCGCTTTGATAAGGTTGTCTTTCCTGCCCCAGGGTAACCGACGATTGATATGAAGCTTTGTGACTTTACACATGAAATTAATTGATCAATCGAAACTTTTTTATCGGATTCTTTAAATTGAATTTGTCTGGTTTTGGGATCATACTGGTCGTCGTTAGGAATAAACCTTCCTTCGTAGAAGTCAATCGACAAAAGCTCTGGGTGAACTTCTGGCAAATTCGTTACGGGAATGTCAAACCTCGCCACATCGACATCAAATTCCGATTTGTACAGTTGACCAGTTATTTCCTTTAGTTTGTCGAAGGCATTGTTTGGATCTAATGACAAAAACAAGTTTTCAAAATCACATTATTTTTAAATCGACTTTCCATTGAATAAACGTTGAAATCATTTTGTTTCAGACAATCACTATTGGTATGTTGGCTCGAAGGCCTCTGATAGGGCTTTTGACGCAGGGCCAGTTAACGAGATTGGCAGAGTGAAGTTTCCGATTGTTGAAGTGTTGTTGCCGGGGAGTTACTTCCATCCATTAGATGCCGCTGAATAAAGAGCAATCCTGAAATGTTTTGCTCAAGCGCACATCCCGAGAGTCGAACCAGCGCCGCTTGATTTTGAGTCGGGCGCGTAACAACTGAGATAATGAGGCGATTTTCCTTAAAACTAATTTTGAATTTCCCCAATTTGTGGCATATTTCCACGATTCGGACTCAGCAAAAAGTGTATCAGCCAATACCTAGCTTGGAAATTCTAAACATTTTGTATGTACTTTAAAAGTTTATGTCCCTAGCAGCTCTCAAAATTGGCAACCCTACTTGAAACACAGGTATAGCTTGTAGTTAATTTTATGGAGAAAGATTCACATCACGCCTCGTAGTGTAAGGCAACGACCATACGCAATCAATGACATGTCAACATAGACAAAGTACATTTTAACTTTGCTCTATCTTATGAAAGCAACTCAAGATGTCGCTAAATTGTTGCAAACAATCAGCTTGAAGAGAAATCCAAATATTTGGCTTGGCAAAAAAATTTTACATTCCCAGATAATATTGGCTTAGTGTAAAATTTTGCCAATTTTAAATCACAAATTTTACAAATATGTAGAAATAATGTGGAAAAATTAGATCAATTCAGTGTAAAAATTATGAAGGGGAAAATTTAATTGTTGGGCTCTTCAAAAGAAAGGTAGCTGATATTCCAGGTGAGAAGAATTATTTTTTGGGAGAAAATATTGAGCAATTAAAAATATGGTATTGCAAAAATCTATTAGTTCATCAAATTTCCCCAAAAATGTTAAAAGTTGAACAATTGAAAATGCAAAATATTTTCAATGACAAACGAGGCAACTTTTAAAGCCCACTACTGCAAATAAATGTAGGCCTATATTGAAATTAGTAAACTTTATTTTTGATATAAACATGAACATTTTACAAACCTTCCTGATCTCCAAATCGAACATTACTTTGTTCTGGTTGATGAATAATGTTGGTTATGTTTTGCCGGTTATCAATTTGGAATACTTGTTGATACTGTTGGTTGTCGTGATGAATTACTTGCTGTTGAATAACAGCTATGTTGGTCGAAGTTTGTTCTGTAAGAAACAAAACAATTTATTGTTATGATGTCATATTTTAATTCCTTTTAGGGGTGTCTAACTATAACGGCTTTTGTTTAGCAACAAAACAACCAAAACAGCGATACGAAAATGTCAGAATATTGTACCACCCGTTTCTTAAGTTAGTTAATTTTGTCATTAATGTTCAATTTCGTAGGCAAGAAAGTCAATATTCGTGTCCACCTTCAGGCACGTCATTAAGTGTCTTGCGAAATAAACAGCAGCGTGCTCTTCAGCTGTGTCGAACAATCGTCCTTTCGACTGTCGTATGATGGTTTTCACCACTCGGCTATACAACCAAATATACAATGGAAGTGCAAAAGTTTTTACAAACACTAGAGGGTGTCATAAGATATTTAAATAGGCGCTTAGACAAATTGTTTAAAACAAACTTACCAGAATTTCCTGGCAATGATCGTCCAGTCTCTTCAGTTGAAGCTGTTCTGTTTTCTTCTTGATTTTGTGCGAAAGACATTTTGTTGTTTTGTTAACTGTTACTCAGCAAATCAAAATAAAACTTAACACGTAGTTGAAGCTACAAAACACAATTGTGAGTCATAAACATTTCTCTTCTTTATCAAAATAAACAAGACAAATCAAACAACTTAAATTTATATTGAACAAACCAACACAAACTCATGATTTGAATAATAGTTTCGACTGCGGTTCATTGATCTCCATGTTTCATGTCAACAAACCACCTTGTTTATCATCAAATGATACAAAGTCATCTACGCGGGATTCATACATTATTGCTCTAACTCTAATTTATCCTGACCACCGAAACAACACAGCAAGTTATACTTTTGCTGTTTCCAGTTTGACCAACACTAGATTCGAGCCCAGGCCAACCAACTCTTCGACTGTGCAGAAGCGCTCAGCATTTCACGTTTTATGACCAAATGATCACGTGAGCAGTGCGTGGCTTGGAAACAATAGAAAAAAAGAAATGTTCTTAGGGGAAAACTTTTTTCAACTCACATAGATAAACCGAACTATTCTTTGCTTTACGAAGTTGCAACGTTGCAAAACGTTGAAACATCTTTTAATGTGCAATTTAAAGCTGGTTGGCAATTTATTTTGTATTTTAATATTCAAACGTCACTGAAGCGTTGGGAAAACTGAAGTTTTTTTTAAATTTGAAGTTTTAACACTTTATTTAGTACTGCACGCCTCACCTAAATACCGATTTTTGCCACAATCCGTCCATTTTGTGTGAAAATCTACCGTCCCTAGTGCGCTACGCCGCTACATACTTTGGAACAATGCAGGTGTACCTAGGTACGTAGATACCAAGATACCTAGGTTTTTCACGATAAGACTGGTTTTCATAAATTGCCAACCTGGAATCGGATGATATTTTGGCAGAACTGGCCGAAGCACAAATTTCAATTACACTACTACGCCAAAGTGCTGATGTGCTGATGGTAAGAAACTGTTGATCACCTGTAACGTGGTAGCTTGAAAATTCATGACATAATTTGTTAGAACAACGACAAGTTGCACATGGCAGCGACGTTGCTATGACCTTCTTACATGTTAAGGGAAAGGAGGTAAATATAGGCCATCTAAGCAGAAATTGCGTCTTCTAGTTTTCTTTCAAGCTGTTTAGGAATCGTGGCCACAAGCCCTTTTTAAGTACGCCAAACAGGGTGGACCATATAGCCCTACTTTCCCTTGCGCGTGCTTTTGTCACAGAAGTTCCCATTGTAAAGTTTGTTCTGTGGAAAAAGTAAATTTACTATTTTGGCAACGTTGGTTTTAACATTTTGTATAATTTTGAGTTTCCTCACATAGGCTTCACAAAACACCTTTACTTTGCTGCATATTCATTATAATATATAATCTATAAGCCAATTACATCAACTCCAACCGTATTATTGTTGTTGAAGTAACTGGCGAGAACTTTTATGTTGGTTTGATCATTGTTGGGAGAGGTGCAGAGTGGCAGATCTAACGGGAGAGCATCTGGATACCTGGCTCTGGAAAAAGAAGCAAACCCTACCGTACTCATGTGGGGCTACTTGTATGAATCTGGAATATATAATCTTTAACCTGTTCATGCACTTTTCAGTTGTTTCAAGTTGATGTTTTTATGTTATCAAAAGAGATCCGTTGACTTGATATTAGTTCTTGTGAAAATGTAAAACCAAAAACCTTTTTTCTGATTAGAATTAGGTTATTCTGGAAGTGAAACTAAAATAAAAATAGATGGCTGTGACTTTTTCTGCTGTTGAAATTCATGCTTAAAAGCATACTAAATGAAATTTTCAAACGGAAATTAAGCATTAAAATGGGTAACTGAACATTCAAGAATACATTTCAAAATACCGAAAAAAATTGTTTTCAATGGCGTTGGCAAGGCCCAAATTACAATTTTTCATTTATTTTAATTTTTTTCAAAATGACCAAAAATTGCAAAGACTGCTCGAGAAAACGTCGCTACAGACAGCAATAACAAAAGCCACGTTACCACATCTGATGTTTTGAGCAAACAGTCTGATGTTTTGATGTTGAAATCTGATGTTTTGATGTACATACATACATAGCCTACAGTTAAATCGCCCGCAGAAATAACTATTGCGCGTTCAGCTGATTGCTAGTCTATAGTGACGTAGACTGTACAGTCGCACGCTTCGTTTCTCAAGCCCAATTCCGTTTTGAAAGCTCTGACAAAAGCACCCGCGCAATGGTGGTCAGACCACAATGGGGCAAAATTTTATTGAAAATCGTTTTATGGTAGCAAGTTAAACACAAAGAACGTGTACAATCGCCAAGTCAGATTTTTCCTTTAGAATCCCTTTACCCTTCGCTTTTCAACCTTTTTTGTAAATTAACTGCTCAAGGGAAGGGGGGAGGGCGTTTTTGGATCAAATTCAATCAGTTGTTACGTGTGATACGCTGGTGCTACTTCAACAGAAGTTGCACTGGTGGGTAGAAAAATCATTTGTCTCTAACTTTGAAAAGTCAATATTTTATATTTTTGTATGCTAAACTTGGTAGTTCATTTTTGCAAAGGTACTCAAAAAGACGATTTTGCTTTATCTTGCCACCGTTTAGTTACTGTGCTAATCCAACTTCATGCAAAGTAAACGTGTGGAGAATAAACAGCTCGATCAACGGCAGGAAGAGTGTGTGCCCACTCATTGCATTGATAAAGATTTACGACTTGCGAGCAAATGTTATTGTTCTAATTCCATCGAAAATAGTGTACTCCCAGAGTAATACTTTTATACGAATTAGAAAAAAACAATGCATTTGTTGTTTTACATTTTTGTCCTAAACTAATGCTTTCAAAAACTCATAGGCTAGCTTTTAGTTTTATGGGATCAAACTTTTCACAAGTAATACCTCATTTGAAAAGTTGTTTACATCTTTGTTGTGTATTTTAGGTTTAGGCTACAATTGAGTTTGGCGTATGAATATTTTTAGTAGAGAGAAGGAAATTAAATAAACTGTTGAAATTATCTGAAATTTCTAATTTCAAATTAGTTTCCTTTGGAATTATGGATTTTTGTCAAGTCGCATCAAGAATATCATGCAGGCTACATCATAAGTCATTTGGCTTACGGGTGTTCATCAACATGACTCAGGTATTACATCGACTAAAATTCAAAATTTACATCAACAAAGCTAAGTTCGAACGTCTCTTCTATTGAAGATAGTGTCCAACAATTTGATTTCAGTCCACCAGCATCGAAACAATTCAGAAAAAAGCATAATTATTTTATGCTAGATTATGAGAAGACTTACTAGATTTTTTCTAAACATTTGCAGGATTGCAAATTTTTTTTATAACCTTTTATAACCTTAAATGACTTCTTAACCCTATTCGGACTAAGCTATTTTTGTGAGGTAATGGCCTGACGTGTGGACTTATTCCATCCACACTTTCATTTGCTAATAACTTTTGATATAAAAACGTTACGAGGTTGCTTTTTTCGCAAAGTTAAAGCAAAATTATTGACAAACTGGTTAAAATTTTAAGTGGACACACATACTCTACCAGTTATTTGCTATTGCTTTTTTGCTAAAAGTAGTCATTTATTTTTAAATTTTTCTGATGTCTCCGTCATAATCTCCTGAAATCGTTAATATCTTCGTAAAAGGCACACGGTCCAGTCATGCATGTAATCCGAAATGGTCAGTAGTCATGTAGGTCACGCAGTAAATCTTGGAAGGCACAAAACAATACAAATGTTTGCTAACTTGCTTGTACAAGATGATAAAGTTTTTCAGACGACCCGGCAATTTTAGGAGTAGGGTGCCAAAAACTGCTGATAACTAAAAAACTATACCACATAAAAATGTCATTTTATTACTAAAACAAAGATGAATAATTTTTAGGAAAAGTCATAAAACTTCAGCTAATTTGAGCCAGTAACTTTTATGTAATCGATGAAAGTTTTAGGTATGGACGGAACCCGTCCACCCGTTAGTCCGAATAGGGTTAACTGAATCATCGCGGCTACGATTATATAAAAAAATCCTATAGACTTAATACATTGAAATAATAAAATGTTTTTTTGTGGTTTTTCCTGATGACGTTTTACAACATCCCAAAAGTAAAAAACAGAGATGATGAATAATTTTACAAAACCGTGGTTTGTAAACACTTCACTAAAACTTGTTGCTGCAAATCTACTTTTTGACGTGAAACGTTTGTAAAAGAAAACTGTCGGTTTACGAATTTATAATGTTTATTGCGCTGTTACCGAGTTACAAATTACCTTTATTGTTTACCTTTGTGGTTGGCGGCCAGCTTGGGAGCAGCATGCAAACTACGTATTTATGGTATTTGTATCGTGTTACGATTTCCGCAAATTTCCTACAAGAACTTTGTACAACGTCATATATTTTTCTACAGTTTCTTTACGTGTTAGACCAGTGGTTCTCAACCGGGAACCATTTACAACATTCTTGGGCACTCAAGCTATTTTGCAATTGTGTGTTTTATTTGTCTTCAAATGATCTGCTAGGATCATTGTTGCTGAGATAATTGGCATGCACAATTGTTATTGTTGTATCATAAAAGGTACTTTTTTGTGACTATCTGCAGCAAAAATCTGCATAAAACTGAAACTGTCATTGTTGCATTTCACCACCTGCCAATACGCCAACAACACCGGGCGTAAGGCTGGATACGACAAACAAAACAAATATTTTTTGTCAAATTCTCAAAGTCACCCTGAATTGTTGACCGGTATTGCTTGAGCACATACGTCTTTATTGAAACGCATAGTTACAGTGCTATTTTCTAGACATCTAAATATCATAGGAACGGGAGAATAATCGTGCGAGCAATACGTTCCAAGTTAGAATTTTGAAAACCCAGAAAGCCTCAACGAAGATTTTTTTTAAAGTCTGCTTGATATCCTGTTGTTGAAAGCAACTGAAACGTAAAATTGGTCTTAATCTTTTAAAGCGGAAGCAGAAATATTTTCAATCTCTTTCAAGCATTTCATTTTGTCCCTACCAAATTGCTGCATTCATTATTTGGCCTAATAGTATATCTTCTTTTCAAATACGTCATATTTACGTTGTGTGGTAAAGCAGTGAACGCTTCTCGACAATCGTTATTGTCTTAGTTAGTGGAAAAGAAGAACAAATAATAGTTTGATTCATATTTTTCTGATTTACATGGATGTGTCTGTTGTGACGTCATAATTATCGCTTTTAATCTAAAATATAGGATGGAAAGACTTCAAATTCTAATGGAATATAATAGAGAGATCAAACTTCATCAAAGCACAGAATTATGCAATTAAGCAGTTGGTGAAGGCTGAAACTAATGGATCGTCTTCCAGATACGTTTGAAATTCATGGCCTCGAGTGAAAATGCATCGGTATTGAACAAAATAGGCTTTGATCGAGGCTGTTCAGCCTTATTATTCTAGTTTACCCTTGAAGAGTTGAAGTTATTACCACCTGGTATTACTACACTGGCCACGGAAGTACGAAAGTAAATCCATAACTTTCTAAATGTTGCTTTATGACTTCACAATACCCTTTGACGACGTACGTGTGCTTATGACATTGTTGCTTTTGTCGGCCAATCAAGTTCTAATGGAATTGGCCGTTGTTGGCCAACATAGAACGTAGACTAAGTATGGATGCATTGGGAAAACTATACATCACAAGTGACTTATTGTCGGTGTGCATCATTGCAAGATGTTACGATTGTGCCAAATCCATTCTCATTATTACATCACGTCGTTCCCAGGCACGCTTTTACGTTTTCTTGGTCGTATCTTTTGTGATAAAATATCGTGAATGTTACAGCGTGGAAGTGTTGGAAGTCAAGAATAAAAACAAGCTGAACTGAAACCAATATAGTCTGCTGTTCATTAACTATCCAATCGCCGTATTGCACTAACATACTTCATGTTTTTGTAATAAATTAACATCATTGTCTTTTTTTTGCAGCAGATCATGGTTGAAAAGTGTGAAGCTATCAAGTTGCATTTGATTATCAGAAGTATCTTATTTCCCAAACGAATTTTGGACTCAACTGGTTTAGAAAATATAATCGCTGTCCGACAAGTAGAAATACGAAATTTCAATTCAAAACTGAATCAAAACCTACCTAGTTTGTCGGTTGATCAATAATATCTTTGATCGATCATAGTCAAACGCGAAATTTTTCCTAATTGAATACATCATTCAAATGCTGTACATCGTACAACACCAGTTACCGTGTTATCTGAGTGTATGGTTTCTTTAAAAATTAGTTGGCTAATAATACAAGGGTGACCCAAAAAAACGGGCCCCGCGTACACTTTATGTCATATCTCCTTTATTTATTCACCGATTGCCTTTGTTTTATCGGACATGGCAGAATCAACGACGAATCAATCAACAATGGACATGGCATGGATCAATCAACAATGGACACGGCATGGATCAATCAACAATGGACATGGCATGGATCAATCAACAATCGACATGGCATAGATCAATCAACAATGGACATGGCATGGATCAATCAACAATGGACACGGCATGGATCAATCAACAATGGACATGGCATGGATCAATCAACAATGGACATGGCATAGATCAATCAACAATGGACATGGCATGGATCAATCAACAATGGACACGGCATGGATCAATCAACAATGGACATGGCATGGATCAATCAACAATCGACATGGCATGGATCAATCAACAATGGACATGGCATGGATCAATCAACAATGGACACGGCATGGATCAATCAACAATGGACATGGCATGGATCAATCAACAATGGACATGGCATGGATCAATCAACAATGGACACGGCATGGATCAATCAACAATGGACATGGCATGGATCAATCAACAATGGACATGGCACGAATCAATCAACAATGGACATGGCATGGATCAATCAACAATGGACATGGCATGGATCAATCAACAATGGACATGGCATGGATCAATCAACAATGGACACGGCATGGATCAATCAACAATGGAAATGGCATGGATCAATCAACAATGGACATGGCATAGATCAATCAACAATGGACATGGCACGAATCAATCAACAATGGACATGGCATGGATCAATCAACAATGGACATGGCACGAATCAATCAACAATGGACATGGCATGGATCAATCAACAATGGACATGGCATGGATCAATCAACAATGGACATGGCATGGATCAATCAACAATGGACATGGCACGAATCAATCAACAATGGACATGGCACGAATCAATCAACAATGGACATGGCATGGATCAATCAACAATGGACATGGCATGGATCAATCAACAATGGAAATGGCACGAATCAATCAACAATGGACATGGCATGGATCAATTAACAACGACAACGGTGAGTACACCAAGACCCCAGTGGGAGATGGGACAAAGAATACACTGTGTAAAATTTTACTACAAGACAAGCTAGTTTAAGAAAACCCAGCACAGTTTCATGAATCAGTTGGAATTTGAAAAGGCATCATCCAAAAGCAGAATTCAGAACTGGGCGGACCACTTCGAGAAGTATGGGACCGTGGAGAACCTCAACTGGTTGAAAGTGTGAGGGAGTCTCTCCAGCAGAGTCCGAAATGCTATGCGTGTAAACGAAGTCAGTCTCTCGGTATATCCCGTGAGACTTGCAGGAGAGTGCTGGTGAACGATATCAGGGCTTACCCAAACAGACGATGCAGACCCTTACAGCCTCAGACAAGAAACAGAGGAGCGCTATGGCAGTCAAGATGCTCGAGAAGATCGAGGAAACACCAGGTTTCCTTAACCTCTTTTGGACCTCAGATAAAACTCACTTCCATCTAGGCGGACTCCAAGACAACTGTCTTCTGGGGGTCCTCCAGAGTCACCAAGCCTCTGCACTCTCCTAAGTGCACGGTGTGGGCTGCAATCTCGGCCAGAGTCATCATCGGACCAATCTTCATCGAAGAACCTGGCGTTGCAGTGACAGTCACCAATGAGCGGTATGTGGATGTCCTCAAAACATTTAAGAGTGAGCTCCAGACACTCTACCCGTCGCTCATGAGCAAGTTCTGGTTCCAGCAAGACGGGGCAAGTTCTCACACCTCAAAAAAGGCCAAAGACCCTAGTGTTTTGATGTGATGTTTTGAACACAATAAACTAGTTATAACCAAAGTTTCATTTCATTCGAACGAAACACTAAGAAACGGGGCGTAATTAGATTTGGGGCCCTTTTTTTGGGTCACCCTGTATTCACAAGTTAATTTGTCTTTTTGGAAAAACAAAATAAAACCTATTAATATTCAAGACTCAGTAATTCTAGAAGACAATAACACAGAAAGCAAAATTCATCATTTTACATTGAAAAAACGCCTGCAGACGTTGAATCAGTGTATGAATGGTGGATTTTGCTGCCTTGGTATTTACAACAGCAGTGACGTAACGTTCGTGTCAACGATTAGCGATGCTCTTGCCTCATGGCTGGAAAGTTCCAAAGAGATTTTTTAAAAGCTGACTTGATTTCGTCTTATAACAAATAAATGAAACAAAAAAATTGGTTCTAAGCCATTGTAGTGAAGCAGAAATACCTTTCATCGTTCGCACGCAATTCATTTGCTGCTGCAACTGCTTGATTCTGCGTTTGTTCAAACTTTCCCTTCAAACAACGTTACATCTACGTTTCATGCTAAACAAGTCAAAGCGTACTCACAATCACACTTGGTTTGGTGTTTGTCGAAAGCAAATGGAATGTTTTGGTTCATATTCTTCGGCTTTGTGTGGATTTGTTTGCAATGAATAGAGCCATTAGGGTAGTTTATGCTTTGTTAGTGCACAAACTGATAACAACGTAAAACTACGTTACTTTGATGTTTAAATGACATGTTATCCATATTTCCGTTTGAATTCAAAAAACATGATATTTTGTTTTTACGTTACAAAATTTAATTTGAACTTTAGTGATCTCGTAGATGCAATTTAAGCAACTGCTATAGACATTTAAATTGCCAGAAATTCCATCCTCCTTCAGCGTTTGTAGAGTGATCATTGTCCGTTTTGAATCAAACAAACGTTTTGCAGACGCAAATATCGCATCCTGTATGAAATTGTACCGGAATGGTTATTGATTTGATGAAACAGACAGTTAAATAGTTGCATTGATTTGAAGTGAAACAGGACCGCCATGTTCTTTGTAAAGCATGCAAACACTTAAGTACGAGATGTTAATTAGAAAGATCAACATTAACTTGATGCTTTGAAATGAAGTGATTGGGCGATACCGCGGAAAACAAAATGTGACATTGATGGTCAGTTTTATATTGTTTTAAAAAGCTTCTCGACAATCGCTATTGTTTTGGTGAAAAAGAAAAAGAAATAACAGTTTGGTTCATATTTTTCTGATTTACATGGATTTGTCAGTTGTGACGTTATAACCATCCCTAGCTAGAATATGGGATGAAAAAGCTTCAAATTTTAATGAAATATAATGGAGAGTTTAAACATCATCAAAGCACAGAATTATGCAAATAAGCAGTTGGTGAAGGCTGAAACTAAACAGGTCGTCTTCCAGATAAATTTGAAATCCATGACCTCCAGTGAAAATGCATCGGTATTGAACAAATAGGCTTTGATCAGAGGCTGTTCAGCCTTAGTATTCTAGTTTACCCTTGAAGAGTTGAAGTTATTACCACCTGGTATTACTACACTGACCACGGAAATACGAAAGTAAATCCATAACTTTCTAAATGTTGCTTTATGATTTCACAATACGCTTTGACGACGTACGTGTACTTAGGAATTGGCCGTTGTTGGCCAGCATAGAACGTAGACTAAGTATGGATGCATTGGGAAAACTATACATCACAAGTGACTTATTTTCGATGTACATCATTGCAAGATGTTACGATTGTGCCAAATCCATTCTCATTCGTACATCACGTCGTTCCCAGGCACGCTTTTATGTTTTCTTGGTCATATCTTTTGTGATAAAATATCGTGAATGTTTCAACATGGAAGTGTTGGAAGTCAAAAGTAAAAACAAGCTGAACTGAAACCAATATAGTCTGCTGTTCATTAACTATCCAAAATCGCCGTATTGCACCAAAATACTTCATGGTTTTGTAATAAATTAACATCATTGTCTTTTTTTTGCAGTAGTTTATAGTTGAAAATTGTGAAGCTATCAAGTTGCATTTAATTATCAGAAGTATCTTATTTCCTAAACGAATTTTGGACTCAACTGGTTTACACAATATAATCGCTGTCCGACAAGTAGAAATACGAAATTTCTTTTCAAAACTGAATCAAAACCGATTATTTTGTGGGTTGATAAATAATATCTTTGAGCGATCATAGTCAAACGAGAACTTTTTCCAAATTGAATACATCACGCAAATGCTGTACATTGTACAACTCCAGTTACCGTGATATCTGAGGGAATGGTTTCTTCAAAAATTAGTTGGCTAATAATATTTACAGGTAAATTTGTCTTTTTTAGAAAAACAAAATGAAAGCAATTATTTTTCAAGGCTCAGCATTTCTAAATGACAATTGCTGAAAAAGCAAAATTCATCATTTTACATTGAAAAAACGCCTGCAGACGTCGAATCAATGTAAAAATGGCGGATTTTGCTGTCTCGTTATTTACAACAGCAGTGACGTAACGGTCGGGTCAACGATTGGCGATGCTCTTGTCTCATGTCTGGAAGGCTCCAAAGCGATTTTTTATAAGCTGACTTGATTTCGTCTTATAAGAAATGACTGAAACGTAAAATTGGTTCTAAGCCACTGTAGTGAAGCAGAAATACCTTTCATCGTTCGCACGCAATTCATTTGCTGCTGCAACTGCTTGATTCTGCGTTTGTTCAAACTTTCCCTTCAAACAACGTTACATCTACGTTTCATGCTAAACAAGTCAGAGCGTACTCACAATCACACTTGGTTTGGTGTTTGTCGAAAGCAAATGGAATTTCTTCGTTCATGTCATTTGGCTTTTTATGGATTTGTTTGCAATGAATAGAGCCATTAGGGTAGTCATATGTTTTGGTAGTGCACAAACTGATAACAACGTAAAACTACGTTACTTTGATGTTCGAGTGAAATGTTATTCATATTTGTGTTTGAATTCAGAAAACATGATGTTTTGTTTTTATTTAACAAAAATTAATTTGAACCATTGTGTTTTTATCCTAAAATATAGTGAATGCACAGTCTCTAAAGAAACATAAAAAATTGCCATTGAAGACTGACGGAACACATATGTCCCATGCAAACAAAATCTCCTTTCATGCCATAATATTCGCTTTTATCCTAATTCTAACTGCCATGCAACAACAAAGAAATCTTAAAGACCACAGTGCAAACAAAAATTAAAAAAATGACATGAAAATATCTTAATGACGTCACTAAAAACATGCACTTGCAACCTCAACTCTTCACTGTTTTTAAAATGAAATTAGAAAAAGAAAAATGATTCAGATTTCCAATTTTTTTATTTATTGTGAACGATAGACATTCAATTCTACCTTAGGGTATCAGCAGTGTCAAACTTTTTAAACTTAACTGCGGGGTAATCGGCTAAATTGCATGAGACACATATGTCCCAGCAGTCTTCAAAGTGATATGTGCGTTTCATTTGTCTTCAAATGATCAGCGAGGATCATTGTTGCTGAGAAAATTGCCATGCACAATTGTTATTGCTGATCATAAAAGGTATTTTTTGTGATTATCTACAGCAGGGGTTCCCAAACTGAGATACCCGTACCCTTAAATGGTTGTGACATAAAAACTGAAACTGTCATTGTTGCATTTCACCACCTGCCAATATGCCAACAACACCGGGCGTATTGCGAAAAACAAAATGTGACATTGGTCAATTTACTATGGTTTTAAAAATGACCATTACAATGACGTCATAACCGTCAAAGGAATGTTTGTTTGATACTAAAATACTTTTTGAAAAGCTTCAACTTCATTGGAATGGAAATTCAGGGAGTTTCGAAAGCAAACAAAAATGATAATTCGCATAAAATCTCCAGATAAACATTGGACATCCTTTTGTTCATCACTGTCGAATTCCTTTTAACATTTATAAACGGCTGAGTGACAACAATGCTCGATGTACACACAATCTGTTGGTTACTGTGTCTGGATATAACAATGTGACCTGCGGCGGCTGCAAACGCAAGAAGATCATTATTTCTTCAATGACAAGAAGTTGACTTCCCGATCACTATGACAAACGTGGCTCGCTAGCGACACCATGCAGGTTTTAACACTGAAACTTTTTCAAGGAATGTATGGATCATGTCACCAAAAATAATATGAAAAGAGTTGGTTATATCCCTGACAGCCACTTTACCTGGTCCAGATGTTTACCAGATTGAGTATGAGTAAGGACCTCACCAAATCTTCATCAGATCTGGGCCAGAATACTTCTTCAGTGATTTGATTATATTCAGAAAACAACCTCAACCACTCTAAGGCGATGCACATCTCTTAAGTGAAGAAGGCTTAACAGAGCAAAGAAAAGTTGGAAAAGCAAGATGCGGAGCCAGTGGAGGTGGAGAAGAAGATCGAAGTGATCAGGGAAGCCGAACAGAAAGGAATTCTACCGGGTCATTGGTCTGAGGGATATCATCCGCCAGGTGGTATTTGAGACCGGCGCGGTTCAGACCGGAGAGGTCCACAAGAAGAAGATGGGATTTGAGAACAATCTTGTTGAGGTGACCAGTTGCCATAGAAACGAAGGCTAAATTGTTATATGTCTTGTTTTGTCACAGTTTGGGTTGAACTGTTCGGATAATTGGTTAAACAAACATACAAATGTTAAGCTGTTAGAAGCAAAATCATTTCGAAAAATTGTTTCGAAATATTTCATTTCTAGTTAAATTTTCGTAATTTAAGATTTCTTTTCTACATTTTTTGTATCTACAACAATAATTTTGCTTTTACTAAACCATGGCCACCTAAAGATACGGCCTGATTTGTCACATTTTGCAAAAAATTCCAGGTTTTTCTAACTTTGAGCGAACGTTTAAATAAATTTTTCTAAAAATTAGATTTTTACGCTTTCTTTACTCTTTTCCCCACATGACACAATAGGTTTTAACATTCTCACATGTTGAAAAACAAAAAAATTGATTTCGAAGATTTTAGTCAGACTGTTAATTTTCAACGACAGTCTGATTTTGCGCTTTTCAACTTACTTTTTCTCGTTTGCTACTGCTTCCCCAAGGTAACAAAAAAAGTTTTACGTCATTAGGAAACCGCAGAAGGTAAAAACATCTCAAAAAATGTCAGTTAAGCACTAGCTGTAGCTGTAATCAAAATCTGCAAAATGTGACAAATCAGGTCGCATCTCCAGGTGGCCATGACTATACTCATTTTGAAGTGTCTCACCAAGAGCCACAATTCCCAAATGCCTTGTTTTATAATTAAACGCTGTGTTGATGCTAAGGTACGTCAATTTTTGGTTCTATGTGAAACTTGAACCTATTAAAAACATTTGAGCCTATTCGTCCTGGGTACAAATGACATGGGTTCGATTCTCTGTCATAATGTTTATTTCTTTAGATCCAAAACCAACCAAACAATTGCACGGAACAAACGCCTGTAAAAAAAATTTCAAGTGAACTTCAATGAAAGTGTGTTGGTTTGGGGGATGGCGTTGACGAGTGGACTTTTGTGTTTGCATGTATGCAGACAAGTTAGAGGAAACCTATGTAATTTGAACCCCTTAAGCAGGATTTGTTTTAACTCTTTTACAACCCAATTTTTTTTTGAAATTTACATGTTAACAAATTGAAGGCAAAGGTATACACATGAAAAAGTTATCGGCGAAAATTGTACAGGACGGCCACAAGGGTGATTTAAAAAGGTGTTTTAAAAAAAACGTAACCTGGTCCAAATTACACATGCCCTGTGTAAAATGAACCTCACCCATGTGTAATTTGAACCAGTATTTGTTCATACTAGGTGAAAGCATATTTTGCAGTAAAGTAGCAAGTATTCTAACTTAGCAATTTCCCAAGTTTAAAGTTCCTATGAAACATTAGCAAGGAGTGATTTGAGTAGTAAAAAGTATGAAAGAGTTGATGCAAGAAAGCACTATTTTTTGTATGACATAATTGAGAACAACTTCAAAAGCAGCTGGCTATTACCAAAAAACTGTTCAGTAATTGGGCGAAAATGCCTTAAACCTTTTCAACCACTCAGTCAATATATGTAAACTTGTTTAGTTTACTGACAGTTATCACAAAAGTAGAATTTAGGGTCCGACAAATCAACACAATGCTCATGAGCCCACTCCTTGCATTGAGTACACTCGATCCAGTTTTCATCATTTGACTCACTACAAACCAGGCAATTATGTACTTTTTTGGAAAACAGATTTTTCTGTTTGGTAGACCTAACCATTTTTGCTCGACCAACTTTGTAAGAAGCTGAGCAGACTTTTTTACCATTGACTTTACCAATCTTTTATGAGGCGATGCTGTAAGCAGAGTAGATTTTGAGGATCTTATTCTTCTAGCATGGCTTTGAAAAATATTTGTTGAAAGGGGACTTATGTCTTCAACACTCACTCTCCTTGGTGCTACACTACTGGTTGGTCACAGCGGTAAACCATAATATCTTCGTGGGAAAGTTGTAGCATAAAATTCCCAGATCCGTTCGTGTGTATGCGATGACACGGAAAAAGAATACTCTTCTGAATACGCCTGTTCAAGAATTGTATTTCAGTAAAAAATAGCCAACAGGCTGTCGAAGAATGGAGGCAACACCGTACCCACTAAAACTTGTCACCACAATACAAATTACTGAGGTAACGACGGAAATTTCGTTTAGTTGGTAAGCACAAGCAATGCGACCAACCTTTCAAGCAACAATTTTAAAAATGACGGACTGACTTGAGATGTTTCAAACCACATAACATGTATCTGTGAGATAACAGTGACAAGCATTGTGAAGCAATTCAAGCACCTGGTAAATTCGGCTTTCGCAACATCCCGTAATTCAAGATTTAAAATGATGAAATATTTCACAGGTGTTACCAAAGGTGATGATACAATCTCTGCTCATGTTTTAGTAATATTCCATTACGTCAGACGCCAAGGTTCAGTAGACCTTAACGGTTTAATGTGACGTTTGATTTGAAGATTGTCTGTAACATAGCGGCCCTTAGTTATGACAGTCTAACATGGCATAACTAAAAAAGAATTTCAAAACAATCGTGAGCCAATGAATAAAAATACCCGATACACAAATTGTTTGAATCACTCACGTTTAAGCTAATACTCAAATACAAAGTGCATGCAAAGAATGAACAATAATAAGAATAATACACGACGATACATGAAATTGGTACCATAGGTACACGTACACGCTATATACAATGGTTGAGATAATAAATGACTGTTTTGGGCTCAGACAAAGGTCGACCACGCAGACAGAACTAGGCTCAAACCCTAACACTTAAGTGTTCTTTACGGTGGCGAGGCACGAAATATCTTTCAACACGTAGTCTACTTTCACTTCCCCGTACTATCATCATAGTTGCAAACGGCAACTTTAGCTCTACGAACGACAGGCTTCCCTTTCCTAATTTGTGGGACTACCTCATGCACCCTTCCAAGTTGATACTTCCCACGTTTACCAATGTCTTGGAGAGAACCCACCACTACAAGTTGACCAGGCTCCAAATTCTCGGCCATTTTTAACCATTTTTTCCGGCCCTGAAGCCCTGGCAAGTAAAAATCTATCCATTTACTCCAAAACTGCTGAGAAAGTGACAAATTGAACCGATAATCCCTTCTTAGTTGGTCACGATCATGTGGTTGCCCAACAACACAGTATGAGTCTAAGTATGGGGTCAACAGTGAGGCAGGGGTGATGACAGTAAAATCCCTAGGGTCGTCACTCAAAGGTACTAAACGGCGTTTGTTCACGATCCGAACGGCACTGCTCGTGTACGTAAGCAGTTCAATAAAATTGGGCTTGCGTATTGAAGAGTCCAAAATGTGAAAAAATGCAATTTTAAATTGTTTTACCATTGCTTCCCAGGCGCCACCTTGCCCTGGAGCATACGGAGGTATAAATTCCCAGTTTATCTCCTTCTGTCTCAAGGCGTTGTGAAATTCAGCTGATTTTATCAACTCGGGTAACTTGTTAGATGCTGCCTGAAAGGTGCTTCCATTATCGGAATAGATAGCATTAACCTGCTCACGTAAATCTGTCAACCTTGTAAAGGCAAGTAAAAATTCGCTCAGCGACAATGACGTAACCTGCTCAACATGAACACCGCGAGATGCCATACATGTGAACAAGAGTCCCCAAGCTTTTTTGTGACTCCTACCTTCAACAAAGGTTAAAGGTCCAAGATAGTCTAAGTCGCAATCAAAAAAGGGTTTCCTATGCACAGTTGTACGAGACAAAGGTAAATCAGACATGAGCTGCCTTATAGGCCCCGCTCTCTCAATCGCGCATTAACCACAGTCAATTACGATACTTCTTCACGGAGGCATTGCCATTAACGATCCAAAACTTCTGTCGCGTAGACAACAAACTGTGCTGTACTCCACAGTGCGCATTTCGATTATGGTATGAAAGTACAATAAGCCTAGTGAAGGGGTGTTTCGAAGGCAAAACTATCGGATGCTTTGCTTCTAGAGAGATCTCTGGAGGATTACTTAAGCGCCCTTCAATGCGGATTACACCAGCGTTATGATCTTGCAGAATTCGGTTGTTACAATTATTTTACTACTTTTTTCAAGCCTTTAATTCTACTTAAGAACGTAGCCTACGACGGACAAAGATATCATAGCATATTTTGACGCTCATGCGAGAAAAACGATAAATTGAACAATAGGCTACCGATCAAGCGGCGGAGTTGAAAGAATAAGCATTGTGTTTGAAGTTATGCATGATCGAGCAGAAAGACACTATAAGATTGGAAATCGCTGATTCATTCTTTTGTCTACCATGTGAATTGTTTGTTTTTTACTGCAAATCTTATTGCTCTGGACTTAATATCGTGTAGGATATTTTGATCGTGTAGCAATATTTTGATCTTGAAGTCTGGATGTAAATATAATATTTTGATCTTGAAGTGAACTCTTTTACTCACAAAATTTTTGTGGCAACACTGTTTAATACAAAATATTCATTAAATCATGTTGCCACTTAAATAGTGTGGGTAAAAGGGTTCACTTTAAACCGTGATATCTAGAGAATTTGTATTTTTTTTAATTGCGTTTAATATCGATTAGCTTATTCTTTATTCTCTACTTTTTTGGGAGGCTATCGCAATCGGACATTTCCCTAATTTTTTGTTTGACTGTCGGTGTCGATTTATACCCTACTTTTTTCGATATTGACTTGCAACCCTGTATGTACTTTTGTAAGAGCCAGCGCAACTTTTTCAGTTTTAGTGGGCCACAAGTACTATAGGCTATTGACTACTAGGCTTCTACTAATCGTTGATGCAACGTCGTTTATCGTTAAAACTTCGTCGAACAAGCGATCCATGTAATCAACTGGTCACAGCGGTAAACCATAATCTCTTCGTGGGAAAATTGTAACATAAGATTCCCAAATCCGTTCGTCTGCATGTAATGACCGAAAAAGAAACACTCCTTCGAAACGTCTATTCAAATTTGTATTCCTGTAAAATTAGCCCGCAGCTATCGAAAATCGGGGTGCAACACCGTACACCACTAAAACTTGTCACTACAGAACAGATTACTTAGATAAAAGACGGAATTTCTGTCCAGCTAGCAAGCACCAAGCCAACAGTTAAATGTGCGACTAACTCTCAAGCAACCATTTCACGAATGACCAGAATAGATAGAAATATCTCAAATGCACGTACACAGTACTGTGACGCAATAGTGAAAGACATTGTCACGTAATTCAAACCGGTGTTGAAAGGCAATGATGCAATATTTCATCAGGTCTTACGACCGATGGTGCAATATTTGGACATTTTCTAGCAATTTCCATGACGTAAGATGCCAGCTAGGTTAAGTAGACCATAACGGTTTTTATATGACGTTTGATTTGGTGAACAATTGGCTGGAACATCAACATCAATTTATTAAGAAATGACATGAAAGTAAGTAAATAACAACGTTTTTCAACCATTGAACCTTGTGCGTGAGGTGGTTTGGTTGGTTTTAAATCTTTATCCTCCGACTGATAGCAAAGCCTTGATTGGTTATTCCCAGTAGTTTCGCATACTTGTAGAGGCTTTTGACGCAGGGCCGGTTACCGAGGTTGACAAAGTGAAGTTTTCGGATTATTGTTGCAGGGGAATTATTCCATCCATTAGGTGCCGCTGAATGGAGAGCAATCCTTAAAATACGTAGCTCAAGCGCACACCCCGAGAGTCGAACCAGCCCCGCTTGATCTTGAAGCTCTTCGTTCACGAAGTCACGCGCTAACCAACAACTGAGCTTTCGGGGCGGACGAACACAAATTCAATCCAGATTGCACTCTCTTCAATCAACCACCGTTGCTCACCCACAGTCTTTTATCATCTCCTCCCGCTCAACCTTTGAAAACAAGACTACTGCTCCCTCTCTTCCCTTTACATGTCGAGCTAAGCCCTAACCTAGAATCGGACAAATCATCGACTTCGCCTCTTGATGTACCGTACGCTTACACCTCCCTGTCCCACGTCTACATCTTTATAAACCAAAACCTTCACCTGACTCTGATTTATTGAAACCACCAAAATCTTCCAGTGAAGCCCTCATATCGAAAAATTGTCTGTTCCATGTAAACTTTGTTCAATTAAAGCTTCGAGCTCATAAGTACCTTAGCTCAAATTTCCCATTGTCAGATCCAGTTTTACGGATTACTGTCCGACACCCCTTTAAAATGTTTCCCGATTTCTTAAAATGCCCAATAATTTTGTAGTGTTGCCAGATGCATGAGTTTTGCTTCGTAGTTACGGGAAATTTCAAGCAGATTGCAATATTGCGGATTTTCTACTACAGTAGCATTCGCCTATAATTTATCCTTAAATATTCCTATCTTTTACGTACATTGTAGTTTGGCTACAACAGCATCGCCTATAACGTCAATTCGCATGTAACAGCACCCTTTATTGGTCCCCAGACGTCTTTTGTTCGTTTATAACGTCACTTTAAGCCATTACCTTCACCACGAACGGTCAGTCTTTTAATCCAGTTAGCGCTGCTGCTTGCAAAATGTCTTCCCCTTATTTTGCTACGTCGTTCGCAGCAGGAACTTTAATTAACCGAATTAACTTTTTTCCCGCGTGAAAAACTATAACAGAAACAGCTGAAGATCAATGCCTTTTTTGCTAATAAACAATGAACTTCTCTACTACTGTATGTAACGAGCTGTAGGCTATTGCGCAAATTTCCTGTACCTTTCGCTGTAGGTTATTTTTTTTAAACAATTTCTTTGTTTACTGTATTTTCTGCTTGACTTTTGTCAGTTTGGTGGTACACAGTAAACCTGACTGGATTATACTCCTCTTTCTTTAATCAAAAGACAGTTTTGGAATAGTTTGCGGTAGTTCGTCTATAACGTCAATTCGGCTATAACGTCAGTTTTTTGCAGTCCCCTAGAGGTGCCGTTATAGGCGAATTCTACTGTATTTTAAATATAATGAATTTTTAAACATTCCGCAGCACTAAAAATGCCTGACAATAGGTATTTAGAGGTAGCCCATAAGTAGACTATAGTTCAACAATCTAGCGTTATGTGTTTCGTTACAGAAATTACGATTTAATCTTTAGTTATAAATTTAAATCTTAAACTACTTGTATGTATTTGAATTAAAAAAAAAACTTAATCTGGCAACACTCTAAAATTATTCGTTCTATCAACGTTGTTAACAAATAAACTGATTTGACTTTACCTGCAATCAAAGCTCATGTCGACAGCTACTTTCTGATTCCTGACTTCAAACCTTTATTAAAATTTGAAAATAAATCTAATCTGGCAACACTTTGAAATTAACTCACCTGGCAACACTGTGAAGTTATAAATTGATTGGAATTTTTTATTGAAATTTTTAAATAAATTAACAATTAGCAACACTAGATGTCGTTGAATAGAGGTGACCCCCAACACTTTCCAGACAACAATTTCATTATCGCAACGTTGAAGTTTACGTTGATACAACGTCGTCTATCGTTGATACTTCGTCGTCGTCATGTAATAAACAAAGAACGGATAACATCAATTTAACATAAAACAACATCAAATAAATAAACAACAAAATCTTTCAATCATCTCGATCCTTGTGGATGATGACGTCATCGTAGGTGGGGCGAACCGAGATCTCCAACTTCTGTAAAAGACGAAGCGAATAATTAAATTAAAGAAGTTTCCAAACTTGGAATACTTTGGATCCTTCCAACTGTGTATTGATGGAACGTCGTTGAATCAATGTAATGTTGATGTAAATACTTCACGTTGATTTAATGTTTATTGACGTAGAATCAACGATAGAATAACAAACCTTGGTGATTGTAGGCTACCATAGGCTACAATTACCAGAAGCAAAATATTATCAACAATTCGAGGTTAGAGTTTGGTAGATGTGACGTTAGATAACGTTGATACAACGTAATGTACTCTACATGTTATGTTAGATAACGTTGATACAACGTAATGTACTCTACAATCTACATGTTATGTTAGATAACGTTGATACAACGTAATGTACTCTACATGTTATGTTAGATAACGTTGAAGCAACGTAATGTACTCTACATATTATGTTAGATAACGTTGATACAACGCAATGCACTCTACATGTTATGTTAGATAACGTTGATACAACGTAATGTACTCTACATGTTATGTTAGATAACGTTGATACAACGTAACTTTCACCTTATTGTCCGACCGATCCAGAGCTTCCTTCAACATGGATCGTTCCATCATGTTCGCAACTCTCCTCCTCCCATCACCATCATCGAGGCAACGCCCCATCACAACTTCCTCCTCAACTTTGCTCATTACCTCGATGACGTCATGGATAGATAGGAAGTTGCATTGGAGACCCATCCAAACAATCTAAACACAAATAATTATGATGCAACAATTAAATAATGTTGTTGTTTGTGACGTTTTGTTTATTTGTGAAAGTTTAACAAAACTTAAATAATTAAAATTGGAAATTGATTTGGACTCGGACGATAAAACAATGTAAAGTAACATTGAATCAACGTAACAACTGATGTTAATGCAACCATGGATCAATGTAATTAAACGTTGGTTATAAAAGTTAAACATGACTTACGGATCCAGGCATCGAATTGATCGCTTCCTTCCATGGACGGAATTGGTTGGAATTCATTTCGCAATTGAACAGATCAAGCTTTCCAATCCGCCCTGGCATCGATTTGAGGAATGACGTCACCGCATGGATGTCATTCTGAGTGTCGGAGGGATTCATCTGTATCCTCCCTCCATCAAAATGACTTCCTGCGGCCACGGTCACTTCCTCGTCGTTACCTTCCCTCAGGATTCTGCTGATGGCGATGATGAAGCGACTATCTTTGTGATCTAATAAAGAAGGAATAATATCAATCAATATTAGCTCGGCTAACCAGGTTGTCATCTAAAACCACAGTTTGGTTCTAACCATAAAATAATCAAACATTGAATCCAAGTTGTTTACTTAAGAATAAAACATTAATTTATTTACGTGGCAAACAAAATATAAACAATTATTTTGAACGAAGTGGTTATTTGCCATGGTTACGATCAAAAAGCATTGTTTCGTTGCAAGTGTTGCCAGAGTTGAAAATAAGATTGGGGTTAGAGCAAAATTTAAAATTGTTCTTTCCATCAAAGACTTTCAAATTTTCCAAATTACAAAGTTTTATTATCAATGTCTTTGAAGTTTTCGAGCAGAAATACTTACCTGGCATCACTACTTGGGAAAAATAGCCAGAGCCTTTGCACAAAACTTTCAGGTTTGAGTCAAAGTTTTAGTTTGTAAAATAACCTGGGCAGTCTTAGGCTAGCTTTGCAGTTACAAACTAAACTTTTGTTAAAACATGAAACTAACCAAAGCTTGCAAATTGAAATAAACTTTGATTTCTTTTTCGAAGCAACTTTACAACTTGATCAAGAAAATTTTCCAATCAGTCATTTCTTGCTGAAACTTAATCCAAGCTGATGCTTTTTGTTCCACACTTAGAAGACAAGGACAGAAACAAACTTTAAAACATTTCTCGGGTAAAACTCAGGAGAATGATGACTGAATTGAAAGCTGACACAAACCATTTCTTTCATGCTTCTTCTTCAACCACTAAAAACAAAATGACTGTCGCCTGCTGATTTGCGCGGGAGTTTTTGTGCAGAGTTGCCAAATAAGTTTTTATTTAAAAAGTAGTTGACGCAACAAATAATACAATAAAGATAAAAAATCTAAACCACCTGGGAAAAACACATAAGGTTCTAATTTTATAATTTTTTTAAATTAAAATAAAATATGCAATCAGCTTGTAATTTTCAAAGAATACACACATACTCCAAAAAATGCAAATATAAGCTTGGGGATAAATTGTTTAAATTCTGTTCCGGCAACTCTGCTCCTAACCAACACAAATTGTCATCTGCAGTATTTGCGCGGGAGTTTTCTGGGTAGTGTATCCCAGAAAAATAGTAATCAACGAAAAATTTAAGGTGAAAGTTAATGCCAGGTCATCATCAATCATTTCATTAGGTCAGGGTTTCCCAAACTTTTTTGGGCCACAGACCACTATTTGTGAATCTGTTTATTTGCGGACACTCCAATTCCAATACAAAGGTAGAAATGAATAAAACCGAATTTTGTTTATTTAAAAACTGACAACATCAATGGGACGGATAGGATTGCTTCTTATTGCATAATGTCATCAATTCTGGGAGTTATTTGTGAAACGAAAACTCGTAAGTCAGGGTCCACGGAAAGTCTGGACCTGTATTTTGTCTTCATGTTGGTAAGAGCTGAAAATGCTGTCGCACACATATAGATGTAGGTCGTGGCAAAAAGCAATAAAATTTTAATTGCCTTTTGCGATAGCAATGAGTAATGAGTATTCCTCAACAACACTCAACCAGAAAGGTGCAATAGCTGTTTGATTGAAACTAAGCATTAAAGTTCGATCAGATGATAATTTGACTAATTCTTCTTCTTCGCGTCCTGACAGATCAGTCTTTGTAACAACAAAAGGGTTTAAAATCCAGTCAAAATTCTCATATGTCTCTTTTAAAAAGTTCTTCTTGAAATGTGCAGAAAGCAATTCCAAATGTTGAGTAACGTCAGAGAAAATCAACTCTGTATTAATTAAGAGCTGCGGCAATTATCTTTGACAGGGTACATACTGTACAACGTATATGCGTAACTTTTTAATTTCTTGTCATATCGCCACGGACCACCTGTGCAGTCGTCGCGGACCACCAATGGTCCGCGGACCACAGTTTGGGAAACCCTGCATTAGGTGAACTGATTGTTTGGATTTTCTATTGAAACCGGGGATATAGTGAGCTCGGGATAGCACTTCTGCACGTTGAAGACTAGTTAGTAATGACGTTTGGTTGTGCAATAGGGACAGAAAGGCTAATGAACGTCTTTTGCATGCTGGCTTTCTGTAGGCCATCTGCAAATACACATCTAAATACTTTACAAGTGGATTTAGACTAGGTTTATAAAACATTACGGTATTTTGTATTGTCCATTGAAGCAAATTTGTGTGATCAGTGTTGTTTTCTGTGAAAAGTGGAATATAAGAAACAAAACAGGCATAATTCATACTACAAACTCAATTGTAGACCTAAAATACACAAACGAACATGTAAACAGCTATTCCAGTAGGCCAAGGTGTTACTTATGAGAAGTTTGGTTCCATAAAACAAGAAGCTGGCCATGGGTTTCGCAAAGCATTAGTTCAGGACAAAAATATAAAACAACGCAGTTTTGTGTTTTCAAATTCATGTAACAATGTTACTCTGTAACTATTTTACAATTAATGAGTAGCCTACAATAAGATTTGCTCGCATGTCGTAAATCTTTATCGACGCAATGAGTCGGCACACCGCACACACACTTCGTGCGGTTGATCGAGCTCTTTGTCCATTAGAATTTTGCATGAAATCGGATTAGCACGGTTAATTAAAGGCGGCAAGTTAAATCAAAATTGTCGCTTTTGGGTACCTTTGCAAAAGTTGAAAAATCAAGTTTAACATATAAAATTTTAGAATAATGACTTTTCAAACTTATAGACAAATGATTTTTTTTCACACCAGTGCAACTTCTGTTGAAATAGCACCAGCGGATCACACGTAACAGCTGATTGAATTTGATCCAAAAACGGCCCCCCCTTGAGCAGTTAACTTCCAAAAAAACGTTGAAAAGCAAAGGGTTAAGGTATTGTTAAACTCGTCATTAGATTTAGACGCGGCCTTTGTCAATCAAAGCTTCGAGTTTATAAAGTAGGCTACGTTAATCCAAATACACATTGTCAGATCCAATTGGACCAGTTTTGCGGAATGTTGTTTGGGCTGCCATTGGGAGGTTAGGAGTAAGATTATGGTCCGATAACCCTTTAAAATGTCTGCCGATTTCAGAAAATGCCTAATAATTCTCCTAGTGTTGCCAGATCAGTGAGTTTTGCTTCGTGATTGAGGAAAATTCATAGCAGGTTGCAATATTGTTGATTCTTCTGATTTTCTATCATTTTGAACCGACTTCGAATATAATAAACACTTTTTTTTTGTTTGTTTATCTTTATCCTGCATTGCGGGAAAGCGGACTTGAGCGCTATGCACCGGTGTACGCCTTTCGACATACACCTGACCCACGCTGCAGCCGACGGCAATGTCTGTTTCCGGTTGTCTACTCTACTTATGACTTAAATTTGGTACTACCCATTACTCGAAATCGATCACTGGGTAGAGGCAATTATCGTAAAGTTTCTTGCCCAGAGAAACAACAGCAGGTACGGGTGACTGTAGTCGAACATGCAGGCTCTCGACTGCGAGCCCAACGTGCTAACCACTCGGCCACTGCTGCCGCCTTGTATTTGAAAACATCCTGCAGCACTAATGCCCGACAATGGGTATTTAGCCCATGAGTAGCCTATAGTTCAAAGCTCGCTTGAAAACGTTCTATTTCAATGAACATTATGACTGAAAGTAGCGTATTAATTATCACCATTGTCATGTACAGCGCCCAGGAGCATAGTTTGGCTGTGGCGCTATATAAATATTGTTATTATTATTAGTTCAACAATCTTGCGTTATGTGTTTCGTTACAGAAATTACGATTAAACATTTTGTCCTCCAGTATAAACTTAATCTGTATATATTTAAATTAGAAAAAACAACTTAATCTGGCAACACTCCAAAATTATTTGCTTTAAAGTTGACTCACTAACTCAACAATTACTTTAAAGTTATTTATTCTATCAACATGTTAACAAATTGATTTGACGTTACCTGCAATCAAAGCTCATCTGGACAACTACTTTCAGATTCCTGACTTGAATTCTTTATTAAAATTTGAAAAAAAGTATAATCTGGCAACACCTTACAATTGACTCACCTGGCAACACTGTAAATCAATAATTTGATTTGAAATTTTATTGAAGTTTTTAAATAAAATTAATAATTTGCAACACTAGATGTCGTTGAAGAGAGGTGACCCCCCAACACTTTCCTGGCAACAATTTCATTATCGCAACGTTGAAGTTTACGTTGATACAACGTCGTCTATCGTTGATACTTCGTCGTCGTCATGTAATAAACAAAGAACGGATAACATTAATTTAACATAAAACAACATCAAATAAATAAACAACAAAATCTTTCAATCATCTCGATCCTTGTGGGTGATGTCGACATAGTTGCCAGCCCTGATCATCAACTTCTGTAAAAGACGAAGCGAATAATTAAATTAAAGACGTTTCCAAACTTGGAATACTTTGGATCCTTCCAACTGTGTATTGATGGAACGTCGTTGAATCAATGTAATGTTGATGCAAATACTACACCTTGATTTAATGTTTATTGACGTAGAATCAACGATAGAATAACAAACCTTGGTGATTGTAGGCTACCATAGGCTAGCTAGGCTACAATTACCAGAAGCAAAATATTATCGACATATCGAGGTTAGAGTTTGGTAGATGTGACGTTAGATAACGTTGATACAACGTAATGTACTCTACATGTTGTTAGATAACGTTGATACAACGTAATGTACTCTACATGTTATGTTAGATAACGTTGATACAACGTAATGTAATCTACATGTTTTGTTAGATAACGTTGATACAACGTAATGTACTCTACACGTTATGTTAGATAACGTTGATACAACGTAACTTTTACCTTATTGTCCGACCGATCCAGAGCTTCCTTCAACATGGATCGTTCCATCATGTTCACAGATCTCAACCTACCATCACCACCATCGAGGCAATTCCATATCCAAACCCACTTCTCAACTTTGCTCATTACCTCGATGACGTCATGGATAGATAGGAAGTTGCCATCGAGATTCATCCGAACAATCTAAACACAAATAATTATGATTAGTGCAGGCCCTTAGGGGCAAAAATGAGCATCTTTAGGCTAAACGTGTTACACGTTGTTTTTTTGCATTTTTTTGTAGTTGATGAATCTAACTTCAATTTTAGTGGGTGCCGCAACTTTTTGGGTCACGTGATCACCCCCAAATTGGGGTTCCCCCCAAGTCAATTTTGAGCTCTTTTTACGGCATTTTTATGCAATTAGATACGTTATTTTTTTAAATTTGTACTGACTGCCACTACAAAATACACGAGATAAAAATGACACAAAATTATGTTATTAATGACGTCATTGTGACGTCATGTATTAATTTTTTGCTTGTTTTTTTTGTACTGTAGTCGCTTGTTTGTTGTTGGTGTTACTTTTTTGGTTACAATAAGTTACCAATGGTTTTTCAACTGATTTGATTAGTATTGAGTGTCAGTACTAACATATTCAAAATCTTAAGGAATCCAACTTCCAGAAAGTGGTTATTTTCAAGATAGCTTCCAAGATGGCCGCCAAACCATTAAAATAACAGTAAATTGACCATAACTAGGTTATCATATGACCAAAACGTGTAGTTTTGGTGTCTATATCTAGGTTCTTATACCTTGTGAAGTCAATGAGACCATTCTCAGAATTGTTAAATTATCTGATAGCCTATAGATTCAATATGGCAATCCAAGATGGCTGCCAAAACAATTAAAAATGTACAATAACAATGTATTGTTTATTAAAAAACCCGGTAAATTTCTATCACAGGGATTTCTATATGTATTTGGGTTAACTGAGCAGGCATAAAGAGCTCATACGATGTGGTCATGTAGACTCTTGACATAATCTGCGTAAAGAAAGCAAATGGATCAAGTATTCCTAATGCTCATCGCTGTCACTCTCGATGTCATCGTCTGTAATTATGTGATTGCTGTATGGGCACATCAACCAGTTTGGCATGGTCCACATCCAGCATGGTATGGTAGCACATATCTCCGGCAACTAC
This sequence comes from Aplidium turbinatum, assembly GCF_918807975.1. Lineage (NCBI taxonomy): Eukaryota > Metazoa > Chordata > Ascidiacea > Aplousobranchia > Polyclinidae > Aplidium > Aplidium turbinatum. The sequence continues at coordinate 63,070,077 of NC_137472.1, forward strand.
AGTGAGGTGAACACGATTCGCAATTGCAGAGATCATTTTCAGTAGGTTGTCCGGGGCAGCTTTCATGTCCGTCATGATTGGAACCATCTGATTATTGTCTACTTTCCATCCCCAGTCTAGAGCATCCATACCATCGTCAGTAGCCTACCCATCCTGACCATAATCTGGTAGTAAACTCTGAGGCAGTGGAATTTGGTAAAGGATGATGTAGGTGGCAAACGTTCAGGGTGAACAAAGGATTTGGCTGCTTTAATTTTCTTGACCAATGTATTGTATCGCTGTGTTTCTAGGTTACTACTGCTGTTTCTAGCCAAACATAACGGTCATAGCTTTGTTTCCAAGATCCTTAATGATGTGGTCTGTCTGATTTGGGAGAATAAAGCAATTTGCACATTCTTTGATTATTGGTTGACTTTTCACTAGTTTCTTGAAAGCGTCGTCTTTCCGATACCAAATATCCTTGACGTTGAATCACAACCGGTGAATACATGAATGAACAGGAGCTGTAAGCATAATTATGTCTGGTCTGATGATTGCTTTAAGTTTGCTGATGTCGTGTATCTTGGTTACGTAAGCCTTTTCGGAGCGGAAGTAGAGGTCTTTAATGTCTGGGTCAGTGTCAGCATAGCGTAGTATCAATATTAAAAGGTCCGTGCCTTCACCAATTAAAGTCGTACTATGTCGATGAGGGCTGTCCATCTGCCGTCTTGACGATGTCAACATCTGCATCACCTGGAGCGTTCATCACATTGCAGCTTCTATTCCTCAGTTGAGCAGAAATTAATCCTTCCTTGTTGGAAGCTCGAGGCAAGAACTGCTCCTTCTTTCCAATGAACTTGGTGTCTACAGTAAAGTGAACAACCGGGTGGACGTTCATGCCGCGTCTTTGATGGGTATTGTCTTTGATAGACGGACCACCATATCCATCAAAGACCACCGTTGCTACGCGATAATGACGAATGGTAAAATCTGCATACGACTGTGCAATAGACCCATAACTGTCTCCAGCTTTCCATGGCACTCGATGCAACAAGAACCCTCCATCAAGGACGTAGTGATCGGTTTTCGAGGCAGATTCTTTCACTACTTCATAATCGCCTGACATCACACTGCTGGCATGTTCTGTGATGGCGGTAGCTATTTGAGACTTATCTTCTGCAAGAAACAAGCGAGGGTCTGGATGTTACGTGGCTGTCACAAGTAATACTCGTCTTCCTCTCAACTGGTCTGAGTTTTTGAGAAATGACAGCAACAAAACTGCGTTATACCAACTGGTTCAACAAGCTGTGATAACTTCAGTCGATCCAAACTTGTCTACGATTTTTGTTACATCGTTAGATAGCCTACAGCTCTTAGCAATCAAACATTGGACATGTCTGAGATTTCCCTGTGTGATCACGAAGAGGCAGACACCCGTATGTTTCTCCATGTGAAACATGGCAAATCCCATGCCATAGTCAAGACAGTAGATACTGATGTGGTAATTATTGCAATTTCGTGTTTTGACTCTGTAAACTATGGGTTGAATTTGGAGTTGGAGAAAAAACTCGCTTCATTCCAATCCATGACATTGTTTCATCTTTACCTCAATCTCTGATGATTTGCGTTTCTTTACCTTTGTTTTATGCTATCACAATCTGTGATACTGTTTCGTCTTTGGAAAAACAGGCTTGGGATTGTTGGATGCTTAATCTTACCGCAATGTGTGGCTTATTTAACTCTCTGAATTTCTCAAGCTCACCTACTTCTATAAATGACATACAAAAGTATGTCATAGCTCTTTATGGCAATGGTCCTACTATCACGGATGTAGACGAATGCCGTTATATGATGTTTACCAATGGTTGCACTATTGAAAAGCTGCCACCAACGTCAGCTGCTCTGATGCAACATACACGCAGAGCGATACATCAAGCTGAAATACGGAAATCAAGCCTCGTAAATGTTCAGCAACTACCTTCTCCTTTAACTTGGGGTTGGAAACATAATGATGCAAATCAGCTTGTTCCGTTTTGTCAGTCTACTTGTGGCTCTCGATGTTCCTGTAAGAAAAAATCCATAAAATGCACAAGTCTTTGTTCATGCGAGTACGAAACATGCAATTCGACCACAAAATATCCAATCCTCTCTGATGTTTCATCTTCAATCCACATTGACGTTTCATCTCCAATCCACACTGATCATTCAAGAAATGCTTTTGACTTTCTAAACTCTATCTTGTAACTTGAAAAAGCTTGTCGTACACAGTCTTCGAAATTAGCGTCGGCAAATGGCAAATGCCAAGGCCACACGAGCGCTTGTAAGGTTAGGGTTAGACATTCCTCCCAGTCGTTATGGCACAGCCATAGATTTGTTCCATAGTCAACACCCTGATGGATCTCTATGAAAAAGAAAGAGGCGTGTGGATTGGTATCAAAACCCGAAAGCCGCAAAACGTGGACGCTTCATTGCGAATGGCAAAGACGGTGTAGATTTACAGCCAAGCGATGAGCCTCTTGATGTGTCTGATTCCAGTGCTGACGCGACAACCTTGTGCTCCGATACAGCATCTGATGATTCCGATTCTGACAGCTAGTTCTTTATCAAACGGACTTTGTGTTGTTTGCAGTATCTCAATTGTGCCGAAATTATGTTAGTGTATACGTAAATCGAAGCAATCTTCTCGCAGGGAGCTATTAATTTGTTATCGTTTCCTGGTTGAGCAATTGACGTTATTTTATGATAATTCAACGTTGCTAGATGTCGAATTAAGTCAAACAAACGTAACTTTCTTATTGGGCATTGTTGTTACGCAATATAACCCGCCGTGAAAATTAAATCGATTTGTGCTGACTCGAACGTTGAATCAACCCAAAATTAACTTACTTTCCTCCAGTGAGTTATTTAACGTGAATTACTGTAACAGCGTGCGACGTGCGTATCTTGTTGCTCGCTTTATCGCTACTTTTGGCATTATTACATCACAACAAATCAAACAGTGCGGTTGTGATAGACTACTCTAGTATATTTTTCGCCGAAGAAAAAATTTCTGCCGAAGAAAAAAATGTGCTAATTTCGAAGACTGCGTACACGAATTTTTTTAACATCAAATTACGTATGGTAGGAATTTAACATCGAAAACCGCTAGTTTTTTCATCTTGAATTAACAGTATTAAGACTCTGACATTGCATCATCTGGGGTCGTGTATTAATTTGATTTGTAGATCATAATTAGGCCTACATATTATTTTAAATTTTAAAGTGGCATGACCAAAAGGGAAATTCACCCCTGGTAGCTGCTCTTCTGGTTATTCCCTTGATGACGTCGTTATTGCGTTATACTGTACTGGCATGATTGTTATTGCTTGCAATTGTAAAATTTTAAGCATTTGCAAAACTTATAATGAGTATTTGATCGCTTTTTTCGGAATGAACTTACCTTTGGTTCCTGAATTTGAAGTTGTCTAGTATTAATAATGTAATGATGACGTCATAAAAGATGCAATCATGACGAAACTACTTTTAGGAATTGTGAAATGGTTTTAGTAACCGGTATTCCAACTAAAACCAACAGCAAACGACCAAAATAGGTTAAAAAAGCAAAAAAATATGTGATGACGTCACAATGACGTCATCAATCAAATTATTTTGTGTTTATTTTGTCTCACTTATTTGTATGTGCTTTTTAAGTTAAAATATACAAAAATCAAATATGTAATTGCACAAAAATGACGTAAAAAGAGCTGAAACGTGATTTCTGGGGAAATCCCCGATTTGGGGTGATCACGTGACCCAAAAAGTTGCGGCACCCACTAAAATCAAAGTTGGGTTGATCAACTACAAAAATATGCAAAAAAAAACGTGTAACACGTTTAGCCTAAAGATTCCCCTAAGGGCCTGCACTAGATGCAAACAATTAAATAATGTTGTTGTTTGTGACGTTTTGTTTATTTGTGAAAGTTTAACAAAACTTAAATAATTAAAACTGGAAACTGATTTGGAGTCAGACGATAAAACAATGTAAAGTAACGTTGAATCAACGTAACAACTGATGTTAATGCAACCATGGATCAATGTAATTAAACGTTGGTTATAAAAGTTAAACATGACTTACGGATCCATCCATCGATTTGATCGCTTCCTTCCATGGACGGAATTGGTTGGAATTCATTTTGCATTGGAACAGATCAAGCTTTCCAATCCGTCCTGGCATCGATTTGAGGAATGACATCACCGCATGGAAGTCATTCTGGGTGTCGGAGGATCTCATCTGTATCCTCCCTCCATCAAAATGACTTGCTGCGGCCACGGTCACTTCCTGGTCGTTGCCTTCCCTCAGGATTCTGCTGATGCCGATGATGGATCGATAATCATTGAGATCTAACAATGCAGGAATAATATCAATCAATATTAGCTCGGCTAACCAGGTTGTAATCTAAAACCACAGTTTGGTTCTAACTATAAAATAATCAAACATTGAATCCAAGTTGTTTACTTAAGAATAAAACATTAATTTATTTATCTCGTAAACAAAATACAAACAATTATTTTGAACCAAAAATCATTGCTTCGTTGCAGATTAGAAAAGTTTTCTGTGTCCGAGACTTCAAAGTTTTTAACTCACAAGTTTCTGTTTTCAAGGTTTTTAAAGTTTCTCAAATTAAGGCAGAATTGCTTATCTGGCAACACTTACATGGGAAAAATAGCCACAGCCTTTAATTAAACAAAACTTTTTAGGTTTAAGTCAAAATCACAATTTGAAAAATAACCTGAGCAGTCTTAGGCTAGCTTTGCAGTTAGAAACTAAACTTTTGCTAAAACATGAAACTAACCAAAGCTTGCAAATTGAAATAAACTTTGATTTCTTTTTCGACAAATCTTCGAAGAAACTTTACAACTTGATCAAGAAAATTTCCCAATCAGTCATTTGTTGCTGAAACTTCATCCAAGCTGATGCTTTTTGTTCCACACTTAGAAGACAAGGACAGAAACAAACTTTAAAACATTTCTCTAGTGAAACTGAGCGAAATGATGACTGAATTGAAAGCTGACACTAACCACTTCTTTCATGCTTCTTCTTCAACGACCAAAAACATAATGACTGTCGCCTGCTGATTTGCGCGGGAGTTTTTGTGCAGAGTTGCCAAATAAGTTTTTATTTAAAAAGTAATTGACGCAACAAACAATAGAATAAAGATAAAAAATCTAAACCACTTGGGAAAAAACACATAAGGTACTAATTTCACAGTTTTTAAAATTAAAACAAAATATACGATTAGCTTGTAATTTTCAAAGAATACACACATACTCCAAAAAATGCAAATTTAAGCTTCGGGAAAAATTGTTTGAATTCTGTTCCGGCAACTCTTCTAACCAACACAAATGGTCGTCTGCAGCTTTGCGCGGGAGTTTTCTGTGTACCGTAGTGTTTCCCAGAAAAAATAGTAATCAACAAAAATTTAAGATGAATGTTAGTCTAAGCGTAAAATGCGAAAATATAGGGCCGCCTGGAATAAATTGCGACCTTAACAAATTTGGTATCGTTGGAAAGCTTAATTCCTCTAGATTAAGATTATCACTCTCCTCCAACCAGGGACCTTTGGCAAAAAAAATTATGGCCGTTTTTTAAGCAGCACCTTGCGCCGCTAGTGGCGCAGCTAGCTATGCTTTCAGCAGAAACATGGTTGAAATTGTACGTACTTTGTAGCAGAATGAATAGGCTAACGGCCAGCAAGCCGTATAAAATTCTGGCAGTCGAAGTTGCTCCGGTGACCACTGACCAGCTTATTTATTAGCCATGAGGTTTGTAAGTAACTAGACAGTAGTAGTACTGAGTAGGTTTGGGACAGCAAAGATTCTTGATCTACCACTCTGCAGTAGCCTACTAGCCTAAATATCACTGAACTGAGTAGCCTACCAGGCAAGCATATAGCCTAGTTTAATTTGTTTTGGGAACTGTTTACAAGAACATCATTATCGGTAAGTTATGTCAGGTTATTCATTTAATTTGGTTTGCAACAGAAGTCAAAACGTTAGGTACGGTACCGGGCAGCAGGGGATACACAGGTGCACTAGGCCTATAACAGTGTATGCTAGGCTATGATGAAAGTTAAAGAAAGCAGGTCTAAATGTTCTTTACATGCAGAATGTCTAATCGTCTAGCTCATATTAAATTTTTGAGTTTTCTGTTGTTCTTTTAGTTGAGTTCTCTTTCATTTAACATCTTGGATTTTAAATGGCATTGCATGCAGGTGTGAAGTATTTGTACCAATGAATGCAATATGGTACCGTAGTAGTAGTAGGCCAATGTTATAGGCTACCAGTGCACTGGTGCACAAACTGACAAATGAAGGGTGTTTATTGAGACTTGGTAGCTTCTAGTGATATCCATGCAATAATGCGTATTCTGGTAATTGCACACTCTATCAGTTAAATAAGGAGGCCAGCCCACCAGTAGGCTTATGAACTATGGTTCTTGTTACTTCTGAGACCACCTGCAAAGGCTATATCATATTCAGATATAGATTAAGTATGAAAGAGCAAATGTGCTGTGTGGCCATTTTTTTCCCAGGTCTGAGGTTAGTTTTCTCTCTTCACAGCTTTACAAAGGTTTTTATGAAATAATAATTTTTAAGTTGTTTCAAATTACTTGCTGTTTGCTCATGCTTGGAGTGGATGTGATACAACTTCTGCAATATATCAACAAGGTACCAATATAATTAATCAGCTGTGGTAGCAGTACATTTTTATCTTGCTTTCAGTATTTTCTGGATTTTCCCCACTCTTCATTCCTGAACGGCTTACCATGCTTGTCATGAAAGTACATTTTTACCATTTTCTGATCAGCTTTTAAAAGATATGCAAGAATTCAGGTGGAAGTCATTACCAAATTTACTAAATATTATTCTAATATTGTATTTACTTCTATTTGTAATGCCAATGTACGGAGTGTATGCACACATTATTTGGTGACAATGATTAATTATTTCATTTGTCTTGTTGCTTAGGAAAGCTAAAGATGTTCAATTACCTGAAGAAGGAAGAATTTAAACAATCTGCTGATGTATTTGGTAGATTAGATTCTACACGTGAACAAATAGCTGATGCTGGAAGAGATTTGTTATTGAAAAGGTTGGTTACTGGGACTGTATTGGGACAAATAGCTGATGCTGGAAGAGATTTGTTATTGAAAGGGTTGGTTACTGGGACTGTATTGGTGCACAGTTAATTAAATAAAAATAAATGAAAATGTTGCTGAGTAGCCTACCAGTCTGAATGAGATTCACCAATAATAATGAAATATTTTGTTGATCTATCAAGCTTTAGTGAAAAACCTGCAGATTCACTTGGCCAACTACGGTACGTCAAGTACATGCAGATGGTTGCAACAGCTTCCACTGTTCATCCTGAAAGATTGCCACCCACCGAAGCTGCGATTCGTTTTCATTCCTTCAGAGTACATTTGCAGGTGAAATAATAGTGCGTAGCCTAATGGTATTGCAACACAAAATATTACAGCAAATTGCGCTACAGTATTAAACTGCTGTAAGGGAAAGAATGAAAGTTATAGCAAAACAACTTGCGTTATAACATGACTAGCATAATCAAGTGGTGTACTACAAATCAAAACATTTATGGAAGCAAGATTTGATTTATCTAAGTTGATATAAAACTGTTGTTTCAGGTATGTCAGTGGAAGCATCTTGACACTGAAATCTTGGATCTCGCACAGTGGGGATGGAAAGCTGACACAGCAGGTGCAGTTATGCCAATAAAGACCAATTTAGATCCGGCACCAGAATGGCTATTGAACGTTGTACGATGCAAATGCAAAGAAGGAACAAAAAATCAATATGGTACAATGTCTTGCAGCTGCAGAAAACATGGCTTAAAGTGCGTAACAGCATGTGGAGAGTGTCGTGGGGAAACTTGTTGCAATCTCAGTTATGTACAAGAAGACTGCCCTGAGGATTGCGACAGTTTGATCATGTTTTAGTAAATGATTTCATAAAAAAAATGGAACGTTTTGCCCTTTCGATTTTATGAGCGACCGAGCATAGAAGTTCACACCAGTTCAGTGATATAAGAACGTTACTGCAAAGGCTGGACTGAACCTGAAAATGAGCCTAGAAACGTATGAAATTTTTTTCTTAAGTTTGCTTATGATAATAAAATATAAAACAATATCAAATAAAAACAATTGTAGGCTTACGGTACCACATAGTTCATGGCGATCTTTATTCTCCTATGGCAGGAAGGTTCCTGCTGCGTTAATACATAGGGTGGTTGCCCAGACCCACGCACGATTTGCCAATTTTTCTTGTCTGATGGATATTTGTGTTTTGCCGAAATTTGAGCTACCCGAAAGATTCCACTGGATAGTGGAGCTGTACTCCTCAGACATGGCATATCCATTAGCATTGTGAGTCGAATTTTCACCGTCGACAAGAACAATAGTTCCACGCCTTGGGCACTCAACTGTCAACCATTTCCTCGAAGGCATAATTATTGAAGTAAAGTTTTAAAAATTTCGCATTTTTTGTATTAGGCCCATAATATACTCTCGCCACTTACAGCGCTTAGTTTCGTCATTAAACCGGACCTGGGGTCAAAATGCCCCCTTGAATCATTATATGAAGCTCCGTTCTGTCTAAAAACGATCTTTTAGAGCCCACTACTGCATACCAGCTAGCGCTGCCTGCCATTTTTGCATTAATTCAACGTTTGCTGACGTTAGATCGGTGTGGAGGTGACGAGTTTAACTGACTGGGGTGTAAAATTATCGCTTTATCAACACAACTTTATTACAAAGCACGCTTGCTATCTTCAAGACATAACTTCTCTGTGTATAATTGGCTTTCCGCAGGATGATGATGTTGTTTTTGCTAGTTTGTCTTTGTTTTCATGTCGTCAAGTTACAGCCTATCTATTTTGTGAGTCGTGCAAGGCATGGTGCGTTGCGCTTGAAATGGCTTTACCCGTGGTAGGATTTCTTTGTGGTGTTTTCTTTGCCTGCCTTGCTCTTTGCTATGAGCTAAACGCATCAAGACGTGTTCTCCTCACGACCATCAGCACTCTTGATAACGCAAGATGTTCATAGCAACTGTCAATACAAATCTTAAATATATCACTATCAGCTAACGCTATGTTGGCTAATAAAGCTATAGCCTAAATATATGTTGTTTATTTGTTTTTTTGTTTGTAACATTTTCTTTTTTTTATTTTCCCTTTATATCTTAAATTTTTCTGAAGGTGTTGCGACCGTGCCAATTTTTTTTCAACTCAATAACTTACTTCGGTCACAAGCACGTTTTAACTTTCGCGTTTTGTCGCTTCTACCTTTTTGTGAACCTTTGCTATGTTGACGTGTATTGTTTTGATATGATGGTCAGAAATAAAAAAAACAACTGAACTGAAATGTAATGGATCTGCAATTATCAATGGGCTGGGAGTAATGTAAGCAATTTTAATTTGATGAGGTCAGAGTGACGTCATTTAAAAATAAAAAATATTTTTTCAAATGTGAGTTGTCTCTTTCTTATACACGTAGGGAAAAAAGTTGAAAATTAGACTAGAAGCTTGCACAAAAGGAAAATTGCACTTTCGACACTAGCGGCGCAAGGTGCTGCTAAAAAAACGGCCATAACTTTTTTTGCCAAGGGTCTCTGGTTGGAGGAGAGTGAAAATCTTAATCTAGACGAGTTAAGCTTTCCAACGATACCTAATTTGTTAAGGTCGCAATTTATTCCAGGTCAATACGTTTTACGCTTAGACTATAATGCCAGGTAAATGGATTGTTTGGATTTTTTATTGAAGCTACACCAGATTAAATCATTTTTAAAGTTTTGTCTAGTGAGTATTCTATTTTAAGTTTGTAAAAGGAAATAAAATGTTTCCTAAGAAACTTTAAAAATTGAAAAGGACAGTTTGACAAAACACTTCCTTTATTTGCTTTCAAAATCACTCCACTTGAACAAAAAGGCAATCAGCTGTAGTTATGTAGGCCATTGAATGATTTTAATGTTGCTATTCATAAAAATATAGGTCATATAAAGCTTCGAAGTTTCGTTTCTTTTGCGTTCCAACAAAGATAAATAAAAATTGAATTGAATATAGTAACTTATACGGGTAGGGATATGTTAACTGTGACATGTTAGCAGCATCGAGACATTTTAACCACAGTCTCTATATTACTAGTCTGGAAGCTCAATGGCGTTGCTATGCAAGGGTGTGTCTTAGGATTTGAGACAGCGCCTCAAGTGGCAAGTTGGTTCTTTGCAATTCGTAGCCAAAAGTCTAGGCAGGGTTAGCCGAGTAATGTCAACTGCAGGTTGTTTTAACTTTAAGTAGGCTAAATTCTTATTTGCAGATTACCGCAAAATAGGCCTAGGCTAATTTTTTTTATTACCAGATTATCCTACTAAGTTGGTCTTAAGTTTTCAATATAGGGATTGTGGTCAAATCACAGAATCTGCTTGTAAGGTAGGCTATGCAAATACAGGCATATTGCCAACTACCAACGGTGAAACTGCATGATATTGTGGTTGCAGACTGTTTTTAACTAATGTAGAATGTTTAGGATGTTAGTTACAGTTAATATCTAGCATGACTATACAAGTAGTTAAAATGTGATGTGAGTTTTTAAATTACTAAGGAATTGATTACTTTATAGTTTGAAGTAGTGGTCTTTAAAGTTCATAAGTTTCAATGTACCAAGTATATACATCAGCTTAATAATTGAAGGGTTTAATTACTAAATATTTGCGGAAGCTTTAAGCTGAAGTAGGCTTGAAATTAGTACCGTAATTGGCAGATGCTACTTAGCCAGCATCATTTCCAAAAACATTGATTGATCAACTAATTCAGTTGACACTTATTTTAAAAAAGTGTATAAAGTTGTTTTATTTAGTGATAGCCTACAACGAAAAGTTGATATGTTTCAATCTGTGGCACTCAAAATAGTCACTCCCAAGTCCCAAAAATAATTTGTAAACAAAGAGCATTAGCAAGACAATTTTGATTACGGTAGCGGTAAGTATGCAGGTTCAGTAATTTAAAGCGATAAAGTCACAAGCGACAAAGTTGGTATCGTCAAACCAATGGAGGTAACTTCATGTCAGTAAAGCAGCTACTCGAGTCAGAAAAAAAGTTTGTTGTTTAAGTTTGTTACAACAGCAAGCTTTGGTATCAGCATCTTGCCTGGTTTCCTCTGACCAATCTCCTCCAGAAATTTCAGACGCCTTCTCTTTCAAATGGCTTGATGATTTCTTTGTTGTAGTTAGCATAGATGATTTATCTGATGTTGAATTGTTGATGCTAATGTTACATGCTTTGTTAGTGGATACATTGGACGTAGTGAATCTCACCGAAGAAAGTGCTCGGCTTGCAAAGAATTGCTTGTGCAAGATTATAAATGTACATAAAATCCAAGACTGTGTACCAGAGGAATATGCCCAGTTGTTTGAGTTAGCTGATCGTGGAGGTTTGTCTGCTCCTACAGATGCTCGACTGCACTACATTATTTTCTATATGTTTGTGTAGAGATCCTACCCCAATCAAGGAACTTCAAACATCCTCCGAAACCAGGCAACAATGAGCGACGTGGCAGTCGCGATACCCCCCATTTCAAGGGTTAATATGCTTGCCCATGGCAGCAGGGGACCTGGAGCCACCGGAAACACATAGGCCTAACAATGTTGGCGTTGCAGCAGTATTCATTATCTTTGTTTAATTTTCCAAAAAAATGAATATATATGGTCGTATAGTAGCCTATTGGCGATTACTAGAGTTAGGAAGGGTTAAGGTAAGGGTTAGAGTTAGGAATAAGATTTAGCGTTTTCATCTTTGCCCAGGACTAAAAAAATTTACAAAATTCATGTTTTTGTTTTCAACAGCTTTAAACTTTTCTCAAATTAGACCAGAATTCCTTATCTGGCAACACTATTGAAGTAATTATTACACTATATAGTGTAAATATAGCCACAGCTTACTCAATTTTGTGCTGAGTACCCTTAAAAGATGTTACATGAAACAGAAAGACGTTTAGATGTTATCTTTTGTTGATTTTCGTTTGAGCGGTAGTAACCCTCTTAAGGCCCATGCCGTTTTTGAGTCGGAAGTCCCCTTCTCTGTAGTCCCGGGATACCGCGCCTACAGTTCGAATGTTTAGCAGTACCGTCAAAACTTCAGATATGGTAAAGTACTCTGCAGTGAAGGGATCTAATGTCGAGAGTGAACATTAGATTAACTACTCCGGCATACTGCGCTTTATTTAAGTTACGGTGTTAATAGAAAGCCTATTTTATTTTTCAAAGTAATGTGCTATGAAATAAGCTTGAAAAGCATATGATGAAAGTATGCTATGATGTTTATTGTACCAATCAAAAACGGATAACAAAATATAACAGGAATTATCCTTCAAAGTTTGCTTTTAGAATTGCTTAAATACTTTTCAGAGTGCTACGTAGTGCACAGTTTGGCTTATGCGATTGTTTAACTGTTTTATTTCTACCATGTAAGAAGTCTTGTAGTGGCAAAAAATATTACCCCATTCGCATCTCCAGCACTTTTTTTATAAGTTCTTTTTTTTTTATTTCTGACTATCACAGCGAAAACAATACACGTCAACATAGCAAGGATCTAGAAAAGTTCTTCAAAAGCGCCTTCGTAGAGAGTTTCCATAGTTAATGGATTGCTGTAGGCTATACCTTGCACAGTCCAGGTCCAACAATAAGCTTTCTTCACAATAGTCATGATACGGTATGCATCAGGCAGATTAAGGTTGTTGATTTCATTGCGCAATATGTCGGTGTAATACTGTAATACCCCACTTTTTGAAGAGAATTTCCCTGTCATAGGCGAATTTCACCTTCCAAATCTTCATTCAACTGCAAATACAAATGAATTCAGTAATGCACCATTTTCATCAAGTGCCAGCATACCAGTAATGTACGTAATGCATATGTGTAAAATAAGTTACGTTCAATTGCTATATATAGTATGCAAAAAATGGCACCCAAGGAAGAACGTTCATTACCGGTACCTCAAAGTGTAAATATAGCTACGGAATTATTGAATTAATGTACTTCTAAAGTAGCACCATCGTAATGGTGTATATATAATTGCATATTATGCTTTTGAAAGCTAACTTTTTCAACACGAAGGTAACCCTGAAGCAGGTAAGTATTTCATTGGCTAGATTTCCAAATTTCATACCATATTGATAATATTATTATTACTATTTATTTGCATCAGAACAATAAGTCCATATTAATTATGTACCATACATGCAAAAAGACATAAACAAAAAAATACAAGAATAAGCTGCAAATGACATATTTGAAATAAGACGATTTGATAAGAGCGTCAGAATTGTAGCAGAGCATTTATGAATAGAAGTCTTAAAGAGACTTACTGTAGTTAGTAAGATATATGAATAGTATTTTGCATGTAAACAAGTGTAGTTCAACATACCTTATGAAAACATATTGTAAGTTCTTGTTCAGTGTTCACTCCTGTCTTAAAAAGACTCCAAACATTGTGACAACATTTTAATGACTTTTTAAAACAAAATAATAAAAAACCTTTCTGTACCCTATTGCTGCATTGTAAAAAATATATATATACTGTATTTATGAATGTACCGGTAATCAATATCTTTTAAAAATTCTTCAGAATAAATGCCTGTACTGCTGTACATATACATTTATAAACTTTGAATAGACAAAAGTACTGTTTAATCTTGAGTCTAGGTCAATTTCCATTGGCAACAAGTGCCTTCCTTTAAACTAACCAGTGCCTAATATTTCTGGCAGAAAAGTTTAGCAACTAACCAGCCTTTCAACAACCTATGTTTTGGTCTTCTGCTGAAGAAGTCAAAATTCAATTCCTTAATAATTTGAAAACTAACATCATCTTTTAACTATGCTAACCTAAGCCTAAGAAAAGTAGAACAAACGAAATTTACTAGATAAATACTGTAACTAACATGCTAAACATTCCACATTAGTTAAAAACAAGTCTGCAACCACAATATCTTGCACAATTTCACCATTGATAGTAGACAATATGCCTGTATTTGCATACCTTTGCTGCTTTGCTTTCATAATAAACCCTCGGACCACTAGGGGCGCTGTTTCACGAGCGACGACAACTGCCTTTTTCGTTAGCCTTCCAGACTAGTAATATAGAGACTGTGTTTTAACAGCGTAGCTAGATAATTTATTTTTAAATATTGATCCTGAGATTCATTTTATTCAAGTCCCTGGATTTCAAGCTGTTTCAGTAAAGCATTATTTCAACCGTTTCAATAAAAATAGCTACGAACGCCACTGCACACAACAACAAAAATTAGTCTCAATTACAATTACTGTAGTCTACGTAAAAATGTGTAATTAATTACTTTCAACTTTACAGCTTCGGTAGAGAGTTTGTCTTGTTATTGTGTATTTTATTCAGATGTAGTTAAGTTGTATGTATACTATTCCTGAAGAGGACATCTTGTGATGTCGAAAACGTTCGATATTTAATTGTTGCGTAGTTTTGTAAATATAATAATCTTTAAATATGTTAAACTTGATAACGTTGCTCGGCTTCGTATGCCTATGGTTCAACTTTTAACTTTGATTCAAATTTTACCTGAACCACTGAGGACAGAAGAAAAAAAGCAAATCGAAGTCAAACCTTCCCCGATTCATGGGGCAGCCACTTTTTAAGTGCAGTTATATGCTAATAAACACTGTAAAAAAATCTTGTAAAAATTCCTGCGCATTGCTGGTGAAAGTTTTACAATTCGGATTGTAGCACCACTTTACCGTAACTGCACAGTAAAAAACTTCAATTTTCCTTTTTTCTCTCGTTTTTTCTCTCGCCTTTGCAGGAATTGCAAGAAAAAAGCACTTTCGATACGCATGGTTGCTCTTAGGATGCTTCGGCACATCACGCTTCTCTGAATCGTCCAATGAGGTGATTCCAAAGTAGCAACAGAAAACAGCGCGAATTTGGACATCCGGGAACTTACGCTAGGGTTTGTTCTTGTTGTTGTACAGACTACAGACACAGTGTCAGTACAGTTTCGCAAAGTTTTTGTAACCTGTTGCCACCAGCAGAGTCGAAAGAGTGAGGATATTACAGCGGCGAGATGTATTTCTACATCAACAACACTGTGGTAAGCTTATTTCGCCCAGTGAAGATTATTGTGACCAGCAGTTTTCAAGAATTTTTATTTGTTAAGCACTTGTACATATAAAACAGTTTCAAAAGGGAAGTTGATTATAGCTCAACCAGGAGACAGCGAAATAATGGTAGAATAAGCCAGTAAAATAGAATTAAACAAAATATTCTATTGAAGAATAAGCATGCAACATAAGTAGTACCCTGGTTGCTATTA
This sequence comes from Aplidium turbinatum, assembly GCF_918807975.1. NCBI lineage: Eukaryota > Metazoa > Chordata > Ascidiacea > Aplousobranchia > Polyclinidae > Aplidium > Aplidium turbinatum. The sequence continues at coordinate 63,085,444 of NC_137472.1, forward strand.
ACAGGAATACCGCAGTCAAACGAAGTTTCAGAGTAGAGGTAGTGTCAGAGTTTTCAAACTTTCTGTTTTCATCCAATTTTCTTGTAACATGTTTTACTCTGCTTGAATAGGCTTTATATTTAAGTCAAAATCAAACAAGAGATGATTTGTAGCTGTGTTAACACTGCGCCGATGTGTGGTTTGTGCCACTTATAAATATACTTGGCAGAATTTCACATTACATAGTTGCAATGGTTACGGTAAGTCTTCAAGTATTGTTGTTAATTGTAGCTCATTATAATGTGTCCATTGAAATGTGCTCTACCTATATGTGGACTACATTTTCATAATTCAGCAGATTTAGTGAAGAAGCACCTGAAATTCCAGCGTCTGTTCATATTTAGTGAAGTGTCTGTTGTAATATCTAGGTTTTTCCAGTTAATGCTATAGAGTCATTCCATTATAATTCAACAAATGGTGAACACCACCATCTCTTAGATTTTCTTCATTTTTACATATTTGGTCCATATTTTAGAATAATATTCATATCTGTTGGAATTTTTTTGATACCTCGTGTCGTTTTCAAGTTATCGCAATTTAAAATTTGACATTTTTGCCACTAATGCGCCATTGTGCGTGGGAATATTTTGGGAAAATGCTCTAAAGTCACCATTTCTTGTCCAATTATGATGAACGAAGTGTCTATTCCCATGTTCTCATGGGTGAGGAATTCAATTATGCTATTAAAATAGCAAAAAAACAATCGCTTGATATGAAAATCCTCATGTTATTTTTTAAAAGTTCCTCAAACTTTAAGGCCCCCCCCACTCCCCCATGATTGCATAAATTTTTTTCTGATTGGCTCCATTTTGTAAAGTGATTGTTCAGTTACCAAGAAATGAAAAATCTTTCACTGAACTTTTCTCTAAGTGCTTTTATCACATTAACTGTTAGCATACCCATTGCAAGCTAATAATTATATTTAAGCTATTGTGAAGTTAGGGATAACAATTATGACTTCAGAGCCATTATGACTTCACAAAAACATAAAAATGATGTGGTTTACCTTAATTTAAAATAAGTAATATCACACCACATCAGAAAAATCAATTTATTAAAATATAGAGCTTTTGCTACACAAGTCTGGCTTCTTCAGTATAATCATATTCAAATAGAATTATATTTGAATATTTTCAATCTTATTCAAATAGAATTATATTTGAATATTTTCAATAGTTTATATTCGAATAAGATTATTTATACTGCAGAAGCCACACTTGTGTGGCAAAAGCTCTATATTTTAATAAATTGATTTTTCTGATTTGGTGTGATATTGTTTATTTTAAATTGAGGTTAACCATATCATTTTTATGTCTTTGTGAAGTCATATTGGCTCTGAAGTCATAATTGTTATCCCAAACTTCACAATAGCTTAAATATAATTATTAGCTTGCAATGGGTATGCCAACAGTTAATGTGATAAAAGCACTTAGAGAAAAGTTCAGTGAAAGATTTTTCATTTCTTGGTAACTAAACCATCACTTTACAAAATGGAGCCAATCAGAAAAAAATTTATGCAATCATGGGGGAGTGGGGGGGCCTTAAAGTTTGAGGAACTTTTAAGAAATAACATGAAGATTTTTATATCAAGCAATTGTTTTTTTGATATTTTAATAGCAGAATTGAATTTCCCACCCATGAGAACATGGGAATAGACACTTTGTTCATCATAATTGGACAAGAAATGGTGACTTTACAGCATTTTCCCAAAATATTCCCACGCACAATGGCGCCACTAGTGGCAAAAATGTCAAATTTTAAATTGCGATAACTTGAAAACGACACGAGGTATCAAAAAAATTCCAACAGTTATGAATATTATTCTAAATTATGTACCAAATATGTAAAAACAAAGAAAATCTAAGATATGGTGGTGTAAAATTTTTTCAAAATTTGTTGAATTATAATGAAATGACTCTATAATGTGCTCGTTGAAGTGCTCTATGCAGATTGTGGACTAGAGTTCAACAATTCTGAGAGTCTTTTCAAACATCTGAAGTTTCATCTGCGGTGTAACTTTGAAAAATATTCCAGAATGGATACCGGTACTGTTGATGAAAGCGTGAGAGAAAACTGCTCCACAAATGTTGATTGTTGAATCAAGGAATATGCATCATTTTATCAGTTTTTTCTATACAAACAACACGTGCCAAGCAGCACTGCGGGTGATATTGTCACTCAGGAAAAATAAACACGTTACAAGTAATGCATTCAAATAATTTGTTAAAAAAGTTACTTCTGCAAGCAAAAGTAGAACCCGGTACAATTGAAGACATCCTGCACCAGTTTGCAGCTGTTAATATATTTGAGAAAATCCATAACAATGGACCTCTTTGATCTAATAATAAGTACGGTCATTTTTGGATTCAGCACATCATTTCGCTTATAGAAGAACTCGGCTCTCTAAAATTTTCAGATTTGCCCTATCCTACTTTTACATGATTTGTGTAGTGTTTTGCAGGAACCTAGTTTGAAAACTGATTGGTAATGGAAGCAATTGAACAAAACCAACAACAACTTTACCCGATTTATCTCCGGAAGTTCTTGGTGTGTTGCTTGACATGCTAAAGCAGGTTGGTGTTCAGTCGGTGGCTGATCTTACATTTGTTGAAAATGATGACCTGAAAGATGTGCTACTTCCAATACAAGCCCAAAAGGTGCTAAAAGCTTGAAAACGAAGTAAGTTGTTCTGTAATCACAAGCACTGGTTCACAATAGTTTGATGTGGAAAGTTTGTGTAATTTTTTGGTATATGCTATATGATATGGTATTTTAAACTTTTTAGGTGTGTGAGGTTACTAAAAAATGAAAGATGACACAAACACAAACATCAGATTCAAAATCAGCACCCCAAAATTAGCCAAGGGATTCATTTTCAACCTATGTGGTACAACATTTGGTTGCTAAAGTTTATTTGCCAGACTGCACGCTGCACAGTTACTGTAGCTTTGCATCCTTGAGGCAGCATTGATCTGTAGTTTTCCTTTGGACAGAAGCAGTGCGAGGCATTGAACTGGATGCTCTACCATGATAAAATTTTACCTGTTCCTTTCCGATTACGCATTGTGTTGCTTTTAGGCTGTTTTCACTAGAAACAATATAAATTTGTAATTGCAGGAAGATGTTCCAATGGAGAACATTGGAAGCAGCTCCACCGACTCAATTTCTTGTTATCAAAGGTAAACCTATTTGTGCATTTCACTGCAACATGTCATTGTTATCGGGTTAATCCAAACAGATTTTACCTAGGAATGATCCGGTTGAGTGCTGTCTTCAGAAGCTGTCTAAGTGGGCACACTGTACAATTGTAGGCTACATACATAATTATACAAAGCCAAATGTTCACCAATTATGCTTGTAAGAGCTGCTACATAGTGTAATGGTTCAAACGTCGGCTTTGAACGTGGAAGTACATAACTGGTTCATTTCCTTGGTCGGGTTATGCGTCTAATGAACGGACAAAATATTAAATGGAGATCAGAAAAAACGCTGTTGTGCCCAGGAGTGCTTTGCTCTGCATCAGTGGTCCCATGTAACGTGACTGCCGCTGGATTATTGCTATGTTTCCCAAAACAAAGCTTAGTTAAGTAATCGTTTGTGGGCTTGGTTCTTACCGTTTTACCTAGAGTATATAATTCTGCAGGTGCATCAATTCGTCGTTGTGGAAAAAGAAGTGGTTTGGAAGTGTGAAGATGTCCTTAACGGATTCGTCTATCTATTCTGCTGCTATTATGTTTTCAACATTCAATACGATGACAAAATTGCGGTTACACTGGAATTTTTTCAAAGGTAAGAGCAAATGTATTGTGTTTATGAACACACTACGCAACCGGTTCGTCTTCCAGACAGACTTGTTAGTTGCCTGCGGATCTTTTACATGCATGCTTTGCGCCAGGACGTGTTGATGCTTTTCTTTACCATCTCGACATTCGATCAATAGTCGATTGTGCACCTCTGCCCGAAGTTAATCTCGATGCTTCGTATAATTGCTGGTATTTTCTTACCATGCGTGGGATTGCTCATTGCTGGAGTGGTAATGGTAATCTCGCAGTTCTAGACTTTAGATTTACTTTGATGTAGGGGAGAGTGGGGCTAGTCGGAAAGATTTTTTTTTAAATTGAAATTTAAAACAATTGGTGCATAACCTGACAACGTGAAGACGCTTAAATTATCATCTATAGTGTCCTCTATCATACAACCAAAAATAAGTATTGAGTCAATTCAGCTTTTAATGAAAATTTAAAATAAACAAACATACAATTGATTTTTCAACTAACCCCATGCCTGGGGTTAGTTGAAAAACGTCAGTTTAATGCCCACTAATGAACTGGATACCCTTTTTTCAACCAACAAACATTTACATGGGGTTGTAAGCAAATATGTTTACCTGCTTTAAAATCAAAATGCAATGAATTCTACACCTAATCATCGTAAAACCATTTTTTAATAAACGCATTGTTAAAACTTGTGATGCCGTATATATAACCCTTTCCAAGTTATTCAAATTAAAATTTTACAATGTATGTCTGCAACAAATACATCGGAGCTTATACTACTTATTATCATACCACGACGATAATTATACTCGTATCGTACTACATAGTCATACCGTTATCAAACCACTTTCCAACTAACCCCACCCACTATTTTCCAACTAGCCCCATTAGCATACGACAAACTATTTTCCCAAAATATTCAAGCATGGCGAATTGGACTAAAATTTGTTTATATTTTAGTGTTGCTGAATACCTACAGATGACACACACCAAAAAACTTCTGCCTATCTTTAACGATATCGACGCATAAGATGTTTTTTAATACGCCAAAAATTTTACTTTGAAAGTAAGAAAATAGAAAATTGTCAGCCAAATGGGTATGCCTTGACTCAACAAATCGAAACTAACATGGATTATGTGTTTTTATAAACTACTTCACATGTTGGCAGTAAATATTTAAAAAAGTTATCGAGAGTTAAAAAAATGATCATTTTTCAACTAACCCCGCCTTCCAACTAACCCCACTCTCCCCTAAACGTCGTTCTATGGTTTCAGATTATTTTTTGTTAGATTTCAATAAAACAAACAAACTAAATGCCAGGCATCTAGTTTGTCACCAAACCAGCTATCGTGGTCGCTTAAGACCAGATGCTGTTTGTCCATAATCAAGGACTGCGCTCGACGAAAAGCTATTATACTGTACACAGGTTGCCGTGTGTGGTTCGAATTATATACAGTAAAGCATTGTTTCATTATAGTTAGCTTTTCATTGGCTTTCTTGATTGCGAGCAAACAGCAGTCGATTACAGTATGTGCACTATGCTGCATGAAAGCTAACAGCGGCAGTGCTTCTGCCTACCTTACATTAACAAAATAAAACTGGTAAGGGTAGTTTAAAACTCACAACCCGATGAATTCGAATCCTAGCATTTTATTACTGAGCTAGTACATATGAAAGCTTCAACTGTTCCTCCAGACCGCCTGTTGTTTGAAGTGGTAATGTGCATTCTGACATTTTAGGTTCAGATTGTTTAAAATATTATTTGGCTCAGAGGTTTGTGTCTTTTTAGATATTTTGCCCGCATGGATGAGTTGGAGCCAAGACGAAAACACGTAGATGACAAGACGTACACTCTAAAATTGTGAGACTTTGCAAACTCATCAAAAGTTCTGAAGAAATGTGAACGGACGAAAAGTTCTGGAAAAACTCATTGTACAGTGTGCGAGTGTGGTCGAAAGTAGCACAGTACCCGTTCATATTGTGTACCTTTTAGTTTCCCTTTTGCTTTTCAAACCGCTAAACTAACTTCGATATCTCGTTAGAAAAATGCCGCTGCTTCCGACTCATCGGGACTTCGCTTTTCATTGCTTTTTGTGTCCGCGCTGAAATAAGCTTTTGAAACGAAAACTATCCACCTTGTACATTATAAAACGTATGTATTTTGCGTCTGCATCTGTGAACTGCTTGTTCTTTGTTTTTGCGTTCTTTTCAGGGTTTGTAATACAGTATACTACAAGATTTCCGACCTGCATATTTTTTGTTATGGCTTGTGACGACAATTCAAGGCGCCTTTCTAAACTATTGATTTTACTAACTTTGTTAGTAGAATTACTAAAGCGCATAGTAAAATTGTTGCATAGCTGTGCATAGTGAAAATTATAGCTCAGTGATAGAAACTATTGCTAAAAGAAAAGTAAATTCTACTATGTGTAGCTAGTAAAAATCACCAAGGTCAACAGTAATTATTGCAAGATAGATGTAAATTCTACCATAAATTGAGAGTAAAAAATGCTAAGATTAATCGTAAGTATTGCTGGAGAAACGTAAATTCTACCATCCTTAGCGAGTAAAAATTGCCAAAATAAACTGTAAATATTACAACAAAACTGTAAATTCTACCATGCACTGAGTGGAAAAACTACCAAACTCTACTGTAAATTTTACAAACTTTGTTAGTAAGAATTACTAAAGTGCATAGTAAAATTGTTGCATGGCTATGCGTAGTAAAAATTTTTTACAGTGAAGGTATCGAGTTGAATTTGGTTGATGTCTAAACGAGACTTGGATTGGAGCCGACATTAGCAAAACAGAAGAGAGTGCTAAAACATTGCTTCACTGTTATCTAGATGATCTGAAGGACTCACTGCCAGAAGAGATGATTATTATGACTTGTCAAGTGTCACAAAGCTTTCCCAGTAGAATGAATCTTAGTATGCAGTTTTGACTCTGAGTAGCGGTTCTATACTGTATAATTTGGAACTGGTAGGCTTCCAATGAGATTCTTGTGGCCTAGATAGAAACACGTCAAAAACACACTATCGTATATCCAAAGAATACTCGATGTTTTTCAAGTTTCCGTGCCTTTTGAAAAGGTCAAGCACCATAAAATCATCTCTGGCAGGATCTTAACGTACCATCTGGATCTCCTTGTCAACGCTACTCACTATTAGTGAGATGGTTGACAAATATTTATTAACTTGTGATAAGTTAGACCTTTGTAGAAAAATCTGTTTGAGTTACTTCAATTTGAAAATTTCGTGCTGCCTGAAAAAAAGAAGTACTGTTGCTTGAATGTGAACTAGAGATCACGATTTTCCACTTTATTTTGTAAGGTGCAGCTTACTTGTTATGCTCTTATGCTTACCGTGCTTATATCTACACTAATATTTGCTGCTAGAGCCTTTGTTTCCTAACATGGCTGATTTGATTCACTTGGCATTTTTCATTTTTTGATTATTTTTAACCTGAAATTTAAACACTTTTATAAACAAAACTACTTAAAAAAACAACGATGCAATATTGGTTTTCAGTTGCCTGAATATAGGCCACCTCAAAATTGATAAAACATCCTTAGCATAGAAAATTGTGTTGACTGAGTAAAAACATTTACTTACTTGCAGCAACTTCTCGAGTTTTTTTATACATCTCTGAAAGAAATACTTTCCGTTTTTGCAATTTTTCATCTGAAAAGAATTACACCCCTCATGAAAACTTATTCATTTTTTTTCACGTCCTATTTACGTTATTTATCACTGCTCGAGTGAACCAACTCAGTGACCGAATGGTTTTGCCTTCTGCTCTAATACTGGTAGATCTCATTTCAGTTCTGTTCGGGATTAAGCAGTTCGGGTCAAACCAGAGACTTTAAAGACGATAGCGATTGTTCTTTTTTGGCATGACGCAGTGAGAATAAGTCGGGTAATAATGTGATGACATTGTAAACTTGATATAAAATTAAAAATGAGCCCTGCCGCTAAAAGACTAAAAGCCCTGCCGCTAAAAGAAAGCGACAGTAAATAAAACTACCCAGATAGCAAATCAACATTTTTTTATGTTTGCAGACGTTACGTAAAAAAAAGGTTGATTTACTGTCTATAGGCATAACATTATTTTTACTGGTGGAGTGCGCGCGTGCAGCACAGCAAATAGGTTACACAAGCGCACACTCGCTGATTGACATCGCAGGAGCCAGTCTTGACATTTCCCGCAGGCGAATTTTTTCCCCACAAACTTTCTGTTACTTTGCATAGAGTTTGTATGAATACCATGTGAATGCAAACATTTTTCGTTGGCGTGTTTGGTTCAGTGTTTTCATCTTCTGCCTTATGTTCGTGAGGATATCGGTTTGACGCTCATCGAAGTCAATTTTTTTTTCTTTAGATTAATTTTTGCGGTGCGCAAAAGCTTTTCAAAAAAAGTACGGTTAGGTTTAATGGCTTAGGGTTAATTGTTATTGTAATTTAGAGTTAAGGTTAATTGTTAATTAATTCAGAAATAACTTACTTTTGGAGTGACCAGAATCAATTACTTTTCTCAACTTTTTTAAACTTGACTAGACTAGGTGTGTCTCCAGGCTACGTTTTTTTCAAGTTCAATATTTAGACTTGGACCTGCAGGGCGAAAATCGGCTGCTGACTTTGAAAACTGCGCGAAAAAAATGAATCGGTAAAAACAGTGACGCGCGCCGCGCGGTAGCCAGTTATGGCTTACAGAAATATGTAAATGAGACAAAAATTTCGTGGAAAAAAAAATTCGCTTCCCGCAGAACTGTTTGCTTTTTTGGCTGACTTTTTAGATCAAAATTTTGAGAGTAGCTGACAATTACCCTCAAAGAATGAACAATCACATTCTTCACCGTAACTCAATTGGAGGTTATCATTTCATATAAATTATAATATTTCGGTTCTTCTCAAATTAGATTTAAAATATTTCGCAAAAAGTAAAAAGCAAATTAAACTTTATTTTTGAACGCCTATGCGTTCATGCGTGACATTTGCAGTCTCAGCTGAAGGAACATCGTGTAAATCGACATTTCGGTGCTTGAGTTAATGTCATTGTGTGCTTTCAAGATAGAAAAAAAATAACAATTTTAGGCGATTCTTCACAGTTCACAAATTGCAACTTTACGGCAACGTCAGGAAAATTTATAATCTTAAATTTTTGACTTTGCAAGAAAAGCACGAGATTTTGGTTAAAAGTAGTATCAGTTTGAACAGGCTTCAGATGAAATCTACGTTTGCTTTTAAAACATTGAAACGGAAGTTTTGAGAGAACCGAAAGTTAAACAAGTAACATTAGCCAACATACGCCTTTTGCTAATTAATATAATATTGTTAATTTAATCTATTGAAGTCAATATATAATCTAACAGTACGGCAGTCATTGGTGCGATATAGTGACTTGGTTCACTAACACTTTAACCGTATTAAGACTGGGGTTGGGCATAATGTGCCCACCCCAATTTCAAACGAATGTATTTTAATGGGCATACGTGCTAATAAGCTGAAATTTCTTGACTTTTCCTAAATATTACTTGGCTAAAGGTATTTAAAGTTTCGTGGCTATACCTGATTCGGTTTGGGAGATATTCTACTGTTTTTAGCATGCACCTTGAAATATTTCATTGATTTGCTCCTGGAGTGAGAGCAGATTGCGCTTGGTTGGTTTTTATTTATAAAAAGAGTGACAGATCATCGATCGTTTATTCAAAGGCGCCAAGCCGCCAAGCCGAGTCGCCTAATGAGTTTGTCGCGCGTGTAATTTGATTAGTTGTGAAGAAAACACTGCATGATGATTTGCGTCTGGTGTAAATTGCATACAGTTACTTCTGTCTTGTGACTGAAACAAAACCATTTATTTTACGCAACGGATATATTCTTCTTGGAATAACCTACTTTAAAGTTTGGTTGCCTTGTCTATCAGATTTTAGTCTTTAGACGCCCCTCTAATGTGAAATTGGCGAAATGAACAGATATCGACGGAAAAAACAACAATATGTTGATGAAATGTATTTTGAAAATGAAGTCGCATATGTATATGAAGGAATTTCGAACTAGATAAGTTGTCTAATACAAGTCAAATGCATCACTTTACTAATTGGGGAATGATATATAATGCTATGAATGATATATCTCCAACCTCGTACAAGCCTGATGGCAGCAAGTGCCATGTTTTCATTGATTCAATATCATCAGCTGTTGAATCGATTTAATAATCGACAAGTTTGCGATGAGAAAATGCTTGCACACGATCGCCTATACTATAGGATTCTTATATCGAATCAACGTTAGACGAGTTTGATTTATCGTAAAATTGGCTGCCTCCAATGACTGCACAAGTGGACATCGCTTATTGTTATGTTTCAATAGATAAGTGTTAGAACAGCACATTGCTGTTTCAGCTTTGAATTATTATCATCATGGTTGAACCGATGTAAAATGACGTAACTCGTGGGTATAGAATGCGAAAAGTCTTCTCATTTCACTTGCATTTGATCGTATTTTCCTGTTTTCAAATCCCACCGTTGTTACGCAGATCTAACGTCAAACGACGTAAAATCGTTGTAAAAACGTTGCTGCGATTGAAACAAACAGAAATAAAACCATTTCCATGTGCTTGTTCTCCGCTGACCAATCGGCCATTTTCACGTCGATTCAACAACTAAAGACGTTGAGTAGACGCACAACTGGTCAATTTTTCTCTGTAGGTTTGTTGACGTATTTCAACTGCTCTTCTACTTATTGTTCTTACATCCTGTTGTTTACGTTATAATCAGGCAGTAAGTTAACGATAATGGCATAATTTATTAACCCATCATTCAGTTCTACGAATGATATTTGTAGTTGTAAAACACCAAAGATAGAAGTGTTTGCTTTGAAATTACTTCGATTTTCGAAACTGTGCCCATTCAACGTTGCAAATCAACAAAATAGTAAATAAAGCACAGTACGCCATAACTCTAGCCTTGCATACAAGATGTAGGCTACACGCATAGCCTAGCCTACTATTTCAGCCGTCATCACGCATAATCAAATACTTGTTTACAACACGGTAGTCCAGTAAATACAAACATAATAACTTTTACATGTGAATCTTCACTAAAATATTATTGAAGCAGAAACGCTATTTACTGCACAATACGCGTATTGCAATGAGAAATACTTAATCATATGATGATATTTTATAATGTAAACTGCATTGAATCCGCGTTTATTGAAGGCTATTTACATTCACCGTTGCTTTTCAGCTAGAAAATCGCCAATTTTACGCCCAATCTGTGTGAATGTGAATTATTTCCAGCTTGAGTGCCACGCATGTGAAAAGAATATTAGAGACTTGTCGAGAGATCAAATTTCGCTATTTCGTGTGTCGTTTATACACGACATAGTTTGCAGGTTCTAATATTGTACGTCGATATCGACGAGAGAAAATGATGAAACAACAGCTACACAAAAAGTTACGCACGTATTTACAGGGAGAAACCACAAACAAAATCGTTTGTTAGTACCAGTACGACGTACCAAAAACAGTATTTATAAATTGCTGAAAAAAATATGCATTTGAATGATTATTACGTCTTACAATTGTTAGCTGTGTAAGCATATATTTTTTACGGCTTGTAGCCAAATCTGCATACATCTCTAGCAACACTTGTTTCCGATCTTCGCATCTTTCCAAACAAACTGAAGTCAAATAAACAATTTTCACGTCTAAGCACTGTGGTCAAACGTTGAGTCGATATAATAATGTCGCACTTTTGCCGGTTGGATAATTACGGAATAAATAGATTCTCGGCAGTTGATGAGCCGTTGTGGTTGTTAGTGTGAGAGACAGAGCGCAAAGTGTGATTACCGTGGGAATACCGTGACATCATTATCTCAAGCAGAGCAAGCTTTGTTTCTTTATTATAATTTACATATAACTTTGGCGATTTGACTCCTGTCTAATAAATCTATCATAGCTATAGATATACACATGATTCGAAGACACGTTTGAATTTTTTGGAAAGTCAGATAAATTTTCTTTCAATTGGTAAAATATCTAACTGACAGCATGCATATCAAAGGCGTAATAAACGTTCAAAAACCGTGGGCACTTTATGCCCACCCCCAACTCAGGGAATCCCTTGAGAGCCCAGTCTGAAAACGGTTAACACCAATATTAATCTTCATTTTTATTGCGTGACACTCTTGATAGCAAAATCCGTTTTTTTATATTGTTTCAACGTTTGCAGACGGTAAATTAATATGAAAACCGTTGTCTGTTGATTGGTTTCACTTTGTTTGAATAACTGCCTTACTGTATATCAATGATAGCAAAATCCGCTTTTTATATTGTTTCAACGTTTGCAGACGGTAAATTAAAACGAAAACCGTTGTCTGTTGGTTGGTTTCACTTTGTTTGAATAACTGTTATATCAATGAGATCAAAATAAAATCTTGTCAGTGGATGTCACGCTGTTAATCGCATGGTACTGGAACAGCGACTGCATTGCGTGAGTCTCCACATTATTAGTTTCCACTGCAGAGTTAACCACCATTAAATTGAGACAATGTTTAACCCTTTATCCTGTGACGTATTTTGGCCAGTTGACTTGCGGACGGGGGGGTCGGTTCGACACTATCACTTTGAGCTCGTGTAACTCAAAAACTACGCAAGATAGATCAATCAAATTTTCACATGGTGTAGATAATTTATCTGACAACATAACATCTAAACTCTTTTGCAATTTGTTCAACAGCGCAACTTGAAAAATCAAATAATTTGATGGTTGGTCATATTTTTTTATTTGACTTAAGAAATTGCTTCGTAATTAACTTATAATTGAGTGTGACGGGTTAATTCCATTGTGTAGATTTTAATCTCTTTCGCGAAGACGTCGTCCACGCTTCAATGAAATCGTAATTGGCGTCCGACTCTCGTTTGCTTGTTGTTTTGCCGGAGGCATTGTAAAAAAAATTTGCTTTATTTCAACATTTGCAGAGAATGAGACAAAATCACCACAAAAAAACTATTTCAAGTTCTTTTTGAGTCGCATGTTTATAGTCTACATTTTTTCAAACGTACTGTCATTACTTGATATTGGAACTAAATCAAGCAAATTTTTTTTCACATTCACACTGTCGAATTTGGTTATGCATGATCAAGAAACACTTTGTATTTCACAGCACATCTTAGGAAGCTATTTATTCGTTTTTAACAATATTTCATCGTCTAAAGACGTTGAATCGATGTAAGAAGTGTCTGATTTGCTGCCTGGGTAGCGGTTGAATACAGAAAAGTAAGGTAGCCTGTGGTGTCACGTGGTATTTGAACAACAACCTATCCAAAGGTAGTGACTTGCTTCGATAGGAGCTTGTTCCATTTTAGGCCATCATGCACTCCAAAAACAAAGAGCGTCTAAAACTCCTTACTGATAAACTATGTCACGATGCATTCCAAAGTGAAATGTTTCAATACTTACCAACAATGATCACTTTGAATGAAACAATTTTGCAAACAGTTGTGACAAAATGTAGTGATAATAATCGTTTAGTCAAATCGTGTTGGTAGGCTATAGAACAGGTCGTTTGCCAAATGGAACTCCCATTCTGCGTGACAAACTCAAAGTCGTGGCATAACGATACGAAAAATAGAAAAAAAATATTTTTCAGGCCGAGTGCTATTGTCGTAAAAAAACAAAAAATCACTAAAGTGTTGACTTTTTCCTTGGGTAAAATTGAAGGTTATTGATATTTTAAAAATGCACGTTTGTGTCAATATGATTGAAGTGTTTTTTTTTCATGTTGTTAACTAGATTTGCAAAATAACGTTTTCTACATTTTTTTTCTGATTTGTTGGACATGCATTTTGTGTCAAGTTATTTATTACGCATTAGAAGATTTCTTTCTGTTCAAATTTTGAAATAGCATTTTAGATGCAGTTTGCGGTTGATGGCGTTACTGCAAAAACCATCTTTTGTAATTGACACACATCCAAAAACAAAAGACGCATAAACTACTGCTGGCTGATAGACCACGTCACAATACATCATAATGATGTTTTTCCGCACCGAAGACCCAGAAAACCAATTTTGTCGTATATTAGATTAGACGTCTGCAGACGTTGAACCAATGACAAAAAGTGATTTGCTGATTTGAAACAAAGTGATTGCTGTTTCCAATGTGCAAACATTTTGATAAAAAGTAATCAAGTTTTGGCCACAGCATTTTGGTCCATTTAGGCTACTATGGTCAATCAACTCACGTTGCAAATAACTTGTTTTGTGTAAAGTCTTGCTTGTGAAAAAATCGAAGTAAAAACGCAAAAATGAAGTAAGATATATTTACAAAGTATTATATTCTTGAATGAACCATAGTTTTAAAAAAATAGTTTGAACAGGTTTCATGTGATAGAAACTATAATTGATATCATCGCGAAGGATCAAATAGCTGCAAAAATCACTTCAAGCAATTCTTTGGGTTGATTTTCATTATGCAAACCAAGGTGAACCTCAATATACATATTTTTATGCCAAACGATAAAAATCGTTCTTTCTTTTTTTCAAGGACAAGGAAAACGATCCGTATAAAGTATAATTCAATTCAACATATTTCCCTTCTTTTGTCAGATATGCATTTTGTGTAACAATGCTTTAGAAAAATTGCTGAGTATGGCATAGCGTTTGAGATGCAGTCAGAGAATACAACTCTATGGTTGATGGCGTTATTACAAAAGCCAATCTTTTGTCACGGAAATGTATTCGAAAACAAAAAGGCACAAAAGCGCTGACTGATAGATTACGTTACGATACGTTACACAAACGAGGCATTGATTTCAGATTCTTTCAACCCAACAAACAACTTTGCTCCAAATGACACAAACGTCTAAATTTATGGAGAAAAAGATGTAGGCCTACACCGTTTTGTGAAAATAAGCTTTTGAAGACCAACATTTGAATGAAAAGTTTGAAATTATTGAGTTGGTCCTAATAGTGTTTCTGCTGAGATATATCAAAACTTTTCAATCCTCGTATAAAAAAATAATTTTGTAATCTCTCAAGCAACTGCAAAATTACCATTTAGGTAAAGATTCAGTGATGATACAATATGCACAATGCTTGTCAAAGCACAATAATTTAGCTGCGCGTGTTTTTCCACAAAAGCCAAGCAGTTTAGATAGTCTGTGTCAAGTTCTTTTCAATATCCATCAATCTCTCGTTTTCATAAAACATTTTCACAACATTCATGTGAATATAAGTGTACAGGTACATGGAAAAGTTTATTGGTGGGTCAAGAACGCACTCCTTGCTTTCCGACAAGAAATCAAGAAACTTACCGCATCAGTCTGTTTGTTTTATGAGATAAACAGAGTTTTGGCAATAACTTTCCTACTGCTTCTTGTTATAAGTTAGAAACAAAATGTATTCGCCATAGAAAACAACGTAAAATTACATTTTTTCAGTATAGATTATCGGATGCTCTCTGATAATTTCAAAGCAACTCAGATGTAATTAAAAGATTAATCAAAGCAACTCAAAACTCGAGTTTGCAAACAAAAGGCGAACTCATTACGGTTGAATGCTTCACAACAAAGCCAACTCATGAGATATCTGCGTCGCAGTTCCACGCACGGCGGCGCTCAGTAATCCTATTAATCCGTATAATTTGAAAACAAAAGGGCTAGCTAGTAGCTAGCTAAAATATCAGAGTATGTTATGAAAATCATGCCATATCTCTAAAACTATAGACAATAGCAACGTCATTTAAAGCGGAATAAATACTTGAATAATTTTTGGGAAAAGTCAAGAAATTTTA
The DNA here is from genome assembly GCF_918807975.1 of Aplidium turbinatum. NCBI lineage: Eukaryota > Metazoa > Chordata > Ascidiacea > Aplousobranchia > Polyclinidae > Aplidium > Aplidium turbinatum. Next base: position 63,101,055 of record NC_137472.1, read on the forward strand.
AAGCTGTGGATCGCGTAGTTCTTTAATGATATTGCTTTGAAAAGGAGCAAGTCCCCACCGACCCCCCCCCCCACAGGAAATAGGGTTAACAGGAAAAGATTCGAATAGCTATGAACACGGCACAGCATTTATTTCACGTTTTAATGAACATAATTTGTGCTTCTAACAATACTTTGACTTTATTTGAGGTTTAAATCATTTCCTTGACAAAAATATTTTTAACTATTCAAGAATAAAAACTATATGTTTTCCGCAATAATCGAATGATTTCTGTTTTAATTTTTTCACTCATTGTTTCCATGAAAAATCTCCAAAAAAGAGCCAGTTTTTACTTTAAATTGGAAAGTAACGGCCAGCGAGAGTACGACTGAAAAAATATAGCGCCTACCTGTTACCGCTACATTGACAAAAAGTAGCGCCGCTACTGCGGTCGCTACTCCAAAAAAATGTAGTATCACTACAAAAGTAGCGCGCTACTGCCCACCTCTGTATACAACGTTGTCAAGGTCTTAATTTGACGTACAAAGTAAAATACATTTTACCAGGTGAAGATATTCGGGTTTGCTGGGGAGGTGGTTGGAGTGTTGACACATCGGATTCTTCAGAAGGTGACTGGATAGTTGCTGACCTTAAAGAACCTATAAAAGTACAAACATGTTTGCAATATGCGCCTCAATTTAGGATAGCAGGTTTTTAAAGAAGAACGCTTCATCTAATTCCAATGGATTAACTGTGAGTATAGTCCCAGGTTAAGTATGCACATAACCAATCACGTAATGTTGAGTTTTCAGTAGTGAATGTTAGCGTTTCAAATGTTTAAACTAGGAATTAATCAATATTGCCCTTTTAAAATAGTTTTGCGGCCTGCAACCGCTGGATCAAAGTTTCAATTAAAAGCCACAAATTTCCAAAACTAACAATTTGAATTTGTTTCAGAAGTAACCTGCAAAATTATTTTCTGCATTGTTTGTAAAATGAAGAAAGGGCTTTTAAACAGTCACGTGCTTGTCTAGCTCAGATATCAACAAATATGTTCCTTGAAAGCTCAACAAGAGCAACAAGGTTATGAGAGCCTTGAAAGGAAGCTATAGTTAATTTGGTTGTGCTTGCGTCATGTGATCTTTTAACACTTTACCACACGTCAGTAATAAGTCTGCTAACAAATCACTGTTATCTGTATGGTTGAGTCACCAATCATGGCGTATAATAAAGGTCTAGCTAAACAGTTAGATTATTTATTAGTCAGTTTACAATCTATGCGCATTTGCTTTGGCCTTGCAAACTCCTTGACTACGCCTACTACGACATAGGCCTATACGACATGCCATGAAATAAAATAGACATTAAAAGAAACAGCCATTTTCATCAATTGTGAATGTGTAAAAAATACATTTTGCTTAAATAAAAATTGCTAAGCATGCAAAGTAAACTTGAAATCTGGCTTAAAACCCTGTATGCAGTGTCCATGACCAATTGGATGTTTGTATGTTTGCAGACATATACGGCAATTGATTGAAATTATAATGAAGGCTAAAAACTATAAAACAGCCATTCAAGGTTTCAGATTGTTTCAACTGACGTCATTTGGTTCAGCATTGGTTTCAGCTGTCAGCTCCAACAAATGTTGTTATTAAAATGCATTTGCAGCTGTTTCAATGAAAATAAAGGAGTCTGATCGATGGATGATTTCAACCATAATAATAACAAAAAATTATCCCCCCCCTCCCCGCCGGATAAGTTAAGTCCGCCGTGGGACTAATATCAGCTGTTTAGACGCATATCAAACGATTTGATGCGGATACATAGAATTTCAACAATAATCCTTCACAACATTTCGGGGGGGGGGCCCGGGCCCCCTGGGCCCCCCCATAAATCCGCTATGTTGAGTAGTAGAGGCCTAGAGGGTATTTGGTAGTAGTAGGGTATTTAGTAGACTGACATCAGTAGCTATTGATTGTTACGTCAGTATCACACTTTCATTCAGACGAAGCAACTATTTCCATTTGTGAGTTACTGAACAGACAAGATGGTTGGTTTAAATCTTTATCCTTGGACCGAAAAAGCTTCTGATAGCTTATTTCTAGAACTTTTGCATACTTGTAGAGGCTTTGAACCACTGACGCCTAGCCGGTTACTGAGGCTGACAGAGTCAGGTTTCCGCTTGTTGAAGTCTTGTCTGTAAATTCTTAATGGTGCCGTTAATGGTACCAAAAGGTGCCGTTAAATAGGGAACAATCTTCAAATGTGTTGTTCAAGCGCACACTCCGAGAGCCGAACCAGTGTCGTTTGATCGTGAGGTTTCTTTGTGTACACAGTCAGGCGCTTAACTAACTGAGCAAAAGGGGTGGGCTTGACTTATTGTAAATGCAGAAGCGAAGACTAATATTGTTCTGTAGCTAGGCTTCGTGTAATTAAGTTGTCTTTGAATTGGTATCATTTTGTTTTATCAAGGACAATCACAGCCAACAAGGTTAGAAAAAGTATAATAAACGTTCAAATAAGAATCCTTTCATTTTCAAATTATTATTTTGGGTGGGGAAAATTTTTCTAAAGCTCTCCTGTGGTAGTAATGACTTCAAAAAAGAAAGAAAATGAAGATGTTTTGTTTGTTTATTTTATTTAGTGTTGTCGAATGGCAACACTGGGAAAAAAGGATCGCCCAAACGTAAACGTGAAGACCGGTGGTACATGTAGATAGGGTAAGTTTATTGAGAAAGTGATCATGGTTCATCTGTGTCTAGAATATAAATGTACTTGAGCATTACTGGCTTACTTAAAGGGGTATTAAAGGAAAAACTTGACTTGGCGATTTTCCACGTTCTTTGTGTTTAACATGCTACCATAAAACGATTTTCAATAAAGTTTTGCCCCATTGCGGTCTGACCGCCATTGTGCGCGTGCTTTTGTCAGAGCTTTCAAAACGAGATTGGACCTGAGCAACGAAGCGTGCGACTGTACAAGTGTACAGTCTACGTCATAAAGGCTAGCAATCAACCGATCACGCAATAATTGTTACTGCGGGCGATTTGACTGTAGGCTATGTATGTATGTACATCAAAACAGCACATTTCAACATCAAAACAGCAGACAGTTTGCTCAAAACATCAGATGTGGTAACGTGGCTTTTGTTATTGCTGGATTTTATTACGTATTCTCGAGCTGTGTTTGCACGTTTTGGTCATTTTGAAAAAAATGAAAATAAATGAAACACTGGACTTTGGGCCTTGCCAGCGCCATTGAAAACAAATTTTTTTTCGGTAATTGTTTTTGAAATGTATTCTTGAATGTTCAGTTTGCTCATTGTAATGCTTAATTCCGGTTTGAAATTTTCCTTTAGTATGCCTTTAAATGTTGTTGAATACTGAAAAGTTTGGGTGTTCATCAGGACAATTATCGTTTCTAGCACTAGTTGCAACGTTTATCTGATGAAATTGAAAGTGAAATTAACAACAAACAAGATGGTTTGTTGCTTCACCGATGTTCACACATCATTGGCCAATTTTCTAAAATATTGTCTGTTTTATTTTTTCTTGCCTTCAATCGCACTGCAGTATATAACCTGGTGAAATTTTATTTTGTATGTTATTCGCTCTGAGGATGCGCATTGTCATGGTGCGCGAAACGTCAGTGAAGCAATAAGCCATCTTGTTTGTTGTTGCTCTTACTTTCAATTTCATCAGACGGTTAAATGTTATTAGCAGAATATATTCTTACTTGATAGAGGTTGCAATGACGGTGTTTGCTGGAAAGATGTTTCTGGTAAAGTGAATTCAGTTGAAGGTTGTTGTTGGTTGATTTCAGGACTCGAAGAAGCTGAAAGAAATAAACATAAGAACTTATCAAGAGCACAGATTGTCACTAAGTGACATGCACTGTGGCAGCCAGACACTCAATGGCACGCCTGACAAGACACATCTGATTGTGGACAGGAAGACTTTCTTCTTCAAATTTTTATTTAGTTGATTTAATATGATTTTTCAACCATTGGCATAACCTGGATATGAAAACAACAACCATGGTCACTATTATCACTTGATAATAATTGGGCAATCTGTTAAGCTATCATCATTTGTTCATCAATAAAAGACAACATTCAATAATAAACAATTCATAAATAACAGAAGTTTGCTTCAATGGCAGTGTAACAAATCCTCGAAGAACCAACAAGAACAAGCAACGATGGTTCAAGTATCGACATGTGCAATTGGGCGACACAATTCCAACACAGCTGGTCATTGAAGGTCACCTGGTGGCTGGAATGATTCGTGGCCAACAGAATTTTTCAAGAAGCAGTCTCTGTGTCTAGTGGCACTTGTGCAAAACTTTTAGGATTAACATAAAAAAACTATTAAAAAACTTAAAGAAACACACTAGTTTTCTCAGTATGAGATTTCTACAACCAATCAACGATTAGTGTTTAGGTAAAATTCCTTCTCAACCGTGACGAAATAGCTCAATGCAGCTGTGTGGCCAAAACAACAACAAAAACAAATAAACAACAAAAATAAGGTTGGCGTCCGCTATACGTCCAACCAGTTGGGCGAAAACTTTACTTTTATACAAAGTAACACTTTCTTATTTCAAGCATAAATTTAAAGTGGTCCAGTAGATATTCCTACTTGAAGCAATTTGTGAAGACATAGGTGGTGATTGAAATGGTGATTGCGTCATTGCTGACGTAGATGCATCTGAAGGAAATTGATTTTCTGCCAAACTCGATAGATCTGCAGAAAATGATCATAATTAGTTTATGAAGCTATATTATACTTATATAACTTACATATAACTATTTATCGGGCATGTCTAGCGCAAACGCGGAATTGAACACTCGGCAATGATTGGGCGATTTTCTGGTCAGAGACACCAGGGGCGTCCACGTTTGGAAATCTTCAAAAATCTTTCAACATGGACAAACCAAAATTTTGAAAACCTAATTAGAAGTATGGACAATCGATCGTTGTGGAGACTCACGGTAGCCGACGCCTTATTCAGGCATGGCCGATGATGATGATGATGATATAACTTATATACAGCTATATATACAACTTAGTTCAACAAGTTGCAGCTTCTGTAATTTATCATAATATTTATACAAGTGCGTATACCCGCACATAATCTTTGTACCATTCCAGCATCTTTTACACAATTTTAAACAGAATAAATAATTTAGTAGGTTAGTTTAAATGAGTTTAAGTTGGTACAGTGGTTCTTATCCTTTTGCCATTTTGGTTCCACCTTCAAATCACCAACCAGTTTTCCCACCCCCTCTTAAAATTGGTTATTAGAAGCATAAATACTAAGTGATCTATTAGATAGTCCTACTTGAAGCAATTTGTGAAGACAGAGGTGGTGATTGAAATGGTGATTGCGTCATTGCTGACGTAGATGCATCTGAAGGAAATTGATTTTCAGCTGAACTCGATAGATCTGCAGAAAATGATCATAATTAGCTTATGAAGCTATATATAACTTATATACAGCTATATACATCTTAGTTCAACAAGTTGCAGTTTCTGTAGTTTATCATAATATTTATACAATTGCGTATACCCTCACATCGTCTTTGACTCTTTGTACTATTTCATTATCTTGTACACAATTTTAAACAGAACAAATAATTTAGTAGATTAGTTTCAAAGAGTTTAAGTTGGTACAGTGGTTCTTATCCTTTTGCTATTTTAGTTTCACCTTCAAATCACCAACCAGTTCTCCCACCCCCTCTTAGAATTTGTTGAAAAGTAACAGTCGCCTACATTTCAGAATGCTTTTTGAAACCCAGTAACAAACATAGCTCCTTATGTCATTATGGAACCAGCCCTAACGATTCATCACACCAATTTTCAGAAAAATGGAAATTTTCAGAAGCTGTGAGGAAGCTGAAGGAATAGTTCAAATGACTCCAATTTTTTTTTCTTAGGTTAATTAGATAGATCTAAACAATATTGCATCTACCCAAACTAAAAATAATTTTTGAAAAATTGCGTTTTTGACCCCATTTTTCAATTTTTGAGCCCCATGAGGAGGCTGAAGACAATTTGTTACGAATCTCAAATTTTGTCATGCTTTTTTCTCACTCATTGGCACCATTTCCCCACTACCCGGAAAGAATTAAAAAAAAAAATTAAAAAACCAGCCACCCTATTGTCCAAGTATGGACAATCACGATCGCATTCGATTTCAATACAATAACAAAACTATTGTTTATAAAATATAACAAAAGGATAACAAATCATTGTTTATGAAACATAATTACCTTCATTCATCCATGGATCCAAGAGCAGTCCGGATAAGAATTGAACAACGACCGACCAGTGATCGACCAGCAGATTAGTTTGAACAAATGTTGCGAAATTATCTAACGGAATTTGATGGACCATGTACAAAGCGCTAAAAAACTCTTGAAAGGTTTGATGTGAAAAATATAATCGTTGGTTACCCTCGAAAAGGCCGCATTGCCTGTTTAAAGCAAATAATGCAACGACAATATCTTGCACATCTTTAGTTAAAAGATTCTCTTTTCGAAGATCTTCAGTTGTGATTACTACGGTTCCATTTGTTGTTGCATTGTACGCGATTCGTGACAGTTTAAGGACAATTTCATCTGTTAAAGCAATTGTGTGTTCTGATGTTTTGAGGCCTCCTAGCACTTTTTGAAATATTTGGGTCATTGTTGAAATATTTACAGCCTCGTGTGATGAACTAAGAGAAGCTCGTAAGTATAATTGTAACATCAAAGGATTGCGGCACATGGTTTCTAGATGAGGAGTTTCTACAGTTAACTTGTCAAAAATTTCACTTGATTTTTGTTCATCATTTATCAAAGCAACAAATAACTTTTTCATGTTTTGAGCCGTTAAGTCTCCAACAAAATACGTTTTCTTAGGGCGACAGATTACAGGAATTTTGAGCATGGCGTGTGGTCGTGAGGTGAATACAATGTGGCAATTGCGTAAGAAAGTTTTTCGACACAGATTCGACACAAGCTCCTGGCAGGTGAGTAAAGTGTCATAATTCAATCTTTCCACTTTATCCATCAAATTCCAGTTCACCTGATCGAATCCGTCAAAGATTAAAAAACAATTTTGGGTGTGATTTTTTATCCAATTGAAAACAGAATCTTTTTCTTCTGTATTCAAGTCAAAATCTACATCTCCAAGTAAAAATTCCTTCAAAGTTAATTTCTTGTCATCGCAATCATTTATGCTCATGAAAGGTATCCTCAGAACGAGAAAGTCTTGTCTAGTTTCGTCTAGACGCCTAGCCAGGCGCTTTGATAACGTTGTCTTTCCCGACCCAGGGTAACCGACGATTGATATGAAGCTTCGTGACTTAATACGTGAAATTAATTCAACAATCGAAACTTTGTTATCGTACTCTTTAAATTTAATTTGTCTGGTTTTGGGATCATACTGGTCGTCGTTAGGAATGAACCTTCCTTCGTAGAAGTCCACCGATAGAAGCTCTGGATGAACTTCTGGGAAATTCGATGCTGGATTATCAAACCTCGACACATCTACATCAAACTCGGACTTGTAGAGTTGTCGAGTTGCTTCCTTGAGTTTATTGAAAGCTTTGTTTGGATCTAATGACAAAAAAAAGTTTTCAAAATCACATTTTGTCAAAATTGACTTTCCATTAACTGAACGTTAAAATCAGTTTTTCGGAAAAATCACAAATAATTTTTCCCTAAACCAAGTTGAAATTTCCCTAACTAGTTGCGTACATCTACGAATCCAACTCAACAAAGTGTAGCTCAAAATGCTTACTTTGGAAATTCTTCATTCTCCATAGGAAAGTTTATGTTTTTTGCAGCTTTCAGTTTTGGCATCACTAGTTGAAACACAGCTTTATCTTATAACGTATTTGTTTTTATAAAGATGGTGTGCTCTGTGAATTATTCTCTCTGCTGGGTGCCGCTGAAAGGAGAGCAGTTCTGAAATGCGATACTCAAGGGCAGAGTTCGAGAACCAAACCAGTGCTTCTTGGTCTTGCTTTGGGCCCGTAACCACTGAACTAAAGGGGCAATTTTCCCTAAAACTAAATTTAAATTTCTTTAACTAATTGCGTATTTCTACGATTCCAACTCAACAAAGTATTACCAAATACCCACTTCAAAACTTTTATACATTTTCGACATGAAATTTATGATCCAAACAACTTTCAAATTTGGCAACACAAGCTGAAAGACAGCTTTATCTTGTAGTTATTTTGCTAGAGGTGGATTCTCAACACACCTCGTAACGCAAGGCAACGACCATACGCAATCAATGACATGTCAACATAGCCCAAGTACATTTCAACTTTGCTCTATGTTATGAAAGCAACTCAAAATGTCGCTAAATGGTTGCAAACAATCAGTTTGTAGAGAAATCCAAATATTTAGCTTTGCATCAAAACTTAACATTCTCAAATAATATTGGTTCAGTATAAAATCTTGCTAATTTCCAATCACAAATTTTAAATTTAATTAGAAATAATATGGAAAAATTAGATCAATTTAGTGTAAAACCTATGAAAGGGCAACTTCAATTATTGGCTCTCCAAAAGAAACTTATATTTCAGCTTATATTCAATGTGACACAAGCAGAATGCTTTTTTAGGGGGGAAAATTTGACCAATCAAAAATCCAGTATGCAAAAAAAAATTGAGGTTTACTCTATCAATTTCCTCAAAAATGTTAAAAGCTGAGCAAAAGAAAATGCAAAATATTTTCATTTACAAACGGGGCAATTTTTAAAGCCCCCTGCTGCGAATAAAAGTTCAAATATTAAAACTAGTAAATTTTATTTTTGATATGAACATGAACATTTTACAAACCTTCCTGATCTCCAGATCGAACATTGGTTTGTTCTGGTTGATGAACAATCTTGGTTATGTTTTGCTGGTTGTGAACCTGGACCAATTGTTGATCAACATGATGATGATGATGGACGTTCGTTACTTGTTGATACTGTCGCTGTTCAACCTGGATCGACTGATGATCAACATGCTGATGTTGATGGTCATGATGCTGTCGGTTGTCCTGCTGAATTACTTGCTGTTGAAGAACAGCTATGTTGCTCGGAGCTTGTTCTGTAAGAAACAAAACAATTTATTGTTATTTATTGTTATGACGTCACATTTCAATTCTCCTATTTAGGAATGTCTAATTCTTACGATGTTTATTTAGAAGCAAAACCACTAAAACAACGATACAATAATATTAGAATATATTAGCACTTCAGTGTTAATTTATTTTGTCATTACTGTTAAATGCCATGGGCATGGAAGTCAATTCTTGTGCCCATCTTCAGGCACGTCATTAAGTGTTTTACCAAATAAACAGCAGTGTGCACTTCAGTGGTGTCGAACCGGCGTCCTTTCGACTGTCGTACGAGGGTTTTCACTACTCGGTCATGCAGCCAACCATACAATGGTTTCATAAAAGTTCTTGCAAACACCAGAGGACGTCATGCTATATTTAAAGAGTCCCTTAGACCAGGGATGTCCAACCTGCGGCCCACCTGAGATTTTTGTGCGGCCCGCTACTCATTTTCACTCCAAGTAGGAGTTTGAACTTCATGGAGAAAAAGAAACAAAATGTGAACTTTATAAAAAATGAAGAATGATTGAATGATTTTTCTTTCTTAGTTGAAATTACAGAAGTGCTAGCTGAGCTCAATTTGCATCTACAAGAAAAAGGTCAGTTGTGTAGTTCAATGTTCGAGTGAATAAGTAGCTTTATCAGAAAATTAAAACTTTTCATAGCACAATTGAAAGCAGGTGGAATTGTACATTTTTGTAGTCTATCAAAAAGAGCTCAAGACAGGTCTGTAAACTATGAAAAGTATGCTAAGTTATGTGAAGATTTGCTTGAAGAATTAACAGTCTACTTTTCTGACTTCAAAAAGATTGAAATTGAATTAAAATTATTCAATGACCCAGTTTCATTTCAGTGTGATAAAGCGCTACCCGAATTCAAACATAAACTGATTGAACTGCGAAGTCGAGAAAGTTTGAAAACTTTCCACAGAGAACACACTCTTCCTTTATTTTATAAAGAATTACATTCATGTAATGAATTTATTAAATTAGTTCATTTGTCCAGAAAATTATTGCTTATGTGGGGCAGCACATATTGTTGCGAGCAGTTATTTTAATTCATGAAAAACATCAAAACTGCAGAAAGAAACAGACTGACCGACAAACACTTAGCAAACATCCTAAGAATCAAGACAACGTCGTTTAATGCAGTGCTTCCCAAATGGTGGGTCGCGACCCATTGGTGGGTCGCGAAGCTATTTCAGGTGGGTCGCGACATAGCCTACTTGTAAATGTTACTAAATGTTAAACTTATCTAAAAAATACCGACGTTACTATGGATCTCACAAGCCGCAGTTTGGTATTGAACAGTAGGCTACTTAACCATCACTATAATCTTCACTTCATTTGTGGACTTTTCATGAGTTGTGCACCCTGTTTTCTATCAGATGGGGAAATTATTGCATTATCATTATGTAACAATTATGCAACAATGTAACAAATACGTAACAATTAAATGTGTTGTGTTGCATTAACTATTTCAGTACGTACGCCAGTCGCCAGTAGTAAAGATGCCATAATAAAGATGTCATATCTCATTGTGGGTCGCACAATAAAACTTGCATTAAAAGTGGGTCGTGAACTGAAAAAGGTTGGGAAGCACTGGTTTAATGCAAATGTTGATCACCTCTTAGCTGGAAAACAATGTCAAAAATCTCATTGACTTTGTCTTGTAGAAATAAATTTTTGTTTCTTTCTATGTGTGTGTTATTTGTTCTTATTTTGAAAGATGAAATTAATGGTTTTTAATTGTTTCTTTATGTACCTATTTTTCTTGAAATTTAATATGTCTTGGGGCCCATTAATTTATTTCAAATGACAATGCGGCCCACTATAATCAAAGGTTGGACATTCCTGCCTTAGACAAATTGTTCAAAACAAACTTACCAGGATTTCCTGGCAATGGTCGTACAGACTCTTCAGTTGAAGGTGTTGTGTTTTCTTCTTGATTTTGTGGGAAATACATTTTGTATTGTTTTGTTAACTGCTAGTCACCAAATCAAAATAAAACTTTGTAAGGTAGTTGATGCTACAAAACACAATTGTGAGTCATAAACATCTCTCTTCCTTATCAAAGTAAACAAGACAAATCAAGCAACATAAATTTATATTGAACAAACCAACACAAACGCATGATTTGAATAATTGTTTCGACTGTGGCTCATTAATCTCCATGTTTCATGTCACCAAACCACTTTATTTAACATCATATGATGCAAACTCATCTACGCTGGATTCATACATTCTTGTTCTAACTCTAACTTATTCTCACCACCGAAACAACACAGCAAGTTATACTTTGATGTTTCCAGTTTGACCAACACTAGATACAAACTCAGACCAATCAACTCGTCAACTGTGCAGAAGCGCTGAGCATCGCGTTTTATAGCCGAATGATCACGTGAGCAGAGCGTGGCTGGAAAATCAACAGAAAAAAAGAAATGCAGGCTACTTGGAAAAAAGCTTTTTCAACTCACAAGCATAAACAGAACGATTCTTTTGCTTGACGAAATAGCAACGTTAGAAAACGTTGAAACATCGTGCAATTTGCGATTTGAATTGGTTGGCAATTTATTTGTATTTCTCCATATTCAAACAAGTATTAGTCTTCTTTCTATTGAATTTCATTTTGTTTTGCAAACCTTCAACAAAGAAGTTGTTGAAAAAACATTTTGAAACGAACGATCGCCACGAGAGCTTTAAGTGATATCCAATTTTAGCTTGATGATTTTGTTAAAATACAAGATGCGCATCTGGATCAAAAAACCATAATTGGGTTGAAAAATGCACCAAAATCGATTAAATCTTGATTAAATTTGTTTGAAGAAATTCCTAAACTACCTAAACTATTTTTCTTTGGAAGCTCGACTTGTACTTTTGTGTATTTTGGTACAAAATTCTCTTTTCTAAACATTTTGCTGCACCTAAAGTTTATTTAGATCTTCTACTGCCAGTAGGCATAATGATTTGTTCTGCCTTTAGTAAAAGTAAATCACTATACAACTATTACTGCACTTCAAGCACCCTAAGGTTGCTATATGATGTTTAAACCAAACCTCCATGAAATTTGTATGCGCGCTGTGCAAATGAGCGACGTACCTGCATTGCATTCTTAACTTTGGCTGCATTGCAACTCGCGTAAAAACTAACAAAATTTCGAAACGGTTAATCAAAAATTTAAAAATATTTTTGTTTGCCCTGTGGTCTTTTGTCGCTTTCCCCATGCGCGAACAGTGAGATGAAATCAATTCTTTTTGAAGAAAAACATTTTTTGCTAAAATTTTTTGAAGGTCTTGCCAAGCGTTTGAGTTTCTTGCGCAGTCGTCGTGATGGCGGTAGGCCTAAGTGAGCGATTTGTCTAATGTCACCCGAAGGTATTCTATTTCGGGACAAGAGAGTGGTTTCCCATTGTTCTGAACATGTAGCTCACGATAAGCTTCCCGATTGTGGAGGTGGAAATCTGCTGACACAGTTTTGGTTTTGCTGAGTTTCATTCGCTAGTTCTGGAGATAAACTGAGAGGGTTTTCATGTTCTGGCTCAGGTTGTCTTCTAGGCTTTCTGACGACTTCATGAGGTGGAGAAATGCCAGGTCGGCCGATTTGTTATGTCCTTGACAGTGACGTTCGGTGGCTTAAACCGTTGGGAAAGCAACTTGTAAATATGCTGCAGCAAGGTAGTAGGCACGAAGGGCGTAGCCGTCGGGCGAAGCCCGAAGGCGTGTTGCCGAAGGCAACACTTCCAGCGGGGGGTCTGGGGGGCCTCCCCCAGAAATTTTTGAAAAACACTTCCAATTTGGTGCGCTCTGAGAGCATTTTCAAAACAAATCAAACATAAAAATCTGTCAAATTGTGCTTCGCCTATGTCGTGATCATACATCCATTTAATGTTTAGAAGTCATGAACAATCTTAATTTTAACGTTGCAGGACCAAAATCCAGTGTTAGACATGGAATAATAGTTGTCTAAATATTTAATTCGTCATGAATGTTCATTCTGAGATATTCAGTTAGGCCTACACTACAAAAACTAACACTTAGGTCTAAACATTACAACCGCAAGCAATTTGTACAAAAAGCTGGATAAGTTTGCCTCCTGCGTATAGAAGCTTAACAAAGTAAATATTGCATCCGCACCTGAACGTTCATTGGCGAAGTAACGTTACATCAACGCTGTAAAAAGGGCAAAGGAATGACTATGAAAGCTAGTAGGCTAAAGTACAGTACATGGCGAGGAGACATCAAAAAACAGCAACAATTATTTCGGCATTATGATGCTTGTGCTGTGTACCGTGACGACACCATTCTGACGAGTTAGTCTAGCCGCTCTAGCGAATGTATGCATTGACGTCACTGGGAAAGCAAGACTCACCTGGTCTCACCATAACACATCTGATTGGCTAAACAGCTGGTGACGTTTTGCAAAACGAGTGATGATTGGATAAAACGAAGGCGTTTTTTGACATTTTTGAATCTGGGTAAGCAACTTTGATAGTTGCTTACCTTGGAGCCTCAGTGATTGTTTCTGACAAAAGCGTTTGCGTTGATTGGCATTTATAGGCAAGACATGCGGTTTGGTGAGGATTTAGAGTACTCACAAGCGTTACGAGTAATTCTAGTCACGAATACAGTAATTTTCAAGTTAAAATAGACATGATAAAAATAATAAGAAGTTAAACCTAGAATTCAGTCATTATACTTTGCATAGTTTTCGCTCAGGTAAGCACTGCTTTCCTTGCTTTCCCTCACCGATCGTCACTGGTCCTTGATATGCATTAAACAAAACAATGTATTTTAATTTTTATACGTTTGAATTCTTGTACTTCCCAGTCCTGAGTCACAATACAAATTTCAACTGAGCCTTTAATTTTTTTAAGGTAGCGATTTTATGAGTTAAAATGCAACAAGACTAAAATAAATTAAAGTTAATGTTGACTTGTGAGAACAATTTTAATGGTTCACAAAACCTACTTTGGTCAATAGCATTGCAAACGTTAAAAGGGATCCACCAATAAACTTTATTTGTTTGTCGTATCCAGGCTTACACCCAGTGGTTGAAGATTTAGATTAAGTGGACGGGAAGGCAAGGAAGCTAATCTTCATGTAGACCTTCAAGCATGCCTTTAAGTGTCTCTTCAGGCATGCCTTTAACCGTACCTGTAACTGGCGTAGACCCTATGGTCTCGCCCTCTGCTAATTCAGCAATTTCACATAGAAGCAGTGACGCTAGAAACCTGAGATTTCTTGACTTTTACTTTTTTTTCTTGCCCCAACTTTTAATCCCGATTCGTTGGTATCGGATAATTGTGAAGTTCACAATAAACCTTTTGTCACAGCAAGTTATGAAATGCAAGAAATTTGCTGATATTCAATAGCTTGATTGACAGTTTACTATTAGCGTGCGGTTTCATTTTGTGTTTGTCAATCATACCGCGACGGCGCTAAAATTCCATTCTGTACTCAAGCAGCAAAATCCGTCATTTTTACATTGATTCAACATCGATTTTGCTGTCTGGGTAGGGAAACGGTCTCTGACGAGATGTGAGTCATTTTTCGCTGGCAGACAATAATTAGGAAGGTGATTTGTTATTGGCGCAAATTGCTTTGTAGTGCAAAAAGTGCATGGAATACTGTTTGCACAGAAACGGAAAAACAAAATTGATGAAATTCTGTGTTCAATACAAGAAGACTTTCAAAATAAAATGTGAACTGAGAAATTTGACCAAGAAATGGAGAAAATAGTTCAAAAACTGAGTCTTTATCACCTTTTCTACCTAAAATACACAATCACGAATATATTTTGCGAAATAAATTGATTGAAATGATAGATAAGGCTTTTGACCAATGGCATACTTTCTCCGTTGTTATTTGATATAAGCCGACGGAGTAATTAGCAATAAGAGAGACGTAGACCTGATGGTCTCGGCGAGTAACTCTTGCCGCCAAAAGGAAGCAGTAACAGATACGGTTAAGTAATTAAAGTTTATTCGATATTTATTCATTGCTAAACCCTTAACATACCAAGCCGGGTCTCATAGGGACCCCAGAGGTAAATTTTTTTATCTCCCGCCTTACCTATAGCAACAATTTTTCTCCTAATCTTTGTATGTGTCATAAATTTAAGCAAAATCAGTATAATGCGAAAAAAATTAAAAAATCATTTGAAACATATGCAAAAAACAACATAACGTTACCTGGGGTCCTGATGGGACAACTAGATGCAAAAGAATGTGAAGATGGCAGTGAATGAACTGCGTGTTTATGAATATAAAATCCTTTGCCCAATTAGTTTGTAGAAACACATATTTTATACTGTATGTGATGCTAAGACTAAAATTTTAGTTTTTATAACACTTGAGGTAAAAACACGGGTATGTTACAGTGTCATGAAAACGACATCAACTTTACTTACAATTTCAGCAATCTTCCTTTGTTACATTGGCTGAAAAAACTGTAATCTAAGTAATGATGATGAAAATAGACTACAAGTTGGCTTGTGCTTTGGTGTGCCAGTATACAGTTTGTTCTGTATACTTAAAGCAATGAAAACGATGGGGTCCTTAGAAGACCCCACCTTGGTAATATCAATAAAACTTTTAGTTTTTCTCTTATATTTGTTCGACATTGAAACATGGCGCTTGACTACGTTTTGTTCAACAACCACAGCTGGTAACTTACGGAAGTTTATGCTTGCGACAAGACCGAATATTAACATAGGATTGTTTCGTTGCAAAGTATGAAAATGTATAGTGACCTTATGCAAAAGTACACATCAGTGGGCTATCGTTAATTGAACTGTACTTCGACGTTGTAGGCCTGCGACATAATCACGGCTTGGCTAATGCAATGCATTTGTGTGAAACATAACTACTGACAGTGCACACCGTTTCGACCTTCCGGTCTCTTCAGTGCAGTAGGTACACTGGAATGGCGATGGAGATATATACCTTCATGTGACATGTTCCTATTTGTGGTACGTAAGCACCAAAAGTAGTACTACTGCCAACCTTGCCAAAGAGCTCAAACTGCAAGCAAGTGAGCTTTGCGCAATGCTTAGCAAGGTGCCTCCAGTAAAGTGCTCAATCGGCGTAAGCCGGTGCGTTTGCATGTTTGTCGATTGTGCCATGGAAAATATGACGTATAAAAAATGTTGAAGGGGCTGCACAAAACTTCCATCTGAGCCGCATGCAGCCCGCGTGCCAGGGTTTGAACTACGCTGGGTTAGTATGTTGTAATGAATGTAAGTTTATACCAATTATTCGATCACAAGTGTATGCAGGAAATTCAATCAGGTTGTTAAAGATTCAACGTTTGTCAAACTCAGGGTTGGCTGAAAGGGGCTTGGACACTATTATTAAGGACAAATGAAGTTTTATTTGCGATTACTCCACTACCTTCACAGAAATTTAAACAATGCCACAAATAAATGTTCAAATGATTTGCTAGCCGTGGAACGCGTTGTATAAAATTACAGCAATTATTCGTTTTTGTCTATCTAGCTAGAAATTTCATCAGTTCAAACCCAACAAGAATAAATGAAATAAATTTTTGATTAATGCTGACTTGTCAAAATTTTAATAACTGTATCAATGATTCAAAAACCTACTTAGGTCAGCAGCATTGTTGCAAACATTCAAGTCGCAAAAACCATACATTCACCAATGAACATTATTTCAGTCGTTTCCAGTAAATAAATTGCTGATGGTTTAAATTTCTCTCAATAAGACGAACAATTTATTAACGAACATTACTACATTGCCTGTATAATAAATATTCCTCACTAGAGAATATCAAGAATTATATTTTTCACTAAATCTATGAAAGTGAAAAGTTTATTTTCTCTACATTCAAATACTTTGTCATTCTAACTCAATGCTTTCTAGCCCCACCTCTTGAGCACCTCTTGATTTTCTGACTGCTCTAGCCATCAGCTCGGGACAAATTTAGGTCAAACAAAACAATGAAAAGCTCGGCGATAGTCTCTCTCCTTGCGCATGTTGATTTACGAAGCAATTATGAGCTTATCGCTTGTAAGCGAAAAGAAATCGATCTCATGCTTTGCCAAACGTATGCCAAAAACAGCAAAAATCACCAAAATCTTGAATTTACAAACAAACTGCACAACTTTTGCTATCAAACTTTACATCATCAGATCCGCCTTGCAATTTTAGGAAAAGTCAAGAAAAACCAAGTGCATGGCATTACTGTGCTTCAAGTAATTAAAGGAAATGTGAGGGGGCCAGATCTGGCCTCCCTTTGAGGATCAAAGTGTTGCTTTCATGCCCCAACTCTTGAGCGCTTACAGTTTAAAGAAACATCGCAAAACAATTCAGGCGCAACCACTGAAAAGAATGGGCCATAATTGCCTCAACCAATTGCAACAAATCGACAGATCACATTGTTACCCGTTTTGCTTCGAATGTGTCACGATTTGAAATTCCAGGTTTGAATTGTTCCTCATTGTTTTGGTCGGATTCTAGAATCACAATCAAGACTAATTTTGAGATTTAAAATCCAAGATGGTATGTGCTGCCATGTATCAACTTTAAGAAAGTGTATTGTTTCTGCTATTCCAAAAATTGAATAGACGTTGTTCAACGAAAAGATTATTTCAATGCAAAACATATGATGCATTTGCAACCCTTTTATAAGGCTTGTATCAAACTTTTACCATTCCAAGGTGCATTCAGTTGATTGCTGGTTTAGTGAAAAGTGGTTCCAACAAATCATGCCCAAAAGGAAAAGGTTTCTGTGCCAACGTTTATTACCAAGTGAGATAAATTGGGAAATGGAAAATTGCAAGATGTGCATTAAAGTCGTTCCAAAGTAAAGTAATGGCTTGTTATTGCAGCAAAATTGCTACAATCAATTATTGTGCAACTTATGACTCAAGTTGGATGAATAGCAATCGAGCGAAATGAAACATTTCTATCCCAGGATAAGGAAATACGCAGCGTAATTTCCATCATTGTTTAAAGCTAACTCAATACAAATCGTGGGTTGTTTTTTCAACTCACTAAACCTACTGGAGATATCCTGGAGAGATTGACTCATAAGACGTGGGCAAAAACGAAATTGGTTCATAAACGATTGTAGAATCACTGGACATTACTCGGAACGCGTAGGTACAGGCGCACAAGTGTACCTTGCGGCCGTGCTCGAGTACTTGAGTGCCGATGTGTTGGAGTTGGCCGGTAACGCCGCCCGCGACAACAAAAAGACAAAAATCATTCCGCGTCACCTTCAGCTCGCCATCCGCAACGACGAGGAACTGAACAAGCTTTTGGGCGGAGTCACCATTGCACAAGGTGGTGTATTGCCAAACATGCAATCCGTGCTCTTTCCCAAGAAGACTTCGAAGAAAGCATCAGTCGGCGATTTTTACCTTTCGCACAATGCTTCGGCCATTTCGAAAATTAAATAGACGTTTGTTTAATGAAAAGATTATTTCAATGCAAAATATATGATGCATTTGCAACCCATTTATGACGTTTTGTATCAAATTTACACCATTCCAAAGCGCATTCAGTTGATTGCTGGTTCAGTGAAAAGTGGTTCCTGCAAATCTGCCAACGCTTATTAACAAGTGAGATGATATTGGGAAATGTAAAAATGCAAGATGTGCATTAAAGTTCTAAAGTAAAGTAATGGCTTGTTATTGCAGCAAACTTGCTACAATCAATTATTATTGACCAAGTTATGACTCAAGTTGGATGACTTGCAATCGAGAGCAGTGAGACATTTCTATCCCAGGATAAGGAAATATGCAGCGTGATTTCCATCATTGTTTAAAGCTGACTCGAAACAAGTCGTGGGTTGTTTTCTAAACACACCAAACCTATTGGAGATATCCTGGAGAGATTGACATATAAGACGTGGCCAAAGACAGAATTGGTTTATAAACGATTATAGAATCAACGTAAAATGTTTTCAATCTGGATTCAAAACCTTTGTTAATCGCAACTTAAGCGCTATGAATAATCTTTAATGAAATTAAAGCATAAGCACTGAAGCAAAACAGCTTATGAACGGCCGGCTCTAATGTAAATTACTGCATTGCCTGCATACTAAATATTCTTCACTAAAGAATATCAAGAATTATATTTTTCACTAAATCTAAGAATGTGAAAATTTTATTTTCTCCACATTCAAAGACTTTGTGGTTCAAATTTAATGTTTCCATGCCCCACCTCTTGAGCGTTTACAGTTTAAAAAATCATCGAAAAACATTTCTGGCGCAATCACTGAAAAGAAGTGGCCATAATTGCCTCAACCAATTGCAATAAATCGACAATTCTCATTGTTACCCAGTTGGCCTCGAATGTGCCACGATTTTTCATTCGAGGTTTCAATTGTTCCTCATTGTTTTGGTCGGATTCTAGAATCACAATCCAGACTAATTTCGAGATTTAAAATCCATGATGGTATGTGCTGCCATGTACCAACTTTAAGAAAGTGCATTGTTTTGTCATTTTGAAAATTGAACAGACGTTTGTTTAAAAGATCGTTTTAATACAAAATATTTGATGCATTCACAACCTATCTATGAGGCTTGTATCAAACTTTTACCATTTCAAGGTGCATTCAGTTGATAATACTGGTATAGCCCTCTGAAACATTAACACACGGCCTACTGAATGGCATATCACATGATATCAGCGAATATTTTTGGAAAATATTGTCCAGCCGAAACTTGATTGCGGCTTACGTGATGGTAAATAAACATCTGTGTGTTTGACGATGGAAATGTTTTTGAGTGGTAAAAATGTAATAGAAGTTAAAAAGCAAATGAGTGCTTATCAGAAGAAATTGCAGTTGTGGTAGCAGCGATTGGCAATATAACAACCAGTATTTACTAAGCATTTGCAGAAGTTGCAAAATTTATTTCAAACTACTTTCCTGAACAAACGCAATATCTAGCATGGATACGTCAACTATTTACAAGTACTTATAATACTACAACAGCGAATATCAACAGTCAGAGATGGAGGAACCATTTTAAAAGTAGGTGGGTCCAGAGGCACAACAGTCAAAGTCAACCCAACTTCTAGGGGGCGAAGCCCCACTTAGCATTGTTGCATTCCTAATACTTTATATCAGTGATGAGCAACCTTTTTGTGACTGTGGACCATAATTTTTTTTTAGATATCTCTGTGGACCATAGCCTTTTTTGTATATCAGATTTATAGTTGTGGCTTACGTTTAGAAAAACAACATATTTATAAGTAATAAATTTAACCAAATATTTTAAGTAACAATTGATTAAATATCATAAAATTTTACGTCAGTGACTGCCTTGTTGTTGATGTTTGTCACACATTAAGTCATAATTACAAGTAAAAGTTTGATTCAATCTTAATCTTACTGTACCACGCTTATTAATATCAAGTCGGTTTCTTTTTTTACAAAAAATGTCATAACAGAAAATCCAGCCTCAACTAGCCATGTTGTTGGAAAGGATATGATGAAAGATTGTACAATTTCGTGTGTGTGTGTGTCTTGAATTATTTTATCCGTGGACCACCGAAAATTCTCTGTGGACCACTTGTGGTCCACCTGGACCACGTTGCTCTTCACTGCTTTATATTATTTATACATTGAGTTTTCATGATTGCCTTTCGTGCCAGCAAGCGAAAAGTTTCCATTTTTGTACCCAACTTGGCCAGAGCATTTACAAATTTGTTAAATTGCTTTATAGTGATAAAGCTTTGGTAGAGAGTTTGCTTTGTTGAACCATAGAGAAATTAAACATAGTAACCTTAGAGGGTTTAACATACTTTATTACACTTGAAATTGTTTCCTAAAAAAGTTAATAATACGATCATTGAAAGCAATAAATTCTTGTCAAATTGAGGTGAGATCAACCTGATCGATCAAGTTTTTGTGAATGTGTTCAACTGTTCATCCTATGGTTCAAGTGCTCTTGGGTTTTAATCTGCTTTTTAAGTAATTTTTCACAAGTTTGTGGCACGAAAAAGACTCTTTTGCACTAGCATTAAACATAGGGATTTTCAGGTAAAACTGTATCAGTTTTGATAGATTTATGTAAATGTTTTATCTATTTTAACAGCTTGAGTTCGTTTTCGAGAGAATTAACATCAATATCCCCATCTAGCCTGGACTTTAAGTGCCTTCTTTTAGAGACAAAGTTGCTGCATCCTCTACACTTGCTGCAGCTAAAATTACTTTCTTAATATCACAAACAACATCAGGTTATCTTGGTCAAATCTTTCACTACCTTTTCAAAAATATTTGACATTCAAAAGTGGGTGGGCCAGGCCCACCCAGAAAATAAAGTAGGTGGGCCCAGGCCCACGTGGTTCCTCCATCTCTGTCAACAGTCCATACTTGGTTGACATTATCGAGCCTCAAGAAAACGAGATGCAAAAAAGAAACTTCAGCACAACAAATCTTCAAACGCTTTGCTGCCAACAAATGGAAAGTTATCCTCTTATTACAAAAGTTGCCCTTGAATTTCTCATGCCATTCGTAACCACTTATTTATGCGAGGATGCGTTTTCTATTCTGGTGGATGTTAGAGCAGAAAAACGAAACCGGCTTGCATGCCAAAATGGCATGAGGAATGAGGATTGCTGTTTCCGAGACAAAGCCTCGAATCTCACTATTCGTCTGGAAAAAAACAACAGAAGTCTCATTGATTCAGTAATGTATTAGGCCTACTATTAAATGTGGTACCGTAAACCGGGGCTACATTGAACGCTTTTTGACTTCAAAATGAAGTGCATCAGCGGTTTCTTAACCTATCCGCACTAAATTGCAATATGTTAGGGGGACCAACTAGGTCTCTAAATAGCACAAACAACATTCAGTTTTAATCTCTATCTTAACCGCTTTTTTTAGAAAATTGTCGGTGTTCAAAGTAACCCCGATCACGGGGTTACTTTGAACAGACGTGAATTGTTTACGTTTGTTCAAATTTGGCTGTATATGAGGTTACTTTAAACACATTGAAAGTTTTTAAAAAGCCTTTTTGATATCGGTACCGTAGTATATTGACAATAAACAACATATTTCACTGAAGAGAACATATTTACACAAACTGGTACACGAATTGGCAATAGCAATTATTATGCTACAGGAAGACAAGGAATATGGCTCAAAACAGTTCATATTAACGTAGGTTTTGCAACTACTTTCCCCACATGTATTCGAAGTCAGGAAATCGAAGAATATTTCTGTTATTCAGAGGAATGGCTTTGGGCTGTACTTTGACAATATCATCCCACTCATAGAGCATCTCATCTTCGGTTTGGGGCCATCTCCATCCATTTCGATTGCACTTTGTCAATGTCGATACCACCGCTCCTTCGCTCTCAACACTTGTCACTTTACCGGGAAACTGTTGCTCTTCGTATTCAACAATTATGTACTCTCCAATTGCAATATATTTTTTGTTAGATTCTTCTGCTTCATTTTCTTCAATATCATCATCAGAAACCGTATCATCCTCTGAAGCACCATCTTCTATGCTTTCGTCCTCATACGACTCATCGCCTTCCGATTCATCTTCACCGTCCGTACCGGTAACTGCAGTTGCACTTTTAGATGTGCCTGCAAAAATATTTATCCAGAACAGCAGTGCAATGAAATCGAATGAAGTTAATGATGTGCTTTCATAGCAGAAATATATTAGACACCAATACCAGTACTGGTACATAAAATTAAGTTATTTAACCTTTGCAATAAAACTAACAAAACAGAGGATTCTAGAAATAAAAGAATGGTTACCGGTATGTGCTCTGGTGCTCACCTGCTTCTGCTATCTCATCACATGTGATGCTTTTCCCTGGAATGGTATTGATCTTCTTTCTTCTCTTCTTTGGTCTGTCCTCATCCACATCATTCTGAGCACTCCAAGAACTGCATCTGACACTCTGCGAGCTGTGTCGGTACCGGTACTGGCATCGCCATTTTCATTCAAATCATAGTCTGGAAGCCGTTCCAACACTTTTTGCGGATCGAAAGGATGAATACCGCATTTTCGAAATCCACTTTTGACGTTCAAAGTAACCCCAGAATACTGTTCAAAGTAACCCCATCTAGCATATGACTCAAGCTTTTCAAAACTACTACAAAAAAACTCGATGTGCATATTGATATAACTTGCTTATGACTTACCCTTCAATTGATAAAAAGGTCTTGGCCAAAAGCGTTAAAACCACTCAAACACACAGTGAAGTATTCTTACCTTGCCAAAACTGATTATTTCCCTCAAAATCGAGGTTGAAAGCAAACTAGTCTCAAAGCAGCAATCTTCTTTTTTTTCGAACAGAAAGGGTTTCCATAAATAGTTTACCATACACTATTTACAAATTGACTGCTAAACAGAAAAATAAAATAAGCGAAGATACGTTTTTAGGTAAACATACAATGAACAAACAAAATAAAAAAAAATGTTCAAAGTTACCCTGGCGTTCAAAGTAGCCCCGGTTTACGGTAGGCTTTTGTTTTTGTGACTCAGCGAAAATTTGGGGCTTAACGAAAGCTTGCAGATTAGCGTAAGGCAGTGCTTCTAAACCTTTATTTGTGTCGACCCAAATACTAAGGTTAAATTAATAGCGAAAATTTGGCGACCCTGTTTCCCAAACTACGTTTCGCACAACGTTTTGTAAGCATGAAAAAATTATCCACACTCATATTTAGGAATAATCATATCAAATTCTCATGTCAAGTAACCCAAATGCCTTTCTATGACAAACTTGACATCCTCAAAGCCTAATTCCGTATCTTCCAGTAACTGGTTCAAAGCAGTAAATGATGCTGTTTTTTGGGACGCGATCTTCCTGTTCCACAACTTCAGATTTTCCGTAAAAGCAATCAGTTTTTCAGATACATCGACCAACATTATGTTTGGTCTTTGCAAAGATTTATTCAAGATTTTCAGCTGCAAAAATATATCAGAAATATACGCTACAAACAAAAGTCACTTTTGATAAGCAAACTTTTCTGCCAAGCTTTGCTTCTTGTTTATCAAAAATTGCACATGTAACTCCTTGCGCAGAGTTACAAATTTCTCCAATAGCCTATTTTGCCACGAGATAACTATCTCACATCAGGAAAGTACAACAGATGTCTGTATTCTGCATTAAAATCTTCGCATACAAATAGTCGTGAGTTCAGTGATTTGGCCTTTATGAAGTTGACGATGTGAATTACATCTTGCATGACAGTTCCCAATCCGATTGAAAGTCTGCAAGATGCTAAATTCTATCGATGGACGAAACAGTGACTGACGAGTACATTAGGATTCACTTCTTTCACATGAGCAGTAAAACCTTTGCCGGATCCGAGCATAGCTGAAACTCCATCACTGCAAATACTGGAACATTTTGTCTACTCTAACCCTTCTTCATTCATAAATGAGGCGGCCAAAGCAAAGACATCTTCGCCTCGTGTTGTTGTTTCCAAAGCAATACAAAAAGGTGAACATAGTAACCATATAAGCTTAAACAGTGACGTAGCCAAGGGGAGGGAGGGGGGTTTTGGGGGTTACAACCCCCACTTTGGCACGCGTGTGACGTCACGATATTGAGAATGATGCTTTCAGTCTAAAAAAAAAATTGCCTAATTTTAAACAAAACTGCGTTAAAAGTGCGAGTTTTGCCAATACCAAACATTCAAACATCTCAGCCAGGAATTAGCAACAACAAAACATAGAGTTAGCTTTATTTCCGAAAAATGCCGAAAAAAACATGATCTTATCCTTTTTCTATGCCACCGGACAGCACCAATTTGCAGGAATATTCATACCCACATTTTTGTTGAAAATGCTCTCAGAATGCACCAAATTCAAAGTAATTTTTTAAAATTTTTTGGGGGAGGCCAGACCCCCCGCCGCTGGGTCGTCAAAACCCCCCCTTTCAAAATTCCTGGCTACGCTACTGAGCTTAAGTAATTGACGAATTTACCGGTACACAAGTGATGTTCGAAGATTGAAAGGGGTGCGGGAAATCCATTAATTTTTTTATTTGATAAGGTTTAATACAAGTGATTGTCCAGTTTTAGCAATTAATTGTATTTGTTGTGTGTGATTTTTAAAGCAATTGATTGTGACAATTCCCTGGGCTAGTGTGTAAGCCTACTGTTGTGTACACTTCACCGCAAAATGAGTGTGGAAAAATCGTGGGGTGAAACCTGAAACGTAGTTTGAAAAGTAGAAATTACGAAAACTAAAGTATAGTGGTTACTGGTTAGGCGTATCTTGCAGCAACCCAGTTTTGCGTCGCGACCCAGGGGTTGAGAAGCACTGGCGTAAGGGTTCAGCAGGTTAGTAAAGGTTAAGAACCACTTCTCTATATATTGGATATAACTTGGCAAATTTTGCAGCTTCGAGCTGCTGTATGTACAACTTTCTACTCGAAACAATTTTTGAAAAAAATATTATTCTAGAACAAACAACTCGGGATAGAATTACAATTGCAGCTCTGTGATGTCACAATTATCGCGTGTGAACAATGGAAATATTTTGGTCAACTGAATGTTACGCTCCATTCAGTTTCTACAATAGAGTACAGACGGAAAATTCTTAAAAACTTACTTAAGATCAAAGTCGCCAAAGACAATTATCCAACACGAAATCGCGCATTGATCGCGCTGCTATTCTTTCATGTTACTCTACTCGTTTTTGCATATTGCCAGAACCTATTGCGATAAATCGACAAATAAGCTTGTTACCCAGTTGGCCTGGCCACGAATATGAAAACCACGTTGGAAATTTTAATGATTCACAATTCATAAAGTAAAGCTTTACCAGGTCATGGGTTTACTGTTGAAGGAATCCATCCGGTTTATAAAAACTCGTAATTAATAAATAAATTACATTCGCTCTATAATGTTTGTTTATGGCTTTATATATTGAGCATTAAGTTGTTGAGTTTTTTGTTTTTTTTACATTGGGACGGCATTGAGTTGAGTTGTTTTTTTATATCTGACCACCATATTAAAAAACAATACACGTAAATATAGAAAAGGTCTAGAAAAGGTAGAAGCGACAAAACGCGAACGTTAAAACGTGCTTGAGACAGAAACAAGTCATTAAATTAAAATATTGTCACGGTCGCAATATTTTATTGTTTGCTAATAAGCTGGTATGGTTGAGTTTGACAATAAATTGTTCAGTTTTATTGAGAGAAATTCAAACCATAGTCTATATATTGGATATGACTTTGCAAATCTTGCAGCTTCGAGCTATGTGCAACTTTCTACTCGAAACAATTTTTCAAAGGAAGATATTTTTGAACAGACAACAGACAACTACAGGATAGAATTACAAAAATAGCAACTCTGTGATGTCACAATTATCGCGTGCAAACACTGAAAATATTTTGGTTTACGCTAATGGTTTCAACTCAATTTTACGTTCCATTTAAGTTTTACAATAGAATACAGACCGAAAATTCTTGAAACCAAGCAACATGGTTTTGTGGCTGTGAGGGTGAGTTGTGTGAACTCCTGTACGATGCTTGCAAAAATGAGGATGCGACACCTAGCGAAATCAGGCACCTGTGTCTTGGTAAGATGCGATGCTTTGCTAAAAGACAGTTCGAAAAGTTGACACAAAAGTTTCTCTTCCCGTCGGCAACCACTGTTCATAAACTCAGATACTCAGTTGTCTGATGTGTTTTCTGATGTGGAGTCCACCCAGATATCTCACTTGGGTTAGCCCCGACTACTAACGAAGACATTTCAAGATCAAGCAGCGCTGGTTCGACTCTCGGTGTGCGCGCTTTAACAACGCATATCAGGCCAGTTATCCACACAACAGCACTAAGTGGTTGGAATAATTCACAGAACACACCAATCGAAAACTTCACCATGTCGATCTTGCTAGGTCCCGCATCACTGCATCAGTGGTTCAAACTTTCTACTAGCAAGGGAAACATGACAGGACTGGGCTCTCAAAGAAGCTGTTTTAGTCCGAGGATAACGATCTCCACAAACCATCAATTTAAACGACAAATTTATTAAAGGTTGCAGTTGACAGGGAAGAATGTAGCCTCATAATTGCCTCAACCAATTGCAATAAATCGACAGATCTCATTGTTACCCGTTTCGCTTCGAATGTGTCACCATTTTACATTCGAGGTTTCAATTGTTCCTCATTGTTTTGGTCGGATTCTAGGATCACAGTCAAGTAAAATCCAAGACGGTATGTGCTGCCATGTACTAACTTTAAGAAAGTGTATTGTTTCTACCATTTCGAAAATTAAATAGACGGTTGTTCAATAAAAAAATTTTTCAATGCAAAATATATCCTATGATGCATTCACAACCCTTTTATAAGGCTTTGTATCAAACTTTCACCATTCCAAGGTGCATTCAGTTGATTGCTGGTTTAGTGAAAAGTGGTTTCAACAAATCATGCCCTAAAGGAAAAGTTTTCTATGCCAACGTTTATTAACAAGTGGCATAAATAATATTGGAAAATTGCAAGAAGTGCATTAAAGTCGTTCCAAAGTAAAGTAATGGCTTGTTATTGCAGCAGACTTGCTACAATAAATTACTGTGCAAGTTATGACTCAAGTAGGATGAATTGCAATTCAGCGCAGTGAGATATTTCCGTCACATGACGAGGAAATATGCAGCGTGATTTCCATCATTGTTTGAAGCTAAACTCGTATTGCAAGCTAACTCAATACATACCGTGAGTTGTTTTCTAAACACACCAAACGGAAAGAGATATCCTGAAAAGGTTGACTCAGAAGACGTGCTCAAAGACGGAATTGGTTCATACACGATTGCAGAATCAAAGTAAGATGTTTTCAATCTGAATTCAAAACATTTGGCACAACTAAAGTGGTATGAATAATCTTTAAAGAAGGTAAAGCACAAGCAGTCTAGGGTGTAATGGAAACACTTTGTATAAAAATTTTATTAGTTCTTGGAGTTGGAAAACTTTCCAGTTAATGCTAAAACCAATTGTGCAAAATTATAATGTAATCTGACGACATCTTGATCAGCCACCAGCCACTTGAAAATTTGCTATTTCCTTCTACATTGCGTGTATTACGTCAATACATTACCACCTTTTTGTGTTCGTATATTAGTAAATTGCGGGCATCTCGCATGATCGACTGATCGTTCCATACTGTGACGTCACATACATGTTACGTTGACCTACTAAACTGAGACGCTGATAAACTGTTAGACATTTCGAAGTGTAGATGTGCCAATTTTGACAGTTGTGACTGTGCTAGACCTGACAAAATGCCAATTGAAGAATTAGTGTTTCTGGAAGATCAGAGGGGACCAAGACAAATGTTCCTCGGTGGAAATGAAGATTGAAGAAGTGGAAACCATACGGCTGCGAAAAACTTTCGAGATAATGCTCAGCTGGTACCAGGGCCGTTGACAGGATTTCTCGTGCCCGGTACCAATTTATTTTCGGGCCCCTTTCATCGACAATGTTATGAATATAAAGGTTGCTCTTAAAATGGGGATGACACATGCCGTTCAAAGTAGAAAATTAAGAGGAATACTGTAGATCAAACCCGATATGCCAAAAGCATGGTTGTTTAACAGATCTTGCGCAATTTAAAATTTCCCGAACCGCCAAACTTACTATCTCTATTCAGCGATTGTTTTTTTGAACTTTTATTTGTCACTTGGCACTTGATTATTACTTCCCGATTCCATTGATGTTTCACTGGTCATT
This sequence comes from Aplidium turbinatum, assembly GCF_918807975.1. NCBI lineage: Eukaryota > Metazoa > Chordata > Ascidiacea > Aplousobranchia > Polyclinidae > Aplidium > Aplidium turbinatum. The sequence goes on from NC_137472.1 coordinate 63,129,807, forward strand.
CTAGGCTCACCAGAAGACAAATTTACAGCAAAGTTACTGTAGACAGTCAAAAAGTTTTAAATTTGATTTGGGAAAGGTTTAGCCTAGGGCTACCATATATCCTCTTTTAGGAGGATTTGTCCTCTTTTTTCATAAAAAATGAATTGTCCTCCGAGGACACTTGAAAATGCTCAAATGTCCTCTTTTTTGCATTGCTATCATTTTCAACAAGGTTTTATTTTTATGTGACCTTGGCGAAAGCTAAATAAGGCTAAGCAACGATACCAAAAAAGAAAAGTAGCCTATGTTTTCTGTGAGCTGTGGCAGAAGTAGGTTATCCTTGTTTAAGAAAAGTGTTTATTGACTTTGAAGTTGACAATACATTGCTTGCTGTGAATATGGTGGATACATTTATTTCTGTGGCAAACGAAGGAAGTGTTACTCAATGACCATGTCAGATGTATTTTTATTGTTCGACTTTTGTTTTGCCTGTTTGGATGTAGGCTATAGACCGCTAATTTCATTTTTCGAGTTCACATCCTTTGATTGGATGCTTATATTGCTTATGTTGTCTTACACCAAAGAATAGGTTAACGCTTTTCAGTGCTGTGTGGAAGTATCTGTCAGAGAAAAATGTTGGCATTGATGATGTTAAACTGTTCGATCTAAACCAAAGCTAGTGCAAAGGCGTCTTAAACTTAATAGCTAGCTTGCATTAGCTTTGTTTAAATGATGGCATATTAGAAAATGGACAGAATAGTTCAAATATTGCAAAACTATAGATTTATTTTAATGAATTGTTAAAAATCGAGCAATTCTTCATCTGCAATAAGCTATGGCTCAAAATGCAAAACGCATGTTTTCTGTTGAGAAAATCAAATGAACAGCAAAATGTTCATTGACTGAATCTGACAAATAAATATGTTATGCTTTTCATTTGTCACTTCTGCTACATAGGCCTATAATCATCTAAGAAGATGTAAGAATTGTTTAGACGTAAAAATCCACTGGCATTTTACTTGCTTACTGAACATGTCCTCTTTTTGGGTGATGAAAATATGGTAGGCCTAGTTTAGCCTAACTAAAACATTTGATGATTGCTACAATCTGAAAAGCGGTTTTGGTATAATTTTTAGTCCAGAAATAGGGGTAGCAATCTTCTTACTTGTGCCATTTCAGTTTTTGAGTTTAAACAAACATTAGCTTATTTTGAAATTCGTGTTTCGGGTTAATATTATTCGTTGTTAGGGAAATATTCGTGGTTAGGGAGATCACTATACAGTACTAGACTAAATTCTTATTTTACTGTTTGTTGGCTGAAGTGGCTATTTTAAAACCACAGAACTGTAGTGGGCCGGTACCCGGCCAGGAGGGGGCCCGGTACTTTACCATCTGACGGCTTAAGGGGCTGTTTTAACCTCTGTTGGCAATTCCTTTAGATCTGATTATATTAAGATATTGATAATGTTTGGAGTCGCGTCAAATCTTTTAAATCCGGGCCCCTTAAATATTCCGAGCCCGGGTCCAAAAGTACCACCTAGACCCCCATGTCAACGCCCCTGGCTGATACGTCGTGAGAAGCATAAAGTTTTCTCTAAAGAAGTTCACGTCACTGCTCTTAGTGATAGTAGTTATGACGATAGCAAGGATATTAGTGATGATAATACAGACACAATTTACAAGCCACGTCCATCAAACAAGACGAAAAGGTTCCCAGAAACACCTCCAATTGACGATAAAATCACTAAGTCTCTGCTATCAGTGGCAAAAGAATGCCATCACACAGGTGTCTCTGATAGCTCTGCTGCTATGATCGCTTCAGCCGTTTTGAAAAACGTGGGAATTATCTCTCCAAAAAATGAATCCAGAATAATTGACCGAACTAAGATTTGCAGAGAGAGAACAAAAACACGAGAAAGATTGCAAAAGAAAGGAATGACTGATATACCAGGATTGTGTTTTGATGGCAGAAAGGACAAAACAATAAAAAAGTGATAGATATTGATGGAAAATATCACCGAAAAACGGTGATCGAAGAACATATCAGCATCATTTCAGAGCCAGGTTCCGGATAATTCTCTCATGTAGTGGCAACTAATGGATCAAGTAAATCAATAACTTCAGCTGTCATAGGGAGTCTCGATGAAAAGGGTGTTGATTATGGCGTAATAGTAGCCGTTGGATGTGATGGAACGGCATTAAACACGGGAGTTATGGGTGATATTATACGGAGACTGGAAGAGTCATTTGGACGTCCGCTTCATTGATGGTTTGTCTGTAAGTTACATGCCAACGAACTTCTTTTGAGACTTGTATTTGTACATCTGTGTGATGCCATAGACAAGGGTGAATGCCCAATACAATTAATAACAGGGAATCCTGGTCTGCTCAATCACCCACAATGGCTAACCAATGCGAACAGAATCCTGCGCTGTTACGTCGGTGTTAACGGTCCATCTAAAATGAAAAGACGCTTGTGACGTTCATAATCAGAGTGTATGCACCGATGTGGTTTGCCATGAAGACTTTGTGTTTTAAACTTAATGCTTTCATGGCCCACTTCTTGAACGATTACACTTAGCCTACAGTATAAAAAACCATCTCTAAACATTTCAGGCGCAGTCACTGAAAAGAAGGGCGACACCTGCCTGAACCTATCGCGATAAATCGACAAACCTCCCTGTTACCCAGTTGGCCACGAATATGAAAAACGCGTTGAAAATTTTAATGATTCACAATTCATAAAGTAAAGCTTTACCAGGTCATGGGTTCACTGTTAAAGGAATCCGGTTAATAAAACTGGTAATTAATAAATGAATTGCATTCGCTCTATAATGTTTGTTTATGGCTTTATATTGAGCATTAAGTTGTTGAGTTTTTTGTTTTTTTTTATTTCTGACCATCACAACAAAAACAATACACGTCAACATAGCAAAGGTCGAGAAAAGGTAAAAGCGACAAAACGTGAACGTTAAAACGTGCTTGAGACAGAAATAAGTAATCAAATTAAAATATTGTCACGGTCGCAATACCTTATTGTTTGCTAATAAGCTGGTATTGTTGAGTTTGACAATAAATTGTTCAGCTTTATTGAGAGAAATTCAAATCATACTTTAAATCAAATATAGTTATTACTATCTGAAGCCTTTACAAATTGTTTCACCTAACGGAGCATCAGAAGGTCTTATTTAAATAGATTATTATATTTGAATAAGACCTTCTGATGATCCGTTAGGTGAAACAATTTGTAAAGGCTTCAGATAGTAATAACTATATTTGATTTAATTCGCTCTGCTTTGCCTTTTTGCTTAGCATTGAGCACTTTTTGTAGTATTAATAGTCTTCATTGTTTTTCAAATCATACTTTATATATTTGAATTAGTGGTTTGAAGTATCTTGCATCCGGCTCGCTCGGATCATTCTACAGGAGGCCGGCTTGACTGGTCCCAGATTTGGGCGTATGTCAGCTTGACTGACCCCCATTTTTATTGTTTGAATTTAAATACTTCCCGGAATGCTTTTAATGTATTTTCTTTGAATATTGTATGACCCAATTACCTTCATAATTTGCATAAAAATTGTCATTATTACTGCTCGTAGACTAATTTCGCAGACTAATTCGTTTCTTGGCAACCACATAACAATTTTGTCATTTTCTAAAGTGAACTGCTGTAAATATTACTGTACTATGCTGTTTATATAATTATAGATAATTTCAAGCTGGACATGAATACTTTGAAAACTATTAATGGTGTAGTTGATCAAACATGGAAGTTTAGCAAATAAATTCTTGTTTCTCTTTGAATTGACTTGTACGGTACTCTACAAGGTGGACGTTAATATGTTAAAGTAGGCCTATTCAACCTATTTTTTTCTTATACTTTATATATATTGGATATGACTTGGCAAATCTTACAGCTTCGAGCTATGTGCAACTTTCTACTAGAAATAATTTTTCAAAGGCAGATATTTTTGAACAAACAACTCGGGATAGAATTACAAAAATAGCAACTCTGTGATGTCACAATTATTGCGTGCAAACACTGAATTTTGGTTTGCGCCAATGGGGTCAACTCAATTTTACGCTCCATTTAGTTTCTACAATAGAATACAGAAGGAAAATTCTTGAAAATTTGCTTATGATCAAAGTCGCCAAAGACAATTATCCAACATGAAATCGCGTAGGCTATTCATCGCGCTGCTATTCTTTCATGTTACTCTACTCGTTTTTTTAGTTGTAGTTGATCTAATTTTGCCCAATTGAGAAAAAATGTTTTTTGTTATGTTGCTTAGACTCTAAATATAATTTAATTGGTTCCCTGGTAAAATTTAATGTTTATTTGAAATTGAATTTGTATGAGGTTGCTTGTAGACCGTAACCTTTGCCTGTATGTGCTGTTCTTGTTGAACATTTGTCGGCAATGTCACTTATTTTGTTTCAGTATTTCGCTCTTCACAGTGCCATCATTTCCGCACCCCGGTTGACATACTCTACTTAGTGTGAGCTGGATGAAACTGATGCGTGAAACGTCACATGAGGATGAACACACAATGATGAGGCTCTATGAACACACAATCCGTTGGCTGCCGTGATTGGATGCAACAACGTGACTGCGGCGGCCTTAAACGCAAGAACAAGAGTGAGGAAAGTTTACCGCATAAACATTTTTAACTTAATTTCTTCGAAAGTTCTCTGCTAGAATTTGCATTGGCTTGAACAATGCCCTACAAGGTGGGGTGTGGTCGGCGTCCCGGATGTTAAATACGTTGAAGATTTGAGCAAAGCTTCCATCGCCTTGCAAGCTTGGTCATGTGAAAAGTACTAAAACCAATTGTTTAAGTTGTTTCGATTTGTCTACAAGTTGCCGCCCACAAACATTCAAATCTTTCCACAGTTTTGTCAAACATCAGTTAATATTTCGCTTCAATAACTTTTCCCATCACAATTTTCTTAAAGTTTTAAAGAAATTTTCTTTGCAGCCATTTCAACTCCCAACACCTTGAAATGAAACCCCTCTCTGCTCCTTCGATGCGTTTCCTATGTCATCGGAGTAGCAATGCGCAAAGAATTAATGTCTGTATTGATTACACTAAATTATTGTCATATCATACAAAAAACTTCATTGTTTTTTGATGCGGTAAGTTATATTCTTTCAGAACCTTCAGTTCATCCTGCAACTTAGCGGCTTCGCGCTCCGCATTGTTCCGTTGTTCCTGCAACAATGTGTTCTGGTCGCGGATGAGCTCGATTTCGCGTTGTAAGGTTGCAATCCTTGTTTCCAGCCATTTGTTTCGTTCACATACTGTGCGGTACTGGTTTTCCAGATCTCTGTAAAACATTCTGTGGGTTATGATTAAAATTTATAATCTTCCATCTCATGCTATACTTTCTCATAAGAGCATGCTAGTAAAGTGAACTACCATACTTTCTAAAGAAAATTTCTGTTTCCAGCTACAAAATATGCCGACTGTGTAATTCGTTGAACAAGCATAATTATGTTAGGGGGTGTAACACCACTCAATTTTGTGCTTACAACAAAGAAGAATTTTTACACTTAGAGATATTTTTCTGTGAAAATAGCTTCAGCAGTAACGTATTCCTGAAGAATTAAGGATGCGGTTTATCACAGTTTTAATCAACCAAAATTAAAGCATATATTAGTACAGTGTTGCCAGATTACCTGTCAAGATCTTCAGGCAACGAAAGGGTAGCCGGTGGAGTTTGACTTGTCTTGGTCGTTAGGAAGTTGCTGAGCTGTTTTTCAAGGTTGAACTTTTCCTCTCGCATCTCATCAAGCTCCTTTAATAAATCTTGGCTGGAATCGTTTCTAGAAAACGAAGTTTTGTCAAGAATCTAATGTAACTGTGAAGGCAACGTAAAAACCTTATGCTTACAGCTGTTCCGGATTTATCTTCAGCTTCTATCATCACTAAAGTCTTTCACACATTTCCATGTTTTTTAAAGCGTTAAAAGACAAGTGGCGTAATTTGTAAACTAATATCTGAACAACAGGAACGTGCTATATAATTTGTTCAATGCTTTTTATTGGAAAATCTCTTCAATTTATTTCACTTGGACTTTGATGCTATTTAGTTTGTTACTTACAATGACTCCATGATGATGGCTTTCCCTTGCAATTCATCTCTTTCCTGTCGAGCTTTCTGTTCGAGTCGCTGACTCTCGACGAATTTCTTCTTCAGATCACTGACGTGTTTTTCTTTAATTCCAATTTCTAAGCAAATTGAATTATTTACTCAGTTGCTCGATCACTGTAGATTGGCATTGCTCTATGAATTCTCTACACCAGGGGTCACCAAATGGCGGCCCGCGGGCCGCATGCGGCCCGCCACGCTGTATCGCTGCGGCCCGCGGAAGGTATCAGCGTACAAGTATAACCAAAAATACTTTTCTTGAGGAGTTAAAGAGTACGAAGGCAAAAAATGCTTTCCGGGAAGCATATTTTCGCTTTGCATACCATTCCACCGACCGACCAATCAGATTATAGTTCTAAGTGGGGGTTGCTTAAAGTTATTCCAATGCGATGTCCAGCCACACTGTCCCAGTGGTTGATTAAAACGTCTGTTTTCGAATTTCGAAAATGTCTGTGAGAACAGGGTTGCTTATTTTAAGTTTACAAATGTCATGTAAACACTAGTGTGCGTTTCACCGTTATTGTGTTTCACGACCAGTGTTCTCTTTATGCAACTTTTTGTTGGCAAAATAGGTCGGTGTGCCAACTCAATTTATAATAAATTGGCAAAATATTATGTATAAATTTAAAGACTTTTTCTGATTGTATTATGAAAATATTTAGCTTAGTGCTGCAAATGTTTTTTTTTCTTTTTTTTTTAAAGAAATATAGACCGCTTCACGATTTTGCGTGTCATCCTTGCGCAGGGGCCATGCTAATCTTCTCTGTATCGTTCCAATTTTAGTATATCTACTGCCGAAGCAAGTTCTGCAAAATGTTGTTAATCAACAAATTCTTGCCACGCTGATAAGCATCGCAAGTGACAGTTGTCTACAACAAAAGAAAGACGGTTTTATAGACTCTCACAAAAAGGATGAAAAACCAACTCATTGCCTTTTTTAAAGGGAAGACCGTTTATGAATTAGGATAGAATTACGATTTTTGGGTGATTTCTACAAGCATTTGTTTCATGGTGCCTGGTTTCTTTTTCCCTGTTATTGGAGCCTATTTTTCGCTGATATGTTTGTAGGTCACTATTGTTGCCAGTATTGCAATGTGTCAAACATTTCCTTGTTTACTAAAATTGTTAATTGCAAGATATCTTTTGTGAAGCGAAGTGACAACACCACTCTTGCTTGGCGATGAATATTCTGATGAAACCGCTCGCCTCGCTATAAGTGCGCAAAACAAGTGGCCTCGTTTATTAGGCATTGTCAAAGAAGTCAAAAGTTTTGTAAAAGGAGCTTGGCCTGGCAGTAGCGTTGTTCGATTAATTTTGTTGCTGCGGTATTCTGACATAAATATGAACAACATGTAACGCTGGATACTGGGTACGAAATGCGTTCTTTTTTAGCATAAGAGTCAACCTACCTAACATTTTACTAGTGCGGCCGCCACAGCTTTCCTTAGTGCCAAAGTGGCCCGCATGCAAAAACGGTTGGTGACCCCTGCTCTACACCGTTATCTATTCCAATGATATTCAACCCAGTCTAACTTTTAAATGAGGGTGAAACACCATGTGTAGTTATACGCGTATGGAAATCGTCCAGCACCGCAATCAACCGTCATCATGAGACCCTATCGGGACCAAAATAAACTGTTCCGGTGAAGCTGGAGAAATGATGCAGTAGCGATGAAGAAGAAACGTTGACCAACATGTCAATAACATAAAAGACATTCCATTTTGTACAAACGCATTTAATGTTGAAAGTAACGAAGGATGCTTGTCCATAACATCAATCCATCACTAATCACCTTCGATAGCTCGTTGTAAGTCACGCTTCAATGATTTAATTTCCTTCGCAGCCGCATTAAGAGAGTTTTCCGACCCGGAACTGTCGCTGTCACCGGAACTCTAAATAAAACATTATGGCAGAAGAATATCAGGAGTGAAACTATATCGGAGGGAAGTATTTAAGCGCTTAATGCATTAAAGTTGGTTATAGGCGAATTTTTCGTAAACAATTCTTCGTAAAGCAATTCTTCGTAAGCAATTCTTCGTAAAACAATTGTTCGTAAACAGTTGTTGGTGAAATGAAATCCGTAAAAGAATTTTTCGTAAAGCATTTCTTCGTATACATCAAATCTCCATTGCATGCACGAATAAATGCTTTGGGAAGAATTGTTTTACAAAGAATTAACTTTACGAAGAATTGCTTACGAAAAATTGCTTTCGAAGAATTGCTTTAAGAAGAACTGTTTACGAAGAAAACTTCGGACACCATTAAAGTTAATAGTAAGTTAAAGTTGATTGTGTTGTTAAGAATTATGTGTTGTTAAATTAAGAATTGCTGATGTGTAAAAATAAATTATTCTTTAGTTTTAGCCTCTTCTTAACTTTTCGTATACTCATGTTGCTAAAGAATAGTCTTGCATCAATCACTTTGAAGAATCATTATAATCAATGGGTTACTGGAAAGCCCTCAGGTTTATATAGTTAATTTATTGACTTTTTGAGCAAGGTATTTCTTGCCAATTGTGCGATAAAGCGAAAAGTCACTTCGCCAAACACGATATTACACCGAACTTTGGAATCTTTATCAAACGTAAAGACGTCTTGAAGAAAGGTTTGATGTCTTTGCTACATTGAGAAGCAATAAAATGGCTTCCTCCGCAGAAAGGAAACCACTATACACCTGGATCGTCGATCAGAAGATTCTAACCACTTGCTCTATGCAAAACTCAGCGTCCTACCTCAAGAATCTTCCTGGCGATTAAATTCAAGACACCCCTTTTGTATCAGCTGCCCTTGAACTATTACAGCCATTTCAGTGATTATACCACCACAGTGCAGCACAATACATAGAAGACACTTGGAAAAGAGCATGGTGTGCCACGAATAATAAACTCCAGGGTTTTATACCTATCTCGGTGGCGTGCCCCCATGGTATGGACCTGGCCCGGCCGACTTCGGTCAAGCTTAATAGAATTGGGACAGTAGTCGGCCGCTCCCATCCCAATATGTACTAGTGGAGTATTTCTCCCTTATCGGCTGCGAGTGCGGCGTAGAGGAATAAACTATTGACCATGTCATTCTTGAATGTCCCATTTACAAGGCACCAAATGGAATGCATGGTATAGCAGCACTAGACGAATAAGATTTTGAATGTCATCACCTTATTACTCATTTATTCTTACTGCGTTATGCAAGAAAGAACACAATCGGTACTGTTTTTTAAAGTTTTTTGTATGACCCGACCTGGAATCGATCTCAGCCCTACCAGCACAACAGCCGAAAGGCGATAACCACTTGGCTACTGAGCTGATGTAAGCTACAACTGCTGATTGTTAAGTTCAAATAAAACGACATAAGAATGATAATATTTTGGTATATTTGCAATTTAATTTCTTTTCATAACTGCTGTGCTGTGCATTTCTTATCTAAAGGATGATCATGATCTTCATATTTAACAGTTTAGTTTGGAAGAGGGCCAAGTCATGAGCTACTCAAAAATATGTAAAATTACAAAATACATACACAAGTTTAATACACATCCATCTTACTTGTCAACTGTTGCATTCTTCATCTCTTCCAACTGCTCCTCCAGGACTTTAATTTGATCTTCTGCTCGCTTTTACCCGTTTTCCAGGACAGCACACTCTCCTTTTAAAATTGAAACTTCTTGATTTTTTTCCTTAAGATCTTGATCCATCCATACCATTTCAGCTGAATATAGACAATTAATTTACAACGTTTTAAATGAAGGCAAAACGACAAAACAACATCGACAGACAAATGTTGCTGTCTAAAATAGAATAAGATTGTTTTTATTTTTTAAAGTTAGTAAGAATAATGTCTTTAATTAGGAAGAACAATTGTAATTTTGAACAAAGGTCATATTTTCTTTTTAAATTTTTTAGGTTATATCGATTATGTCTGTATTGTGATATGTTCGATTTTATTGTGTGTTGGACGGTTTAGATTTTACCTTTTATGCCTTTCAATTCCGAATTGTTGTCACTTGTCCTTCGCGATTGATCGCTTTGTAACGCGTTCAGTTCATCAGACATGCTGGCCAATCTTAAATCAAGCTGTTGCTTCTCTCTGCTTAATTCTCTCACTTCCCTCTCATACGCTCTCGACTTTTCTTCCAAGAGACTTTGTAAGGTTTCCACTTCCTAAATTAATTAAAGCAAATAACGCATACATAAATTAAACTTGTGTCGACAGTAATTCAATATTTAAATGCAAGGAAAAAATGATTTTAAAACTTCCATAGTTTAAGATTGATGCGATGACAAGTCAAAAGCGAAAAACTCTTCGCTCAAACTTTTACAACACAACCTTCTGTGCTTTAGATAAAAGTATCCGAGGCCGTCGATGCCTGGTTCAGGCAAGGCAGTCGTAGAAGAAGTATGGTGTTACGTCACAATGAAGGGCGTGATTGCAGAAGATTTAATATTAATAGAAAGCGACATGCAATAATTTGGAATGCTTTTTGAAAGCAGATAATGTGAAAGACAAGAGCTGCCACAATGGATATATGTCTATTCATTACATTTTCGAAAAATAGATAACAAGCATCTAATTTTTGCAGTTTCAACGTGTGACAACGTAAAAGCTACGCAACAAAGGTAGTTTCACTATCCAGCTGCCCCAACTGACCTGTCGTGCTTGGGTGAGTTGCTCAGCAAGAAGTTGGTTCACTCCTTTTAGCGTGGTGACGTCACCAAGGGTTTCAACCTGATAAAATATTGGGAAGAATCAAATAACAAAGGATTATTCAAAAGGATTTAAGAGGATTTTATTTTGTTTATGAATTGATTTTCCTTTTGAAAAATGCGTTTCACTTTGAACATTTGTTTTATGGGCACGTTATGAACTGATGTTAGGCTGAAACTATTCTGCTGCTACTTTTTTTTTTATAAGAGAAGGCTTCCTGCCGCCAATGGTAATGCAGTGCTGGTGTATGCTGACTCCAGTACAGACTTAATATCAATGCATCAATAAAATGCGATGAGTAAGGGATCTACACATGACCTAACAGAGAATTGCAAATAAAATCATTTTATGCTAATGCTGATATGATATTGGAAAATGATTTTATGTTTTCGAGATGTGATTGAAAGCGAGGCAGAAAATAACACGAAGTTCCTGGATGGTGAGTCAGTTTATTGGGACAAAACCGTTTTCGGGATAATTTAGACCGGTTCCAACCAGATGGCAGGGTGAGAAAATAACCTATTTGTAAAATCCTTCAGAAAAGAGGTTTTGTTTTATTTCAAAAGCAGGAATTGTCACTGAAACGAAATAGACTGAATGCAAATGCTTTAAAGTAAAATAATATGCAGTGGTTTGGCAAGTTATCTGGATATCTAAAAAGATTTTTTGCCCCTAAAGTTCTAAAATTATCTCAGGCCTGGGTGGAAAAGTACTCATGGCCTTTCTGTTAATGTAGCACCGCATGATGTCGCAACAGAGTAATAAGTTTGCTTCTTTGGAAAAGCTTAAAGTGTCCCTGACAGGTTGGATCCAAGTGTAGGCTAGTAACTTTTTTAAGCATTTCCTAGCGCAGAATTATGCTTAGCGAGCTTTTTAAACTTAACCTCGAAGCTCGACCGGTTAGGGCGAAATTTATATATTGCATATTATATTACACTGGTCTACAAATTTCAACTTTTTTTTCAGGTTTGGGCTTTGACAACTGATTTTGGCTAACTTTGGGGCGCTGAATCCGAAAATGAACTCAGATTTTCTCTATCACATCAAGTCTTCTTTCTATCGTTGCCATTATTAATGAAATTGACCAATTTTTACCCTTTTTAGTGCAGTAAAATGTCAAATATAATTATTTTCTGACAGCAATAAACTTTCAAACATAGAGACATTTTTACACTAAATTCATAAATTGGTTCAGATTTCCTTTAAAATAAAAAAAATTCCTGTTATGATAATAATCGTAATAGGACATAGTGGAGATTGGTAGCGTTGAGTTTTTCCATGCTGGCTTGAACTCCCTGTCTTGGCTTCTCAGGCGTTATCTGTGGGTCAGCTGCTATCTCTGTGCAGCAGGGTTACCAGATGTAAATTTGGCAAGGAGCCAACTGCACGTTCAAAAAGGGCCAAAAAAGAGCCAACTTTTTAAACAAGGGGCCAATTTCGTTTATTGCAACAATATAGAAGGGCTTCTTCTAGAAATGGGATTACCACAGTATGATGCAGACGAATGGAGACTTTTCATTGATAGCTCCAAACGAAGTTTGAAGTGTGTTCTACTTCACAATGGTAACGTGTACGGTTCTATTCCGATAGGACATTCGGTGACAATGAAAGAAGAGTATCAGGACATCAAAACCGTTCTTGAAAAGTTAAAGTACCATGAGCATGGTTGGCTCATCTGTGTAGATTTAAAAATGGTGAACTTTTTGCTGGGAAAACAACAAAGTGACTACACCAAATACCCATGTTTCCTATGTTACTGGGACAGCAGGGCCAAGGATCAGCACTGGAACAAAGAAGAGTGGCCTCCAAGGCTCACCTTGACACCTGGAGACAAAAATATCATACGTGATCAGTTAGTTGATATCAAAAAGATCCTCTTGCCTCCTCTTCACATCAAATTTGGTCTCATGAAACAATATGTAAAAGCTTTGGATCATAAAGGAGAGTGTTTTAAGTATATATGTTATGCTTTTCCTGGTCTCAGTGAAGAGAAAAAAAGAGCTGGGATTTTCAATGGACCACAAATCAGGCAATTGTTAAAGGATGAAAATTTTGTAAAATCAATGTTGCCATTCGAGGCTAGAGCTTGGAATGCTTTCGGTGCTGTTGTGAGAAATTTTTTGGGAAACAGAAAAGCAGAAAATTATAAAGATCTTTTAAGGGAGCTACTGCTTAGTTTTGAAGATTCGGGATGCAGGATGAGCATCAAAGTTCACTATTTGAAAAGCCATGCGGATGAGTTTCCAGAAAACCTTGAGAAAGTTAGTGAAGAACAGGGTGAACGTTTCCACCAGGATATTAAAATTATGCAGGAACGTTATCAAGGTCGGTGGGATTGTCATATGATGGCCGACTATTGCTGGAGTTTTAAAAGAGAAATTCCAGATGCTGCTCATAAAAGAAAGTCCCTCAAAAGAGTATTTTTAAGCTTATAAGTGAAGAGTTCATATTTTATGAAAGCTCTTTTTTTGACTGTTTCTGAACTCGCCCTGCCCAAGTCCCTATGAGTCAATCTTTATTTTGGCACTTTGCTATTTCTGTGTGTGTCTTCAGAATTTCTGCACTCTATTGGAATGTCTATGTGCATATTGTGTGAACTGTAGGCTATAATTCAGAAAATACCTTGTCACTGTCCTATCGACATGTTCGTCAGCATAATGTAGCGTTTGATGTTATTATGGTTGCTCTTTTGCATGCCTATTTTTTATTCCAAGGCATGAAATTTTAATAAAGACAACGCAAATTTGTGTGAATATAATATAGAATGCTTGTTTGTTAATTAAAGCTAGATTATTGCAGGTAAAACAGAGTTTATTGCATCAGAATGCCTTGTTTTGACAACAGAGGGGGGGCAAAAATGGATTTTTTTCAAAAATTAGGGATATTTCATATCTCAAAAACGTGACGTGATAGAGAAAATCTGAGTTCATTTTCGGATTCAGCGCCCCAAAATTAGCTAAAATCGGTTGTCAAAACCCAAACCTGAAATTTTGTGTAGACCAGTGTTATTATTACATCACATAGTTACTTTTATTACAATGCAGGTTCGACATCAAAATATTCAAAAAAAGCTTGCGTAATAGTAGCTTGAACTTAAATATCTAGAGTGAGAAAATTTGGCAAATAATTTTTTCATTGCATTTAGGCCTAATAGTCCTTACCGAAGTATCCCTTGCCAATTTATTTTTATTTTTGACAAGATTGTCTCGTTCTGATTCTGTTTGTTGTAACCTTGATTTTATCAAACCCAGTTCGGCTTGCAGCTTTTCAATTTGAGGCTGACAAATATTTTCACTTGTAGTCTTGGACGGCTGAAAAACAGTAATTTGCTCGTTGATGTAGTTTATACATAGTAATTGGATACTTCTAAAAGTCTCAATAAAAAGTAGTCCTATATACTGTAAAAGTGTCCTAGACCCAGGATCCAAATCAAACAAGAGTTTTCAAACAGCAGATAAAAAGTGAGAATAAAATCTTTAAGTTAATCATCTTAATTTCACTCAGTAAAATAGTGATTTAAACCGGTGATAGAAGAGGGAGACATTGTGAGTGACCATTTATTTTTATGATTTAATTTGTTCGATTGTGTCTTCAGTAATCCAAATGTGAGGTTCAACTAATCCATAATCCAGTGTTTTGAATTTTCCAAACAGCACGTTCATGGAATAAGTAATCATCTGTTATTCTACCAATACTCACTGATGTTTTTCGGCAGTCGAGTGTAGCAAGAATTGACCGCGATAGGCACGTGTTTCGCCCATGAGGTTGGGCTCATCAGTATCGCACCACTAATCCATGTCACATAGTTCTCAACCGCTGCTTTTTGTCAGTCAATTGAATCCTTGCCATTGTGGAAAGAAAATAACCAAACTAACTGTCGCCTAACAAAATACTCACCGATTTGGCCAGAATATCTCTCTGCATCTCCAACACAGTGATCATCTGCTGGTTTTCTGCGCATTCTTGGGAAAGTCGCTTTTGTTCGGAACGCAAGTGGTTGAGCTCCTCATCAGCTACTTGCGCATCATTCAGCTGAAGACAAGAGAGATTTCGTTTCGATTGATCTTCGTTGCTAAAGTCGAGATCGTAACCAACTGAGTTATTGATTGATGGAATGAATCTTTATCCACGGACTGGGAAAGCTTCTTTGAGAGCTTTATTCTGGCAGTTTCGCATACTTGTAGACTTATGGAGGCTTTGAATCACTGACGCAGGCCCGGTCACCGAGATTGACAGAGTGAAGTTTCCGATAGTTGTTGTTGCCGGGGAAGTATTCCATCCAATAGATGCCGCTGAATAGAGAGCAATCCTTAACGTGATCAAGCGCACACACCGAGAGTCGAACCAGCGCCGCTTCATCTTGAAGATTCTTTTGTCACAAAGTCACGTGCTAACCAACTGAGCTATCGGGAAGCAGAAAGGTAGAGAAAGACTTCAACTGATATCGTAACTAACCCAAACGTTACAGCAATGCTATTATTAAATCGTTTGCTTCTTTATACGACATGCCTGGATCTCTAACGTTCTTCTTTGCGCCTCCTCGAGAGCTAAGCTCTCCTCAGCTTCTCGCCGTTGGGTGACGCAATCGCTCAGGTCATGCTTCTTTTCTTCGACCAATGACGTGAGCTTTGAACAAGCCTGCCTCCAGTGGTCAAGTTGTGCTTGTGTATGTTGGTTGTTGGATTCAAGTTCCTCTTTAATTCTTGAATATTGCTGAGTTATTGCAAAACATTTTTTTTAATTAAAACAACATAAATACGGTAAGTTCTTCCATCAAGGTTTTGAGAGAGTTGAAGCTAAACATTAAAATGTTTCTTTCCAATTCTTAAAATGCGTTTATTAAATTAATATTGTGAATTATATCGCATGGGTTGGTTCAATAAATGTAGTTATTCCGGTGTTTCGGGTTAAATGAACATATACAACTTAACGCAATACAAGTCTGATTTGGGCTCTGACATAGAGCTTAGCATTATTTGCAACGTTAAGCTGACTGCATTAATATCATACAGTATAGCCCAATAATAAGTAGTCAACTCAAATAAATGAATTCTTGCGATCAAGCGAATGACAACAAATCGAGACAGCAACCCTCAGCAAGAAGAACTAATGACACAAGTTTACCCAATTGCGACAAGTTGGAGAAAAAGATAGTTTCCGCCACGAGGAACTTTCAAGTTTTTTTCACTTTAGTTCACTTTTTATCTTCTAATTTGTGAAGAAATAAGTTTATTCGTATCACGACATGCAGCCGAATTTTTAATCTTTATTGCAATGTTGCAGCAAGCATTGTGACATCACACTCACCGATTGCGCATCTATGAACTGCGCGTTCGCTCTGTCTTTATCGTGACGTTGCTCGGCGATATCTTTGCTCATTTTTTTCATTTCCTCTCCGTGATGTTTTTCCAAATTTTCAAAACTTTCTCGAAGAGCAGATAGTTTCTATTGACCAGAGTAACACTATTAGTTACTGTACGGAATTAAATTATTAAAACGTTCTAGAAAAGTCTAGTTAGCTTACTTTTGTTTAAAAACATCTTAGCTTGTTATGACCTTGAGGTTTAGCAGTAGGCTACCCCGTCAATTAAAAACTAGTGAGCTTATTTGTTCAGCAGACTCTGATTGGTCCAATTTCAAAGTAAAATTTTGGAAAGTTGCACCTCGGTAACTAAAAACTAGTGAGTTTATTTGTCCCACAAGATCCGGTACAAAATAATTCGAGTTAGTTATGAATCTTTAAACAAATTGTAAAGCTTTAGTAGAGAATTTGCATTGTTGAACCATAGACAGACAAAACAATGTAACTTTAGCGGATTTAACATGTTTTATTACACAAACGAAATATAATATATATAAAAATAAACTCAAACGTTTTCGACACGTACTTGTATCTTCATCAGAAATTACTTAAGTATGCAATATACATAAAATAAGAATAATAAGATGAATCTGACTATGCCCTATAGTGTTAAACACGCTAAAGTTACATTGTTTTGTCTGTCAAGTAGTAAACATAAACAAATAAAATCTCCTCTGCACAGGTAGGTGAGGTAGTTATGGAAATTGCAGGTTTGAAATCACGTGAAAACAAAGGTTTGACCGTACAGTGTCAGTCAAACTATTTTTTAAGCAAAATAAAAGCCAACAAACCGTTAAAGCATCTTCCTTCTCACAGGCCAGCTGAGACTTTTGTGCTTCTAATAGCGCCGCCTTTTGGACGTCCATTTTGTGAGTCCCTTCCATTTCTTTAAGTTTTCACTCCAGCGCGTCCACTTCCGGACGAAGTTGAAGAACTTCCTTAGTCAGCTGCTTGCAACAGTATCGATGAATGCGAATACGTCACAGACACTGAACAAAATCTTGAATGCAACTAAGCGCAATAAAGACGAGGTGGAAATGCTACATGGAGATTTTATCTTGATTAGTCAAATCTTAAGTAATATCCATCATCATGAAATATTCAATATTATGGAACAATTAATAATAATTAATTAATTAAGAATTCATAATTATTAATATTTTTAACCTCAATCAATAGTAATGTCATCACCAACTAAACTCCAACGCTTAGTCGATTCATAAATAATAATATGTCGTTTTACATTTCACAATTTCCATCATTTCTGTAGACCCTGTTTGTCTGAGATCCATTTTATGTTTTCAATAATTCTAAGCAAATCATGCAGCTGGTGGTTAAGGTGATGATCAGTTCTTTTGTTATTCATGCTTTATATCCATCAATGGTGACAAGAAGTAGATTTTAAAAACTCATTCATGGATTTGTTGTAAGCTTTGTAAACTTGTAGGCTACCAGGCCAAAATGTTGTTGTTGTTAGGGTTAGTTTGTTTTTGTCGTATCATTGTTTTTGTCGTATCCAGGCTTACGCCTGGTAAAGATTTAGAGGACGGGAAGGCAAGGAAGCCAATCTTCATGTCCACCTTCAAGCATGCCTTTAAGTGTCCTGCACACAGCAGCATGTTCTTGAGCGGTGTCGAACCAATGTCCTTTAGAGTGTCGTTTCAGGCCTCTCACCACTTGGCCATGCAGCCCAAACGACGCAAAGTAATGGAAGTGGGAAAGCGTTGGGAATTCTTGATGACTTGTTTCATTTGTGGAACACCAACCTGTTTCAATTCTTGATTGATTTCCTTGATCGAGTTGAGGGTTTTCTCCAACTCACTGTTGTACTTTAACGCCCTCTCCCGGTCACTTTGCAACTCCGTGTGACTTCTTCTTAATTCTGTCAAATCACTTCCTTGCTTTTTCATCTTATCTCGACACATAGCGAACTCCTGGGAAGAAATGTGCAAAATATTATTTAGCTCTTGTGTGATAGAGCAAGGTTCTTTTCTGTTTTTTTCTACTGGATAACTTATTCATTTGGAAACAGGATAAACATCTCAACAGTTGAACTTTGTCTTCAAAGTGCTTCTTTAAATACCTAAAACAATCTTTTTATGAAGCCCTGAATATTTCAAACGAAATCAAGCATTAGATATCTAAACTGAAGTTTTGCGAACAGCAGCGTCCGAAAATATAGTAAAGATTACAAAGAGTCAGAAAAGTTTACTTCCACAAAAATCGTCATAAACAATCTTCAAAAACTCATAGAATATTTTTGAATTATTAGCACAAAAATTATTTTAAATTGCATCTTTTCAGAATGGCTTGGATTTGATTAGCTTCTGTAGGAACTTGCAAAATGGCACTGAAGTTAGTGAGAGTAGGAATCGAACCACCGACCTCTTTCTGATGTCCATACTTGTGGTTGGTTTGATCCAATTGTTCCGACACCGCCTCAAGGTCCGACTGGCATCTGCTCAACCTCTGACTAAGTTCCGTGTTCCGGTTTATTAGAGCCTGGATAGACAATATTTTACGAAAGTTAGTTGGTTGCGACACCTGTGACAGTTCATCCAAACAACTTACTTCTTACATTAAAACATTGAAATGAACGATTTAAAAAATAGGTTTAAGTTCTTTCAAGATTATAGATATCAAAAACTTTACCCTTTTTTTGAAATGTAACCTTTTTGGATTAAAACGCAATTGCTTTTGAAGTAACCATGTTTTCTTTCAGATTTTACGATCAGTGTTATAGACGCGTTTAGCTCAGCCACATTCAAATCGATTTGCGGGCAATAGTTGGGAAGAACATTCACAGAAAAACGAAATTTAATGGCAACAACTTCCTGACCTGGAAAGCACCGAGAACCACCGTTCACTGGTGAACGACTTACAAATTCTAGCAAAACTTTAAAGCCGTGTGTGTGACAATCAATAACTTATTCGATGTTCCGGGCACTGTTATGACCACATCCTTCTTTTATAAGATAGGAATTAATAAAATATCTTTAATATTTGATAAAAACACTTACTTGTTGTGTCTTCTGGTTCTTCTCCAACTCCGAGAAGGCATGATTCTTTTCCTTTTCCAGCAGTTTCCTTCGTTGTCTAGCAACGTTTAACCTCTCTTTGGTCGTGGTCAGTTCAGAACTCGTCGCAGATTGAGTCTGCGAAGTTGAATATCTCAATACACGTTTGTTGATGCGTATGCGAATTGCCAAGCCAATAGGTAATAATAAGAAATGAAACAACATTGAAAACTTTGCTGTTAAAAATAAACCTCAACATTGCCAATGGAATACCTGAAGGTGAACAGGAAGATAGGATTCCTTGCTTTCCCATCCACTTAAATCTAAATCTCAACCACAGAGCGTAAATCTGCTGGAGATAGGACTAAAGCACAACAACTGTAGCCTACCGTATATTGGAAATAATTGCCAACCTCTGTAATATATTTTAATTGTTGTTTGGAATCTGCAATTGATTTGTGCAAATGTTCAAGAGTGACGTGGTGTTGTTGTTTGTCTGCCAGCATCAGCTCAAGTTGACAACGAAGACGGTTCGATTCCCGACTCAGTTCGTCTATTCTGTAAATAAAAATTGAACCACTTATCGTCACTGTACCAAGTTGAAAGCTCAAATTGTAGAACTTATGCCTTCACCTAATTTGTGAGAGCGGTATAGCAACAACCCTCAGTAAATGAATGGTTGGTACATTTTGCAAAAGTGACATTGTTTTGTAGCATCAATAAATTTTTAACATCCAGTAAATCAGCGTCATATTAATTAGCAGTGAAAGTCTAAACAGTAAGAACACAATTTATTTGCAAAAGATTGGGCTACTGTAAGAGTTGCTTAACAAAATGTTTTGTGTTATTCTGTATTCCACTATAACTTATATTCTATATAATTTTGTATGAAACAAATTATGAGTTTATGATGAGTTTAGAAAGCAAATTAATGCTTCGTGTTGTATTTCTTTTTGTACATTAAATATAAAATACCTGCATGTTAAAACCTATTAAAGTTACATTTCTGTCTTCTATTAACACCACTACCAAGCTGATACAGTTAGTTTAAAGTTTACTTTCTCCGTTGAGCTTCTTTTTCTTCCGCGTCATGTTTGGACTTTGCCAGGAAACTTTCTCTTTCTTTCTGGAGGAATTGTATCTTAGTTTCAAGCTCTTGTTGGACTTGTTGTAGCAGCCTGATGGTGGCTTTGCACTCGTTCACATCCATTTCTCCATCTCGGAGTCTTTCGTTCTGAATCTGAGCTCCACAACATCAGGTTAACTTTAAGTTTTCATCCCGAGGTTGAAATGATTTACGTTAATTGCATGAGGTCAGAGGTCAATTGAAAGCTCGCAAAAACTAAAAGTTTCCTGTTTGCAACCTCAATAGAACAAATAAAGTATAAATCGAAAAAACAATCAAACTGCTGTTGAAATCGATTCAAGGACTTGTATTATTATTTCATCAAGAAATGAATCAATTGCTGTGAACTTGTGATCTAATAAGGTTCATTATTGTGTTTGCAATGGCAACTAGCCTATTGTGTGTTTTCGATTTTGAAACAAATGGAGTTTTATTTTTTTCTCCATCAAAACATTTCAATCAAACACAAACAGGATTGTTATCCAATAATTACCTCCATTGTCTGTTGAGCGTCAGCCAACTTTTTCAAGAGCAATTCCCTTCTGGACTCACTGTCGTCCAAAGCGTCTTGAAAGTTGTCCCTCTCTAGCTCTACCACGCGGGATGGTTGCCACACAGATGGCGATCTGAGTTCAACAAAGCGCAATTAGAATGATGTTCCTTAGTGCGTGACACGATGCTTTGTTTGTAACAAAATATTTAGAAGTTTATTGATTACTTTTAACACGCGAGACGCAAGATGGCCAAAATCCAAAAAGGCCAAAAATTCAAAGTTGAGGAAATATTTAAGTTTTAGGAAATTATAAACAGACATAGACATAGGAAATTATAAACATTTCTTTTAATAATGTATTTTCTTATAGGCTTGAAAAGGGCTATATGACTAGCCGAAAACGTTCGCTTTTTGTTTTTTGTTTTTATAATGTTAAATGTAGTGTTGTTGCTGAGTTATGTCTGTTTATGGTTTAAAAGAGTTACCTCTCTACCCAAATTGTATTTTAGGAAATTGTATCAGAAATCAAACCTTGCAAGGAAAATCTGCAAAACCGCATGGGTTTCCCGATCAAATTGCGGAAAATCTTGGGACGAGAAAGAGTTAAAACTAATTCAACGTCAAAATTATTGTTTGTTTTGGTATTCGCCTCAGAATGTCTTGTAGTGGTATATTTGAATCAAGATGAAGGATGCCAGCGTCTACGCCCACTTTCAAATATAGCCACGCCCACTTTCAAATGTGTTACGCTTGTAGGTGCTGCAGAATAGCTGCAGAAACCCACAAACGTAAAGGAATTGAAAAGAGGTCTTAACACGAGTAGAGCTTTGTGTACAAGTGACAAATCACTGTGTAGTGGTTACCAAGTCCTGCTGCAATAATTACGAACTACTCAGAGCTACAGGGCGGCATGACGTAATCAAGCGCATGCGACTCGGTGCAATGCATTAGCACTAAGGCAATAATCATAACGCAAAACTAACGTTACTGAACTGTATCAAAATGTAGCCACTTCCGCTTTCAAACGAGGACGCTGTTTAAAACCTATGAGGTTATTACGTGCGCTCCCATTAACTGGTCAAGCCGTCTACCAGTAATTACAGAGTCAGTTTCATGGTAAACAAATCAAACAATATGAAGTCAAGCTTAACTAAAATTTCAATCAAAATTATTTCATTGAAGAATGAATTAAATGCATCGTTTTTGGCAGTTTTCATAAATGTTTTACTTCCCATGGTTGCCACATGAGAAGTTATCATTTCATCCTGGCAACATGTACTTACCTTCTGATTGGGGAAGGAGATCGGGAACGAATGGGAGACGGCGAACGGCGCGCTCTGATTGGTCCGTTGTAGATGCTTCCATGATCAGCAGACCGTGACCATCGATCACTCTGGTTGGATTTAAAGAAAATAACTGTATTTGTTAAAAAAAATTTAGGTTCACGAGTATCCGTTTAAATCGTACAAATGATGATATATAGGTAGCCTACATACCAGTACCACGTACTTAAATGTACCATGGGTATCTGGTCAGGATTGAAAGAGACTACTGAAGTATACTGCAGTAAAGAAGGTAACGATCTACACACCACAAAAACGTATGTTAAAAGCCCAAAAAATAACGAGATTTCTGACTTGTAGATACATTTCCAACAAACGACAGTCTGTTTAAAACGCTTTAGAAGTGAAATTGTAACAATTCTTGAACTGTAAGAACACGGCAATCGCTTACAAGCACTAATGTTATCCTTCATTGGCATGTTAGTTCCTGACGAGGAACAAGTACAACAAGATGAATATCAGAACGAAGATTGCAATTACAAACCTTCAAGTAGGATTGCTGTCTGTACGTGTCTTCAAGCACTTGCATCGTTCTCCTAACGGCTGCCGATGGTGTTGAAGCACGACTACGAGAGGGCGCTATGACATCTCTGTCATGGAAAAATGTTAAAAAATAGAAGTGAAAAGTCTTTGGAATCAAATCAAAGTTCTCAGTTCACACAAAATACTTAAACCATTTAACAGTAAACCACGTAAAACGAAAAAGTAGAGAATTAACATAAAGTTGAAAGTGAGGCTGAAGATGAAACAAATTGCATAACCAGTGAAGCATGACCGATGCCACGAGTCTGCGTGTTGTGGTCAATGGCTTGCCAATAAGTTGCCTTATCAACATTCTAAACTATAAGTTAGGTTGCTCTGTGCTGTGTTCGCATGACAAAAAAAACTTACCTCACCTTGAAGAGAAACATAATGGTAGTTTTGAAAGACGTCAACACCTACGTCATCACCTATTGGTTGCTTTGAATTGTTGAAATCAACCCAATTCAGAAGCAAACCACACGTATAGACAATAAAAATACTATTGTTTGAACTGAACCTGCATTGTCTTCCTGCACAATTATGTAGCGATGCGTCTCGATTAGGTTCGACAATCCAACCGAGATTACACCACGAGAGAGCATTACATCCTTTCACCCACCTTGGTTCGTTATATTCACTCGTATCCAAGTAGGAGTCAGCTCTCGACTTTGTACGGCCACGAGAGGGCGGTCGTAAGCGATAACCCCGAAGAGATGAGTCCATACCTGGAAGTAGACACTTGTTCATTGCACTCGTCGTGCCTAAGTTAGAGCAGTGCGGATAAAATCGTTTGTGCAAAAGCTATTCTACATCGTTGAGCTCACATTTCATACTAGCTGTGCCCCAACTCACAGCCACATGAAGTAATAAAGCTCGCGATGTCTTTGCCACCCAACATGTCCCAGCGCCACTGATGATCCCATCACAAGGCTATACATTACTACCACGAAATACTGTAATAATGTTATTGCAACTACTTACGACACTCCAACAGCTTTGATAGAGAGGGTTGGCATCTTATATGCGGGTCTGCTATTATTCGGTGAGTCCGATCCGGTGAGTTCCTAACCTCTCACCCCTAACCCTAAAACGGCATTGATAATTAGGCTACGGTACCCAATAATTCAAAAAAAAAATTGAAAAATCACCAAATAGGGATCGGACTCACCGAATCGGACTCACCGAATCAGACTCACCGAAATGGGCGCTTATATGCAACTCCATTGACAAAACCAAGAAACCAAAGCCTCTGATGTTCGAATAAGTTCAAAGCAATGTGCATGTGTTAGGCAAAGCTATATTTACATTTCTAAAAGCTGTTTTGTTTCCCCGTGAGGACACTTTTATCATAGGTATAATATGCTTGAAATGCAATACCCGCTGGGTATTACTGAGCGGGTCTGCTACTATTCGGTGAGTCCGATTCGGTTAGTTCGATTCGGTGAGTTCCTAACCCCTAACCCTTAACCTTAACTCCTAACCCCTAACCCTAAAACGGCAATGATAATTAGGCTACGGTACCCAATAATTTAAAAAAAAAATCAAAAAATTACCTAATAGGGAATCGGACTCACCGAAACGGGCCATTCCAGAAAAACGAAGTAATTGCTATTTGAATTTAGTATTGTTGGACAATGAAGGGATAACATGCCGTTTGCGCAATGCTTCAATCTCAACAAAGATAGAAGTTAGTGCTTTGGATTGCCGCAATGCTTTAATCACTTTAATCTTTTGAATAACCGCATAGGTCCACTGAGGCTACTTTATTAGCCTATTTCATGTTACTACAAAATATTAAAAGAGCAGCATATTATAGGGTGCTGCAAAAGAGCAAAACAGCATATTATAGGTACAAATCAAAAGAGCATGTCAACATAAATCCTAAATGACAAAAATTGTCACAGCCACACTGCTTATTCGTGGCTAACAAAAAGATCATAAACATACTACAAAGCAATCACATCCAGTTAAACAGTGAGTGAAATATTGCATAATATAGCAGGGGTCCCACTCAAGATGTTCCTATTTTTTTTATGATTTTATGCCAAAAAAGTCAAAAATTTTATGATTTTTTATGAATTTTTTTGGTTATTTTATGATTTTTTTATGATTTTTCATCAAAATTTTATGATTTTTTTATGATTTTACATCAGAGCTCGATGTTTTGTTACATTTAATTTTTTTAAAGTATTTATTTTCACAGTTTAAGGATAAGAAGCGATTACGGAAAAACAATCAATGCAAGTCATTACGTAAAAGCAAACATAGGCTACGGTACAGCTTTTGAGTGGAAGTAGAAAACATAATATAGCCTACCGTAAGCTTGTTATACTTTACATTATTTAAATGTGGTTAAATTGTTTAGCTCAGTTCAGAGCAAGCTGCACTTTAAAAATCAAATCAACGCAACAACAGACTTGCAAAGACATTGGGAATAACCAGTACTTCTAGGTTCTGCGGAAATCCAATTTATCATAATTCATTTGGAACAGACCTGTTAATCAGTATTTGTTGTGGCTTGATCTTTCTTGCATGGCTCATATAAACCAACTTTTTAGTAACATTACTCAAATGATGTGAAAGGTAACTTGTAGCAACCACAAAAAAGTTTAGACAGTCTAATTTAAATTTCTTCTTGTCAACTTCACTGAGGACCGCAACATCACTGAGTAAAACTTTTGCTCATGTTCCAGCATCAATCAAGTTCAACGACTTCTGAAGTTCTTTGTTTGTGACATCAACCAAAAGATGTTCTGACTCTGTGGATGATATGTTCTTTTTTTTTTGTTGTTGATGAATTTACTAAGCAAAGCCGTGATCAGATGGCAACTTTCATGTAAACCAACTTTCTAGTAACATTACTCAAACGGTTAATGGGAAAGTTTACCTCATCATCATACCGATTTAGTTCATCTTTCACCATCCTCAGTGAAACAATTGTGATTCCTTTAAGAGAACTTCTATGTGAATCAATCAAATGTGTATTAATGGAGAAACCTCTTTCAGGACTGGCATTACCGTGACTTAATGTTAGAAAACATTTTGCCAGACTAAATAGTTGCGGATATTTTTTATCCCAGCATCATCAAACAGGCCTCCAATTTTTGTCTAATTGTTATAGTCGTCATCTACGTTGAACTTATGTAACTTGTGACCTGCCTCACTACATAATCACAGTTCAGCGTTTTCTGGTACAGACGTTGGAATTGATTACCACCGCACTGCGCGTGTAATCAATTGAGCGTTCTGTACCACGTTCCTTAGTTGATTGTTTTGCGTTTCTTTCTTACTATATATTGCGTTGATTTTATACACTGAATCAGTAAGTAACAAGAGGTAAATGGTTTTCTCACTTGGTTGGCTATCGCTACAATTATTATTGTTTATTTTATATTAAACGTCTGGAAATACAACAGACATTTAACTGGCGTCGTCGGCAGGATCTTTACAGAATTTTTAGAGGATTTTAGAAACATGGAGAAACTTATCGAAGTCCTGCAACAGCAAATTGCCAACCAAGAACGCCAGACGAAGGAGCAAATGGCCAGACAAGAAGAACGTCACCAAGATCAGACAAAACTACTCATGGAGCAACTACGAGAAATGCGAGCCCAAACTTCAAGACCACAACCAACAACAATACAACAACAGGTATCTTTACCTAAGTTCGTAACGTTCGATGCCACCACTGAACTGTGGGCAGACTATTGGAAGAGGTTTAACACCTTTGTAGCAGCACATTCAGTCGCACAAGACAAAATGCCGCAAGTTTTTCTCACCAATCAATCACCTACAATCTACAAAATGTTAACAAATTTGGCTGCGCAGGAAACAAACCCAAAGGAAGTCAACGATCTCACCATGACGGAAATTACAAATTACATGGCTCAACAATTCGACCCAAAACGCTTCATCGTGAGAGAGCGATTCCGTTTCTGGAGCGAAATGAAGCGCAAGCCCGGGGAAACAGCTCAAGAACTAGCCATCCGCATACGCCAGGCAGCTGCCACCTGTGACTTCTCGTCCATTTCAAATCCATTGGACGAAGCTTTACGTACTCGTTTTATTTGTTCAATAGGTAACGAGGCTGTGCTTAAGGCGTTATTCAAAATCAGAGCTGATGAACTTACTTTCAAACGTGCGGTGGAGGTTGCATCAGAAACCGAAGAGGCAGCCAAGGTGGCCAAAGAAACTGTTTACGGCACTCCACCAGTACCAGTTGCGAAAGTAAGGACCATCAGCAAACCTCCAAAAACTAGGCAACTTACAGGTACTTTCTTTACTTCTAAAAATAAAGAATGCTATCGTTGTGGTAATTCCAACCATAACGCCAATGACTGTAGGTTTAAGAAAGCCACTTGCCATTTCTGCAATATTACGGGACACTTACAGAGTGTTTGTCGAAAGAAAGCTAGACAGTTTAAACCTTCTAAGGTAAATTGTATTGAGGAAATTAACATGCTCTCTAGTTCTTGCAGAAAACCTCGAAATTCAAAGTTGGAAGTACCGATCTCCATTAATTCGGTAACCACACACTTAGAACTGGACACTGCTACAAATGGAAATTTCCTTTCCAGCGACGTCTGGACTCAGGTAGGCGCACCTCAGTTGCAAGCACCAGTGTCGCAGTTCCAATCTGCTACCAAGCATCTAGTACCAATCACGGGTTCTTTCACGGCCCAGGTAACTTGTCCTTCCACGGGAAGGTCAGATAATATTTCTTTTGTAGTCACGACAGTCAAAGGACTAAACTTGCTAGGTCGTGATGCAATCTCGTCTTTAGGAATTTCTATCGATAAATTCCTTCTGTCTAACTGTTCTACTTTACAGAGCATCCAGTCATGCGACAAGCCTGATAAGAGTCTGGAGAAGGCATGCTCCCTCTTATGTGACGAGTTCAAAGATGTTTTTAAGCCTGAACTCGGGTGCTTGCGAGATTATGAACTAGACATAGATTTTAAGTCTGATGCTAAACCTGTTTTTCTAAAACCTAGGCCTATACCTTTCGCGCTAAAGGAGGACTTAGCACAAGCCTATGATTCGGGCATTGCACGTGGTGTATGGACACCAGTTCAGTTTTGCGATTGGGGCACACCGGTTGTTCCAGTCCGTAAGCGTTCAAATTCTTCACAAGCGAAGGCCAAGTTACGCATTTGTGGCGATTATTCAGTCACGGTGAACCCTTCCCTGGAGACCCATCGTCACCCGTTACCCTTACCAGAAGACTTAATGCAAAAGTTGGGTGGTGGGTATGGTTTCAGCAAGATAGACTTGGCTGATGCCTACAATCAGATTCGACTTGGTCCTGACAGTCGAAAACGACTCGCATTAAGCACTCACCGTGGCGTACTTTTACAAAATGTTTTACCTTTTGGCATATCTTCTGCTCCAGGTTATTTTCAGAAGATCATGGACGATCTTACAGCCGACCTTCCAGGGGTCGCAGTCTACCTAGACGACATTCTTGTCAGTGGCAATACTGCTGAGGAGCATCTCCAGAATCTTAGACGGCTCCTCGATCGACTTCACTCAAAAGGCCTGAGGTGTAGGAAGGACAAGTGTAAGTTTGCACAACCTCAGGTAGAGTATCTCGGACACATTTTGTCCAGGCAGGGCATCTCCAAAGGTCCCAAGGTAAACGCCGTACTGGAGATGTCTGCCCCCACTGACGTATCTTCTCTTCGTTCATTTTTAGGTTCCTTACAATTTTATTCGAAGTTTCTACCGTTGAACGCTTCTACTGTAGCAGAACCACTATACCATCTCACGAAAAAGGACATTCCTTGGAGATGGGGAAAACAAGAGGAAAACTCTTTTGCTCAGCTGAAGCGTCATCTATCTACTGATGAGGTTCTTACACATTTCAATGCGTCACTTCCGGTAGGTATCGCATGTGATGCTTCTAGTGTGGGCATCGGTGCTACTTTGTTTCACCGTTACCCAGATGGCACAGAACGACCTATAGCAAACGTTTCAAAGATATTAACAGCTTCGCAGAGAAACTATAGTCAAATTCAGAAAGAGGCTTTGTCGATAATTTTTGCGCTAAAGAAATTCTATCAATATCTTTTTGGTAGATCATTCATTTTGGTCACAGATCATAAACCATTGCTTAGTCTTTTTGGCCCGACCAAATCGACACCTTCTTTGGCAGCAAATCGTTTGGCTCGTTGGGCACTCTTTTTGTCGCAATTTACATACACTATTGAGTACAGGAAGACGAAGGATCATCAAAACGCTGATGCTTTGAGTCGCTTACCAGCAGGAGGGGATAAAGTCTTCGATGAAGAGGAAAGTGCGAATGACATTGATATCGTCTGCGCTATCGATGCTTTGGATTTGCAGGTCCAGACCCCAAATGCTGCCTCACTACGTAAAGAATCTTCTAAAGATCCTATCATTTCCACGGTAATGCGTTTCATTCATGAAGGATGGCCGGCCAAGTCTTCTCCACAAGACCCGGTCGAACCGTTTCGTAAGTACGCAGACTCTCTTTCTACTTGTTACGGATGTCTACTTTACGGTTCCAGAGTGGTCATCCCGTCCAAACTTCGTCCTTCCGTCCTTCAGTTGCTTCATGAAGGACATTTCAGCATTGAGAGAATGAAGCAGTTGGCAAGAACGTCCGTCTACTGGCCAAACATCGATCGAGACATCGCGGAACTTTGTCACAAGTGTAGTACCTGTGGCGAATATCAACCGCAATCTAAAACCCAGGTCCAATCATGGACGGTTCCAGAAGCACCGTGGAGTCGCTTACACATAGATCATGCGGTAGAATTCATGGGTTACCATTGGTTACTCAGCATTGATGCTTTTTCTAAATACCCTTGTATTCATGCTACTACTTCTTTATCTTCAACAGCTACTATCAACCTGCTAGAAGAAGATTTTGCTCATTTCGGCTATCCCCATACTATAGTTACCGATAATGCTACTACTTTTAAATCCACAGAATTTCAAACTTTCTGTAAGGAGAGGGGTATGGTACACATCACGGGTGCACCTTACCATCCGCAAACCAATGGAGCGGCGGAGCGCCTCGTACGTACGTTCAAGCAAGCACTTCGCAAATCTGCCTTACCCCCGAAGCAGGCCGTCTTGGAATTCCTACAGCAGTATCGAAGCACGCCAACTCCGAGTGGCTGCTCTCCAAGCCAATTACTCAACAATCGTCAGATTCGAACCAAGATCGACACGCTTCTCCCTACACCGTCTCAAGTGGTACCCCGACAAAAACCTCACAACACGGACGCCTCCGAAAGTACAAAACGACATTTCAAACCGGGAGATCCCTGTTACGCGCTATCATTCACTCCACGACGGAGCCAGGATCCTCGTTGGGTTCCAGCCGAGGTGATCAAGCGACAGGGTAACCGAATCTTCCTGGTACGTCTGCTGCCACATGGTCCGACGTGGAGGCGCCATATGGACCAACTGCAACCTCGCTATGCATCATCGGAGGACCAGGAGCCGGGAGAAACTCCTGCACCAACAATCGACTCCTCCGCTGTCTCCACCTCAGCCCGAACGAATTCGGACGACACACCGACTGTACCGGAATTCGGGCCACACAACCCACGAAGGTCGAGCCGTCGCCGCAGACCTCCGGCCCGTTTCGGACTTGGAGTTTAATTGTTTAATTCGGTGTCTTGTTCATTTTTATGTTTGTGTATAAAAATTATCGGGGAGGTGTTATAGTCGTCATCTACGTTGAACTTATGTAACTTGTGACCTGCCTCACTACATAATCACAGTTCAGCGTTTTCTGGTACAGACGTTGGAATTGATTACCACCGCACTGCGCGTGTAATCAATTGAGCGTTCTGTACCACGTTCCTTAGTTGATTGTTTTGCGTTTCTTTCTTACTATATATTGCGTTGATTTTATACACTGAATCAGTAAGTAACAAGAGGTAAATGGTTTTCTCACTTGGTTGGCTATCGCTACAATTATTATTGTTTATTTTATATTAAACGTCTGGAAATACAACACTAATAATAGTCAATTCTCCTGTAGGAAGACACTTTTGGTAGGGGTGTTACTGTTAAACCATATTTGATTTGTGCTTGAGTCCAGTAAGAAGATTGGGAATTGGTGTATACTGTATTTGTTACTTTCAAGATCAGTCTTTTTGTAAAACTCATCTAGAATATCCTTAGATTGATACCGCAACCACTGCAGTCTTGCCTTATCATAAAGTTCTTCTCTTGAAACAGATACATCAATTGCAAAAGCACTTGCACGACACTTTTTAATGCAATTGGAGACTGTCCAATGGATTGACAGTAGAAGTTGTAGTTCCAACATCATTTCTTTTTTCTGGGTGCAAAAATTGTGCCTGCTTAAGAACAGATGAATGCAATGGCAAATGATGTAAAAGGTAACTTGTAGCAACCACAAAAAAGTTTAGACAGTCTGATTTAAATTTTTTCTTGTCGGTTTCAGTTAGGACTGCAATATCACTGAGTAAAATTTTTGTTCATGTTCCAGCATCAATCAAGTTCAAGGGCTTCTGAAGTTCTTTGTTTGTGACATCAAGCACAAGATTTTCTGACTCTGTGGATGATATGTTGTTTTTTTTTGATAAATTTATTAAGCAAAGCTGTGATCAGATAGCACATTGCTGAGTAAAAAATGTGAATCAGTGGCTCTTCATATTGGAATAGGACTAAAAACCGTTCAAAGTCACCAGAAGCAAATGATACAAATGAAATATATATAAGCTTCAATCAAAGGATCCTTTAATGCTTCTTAAATCCTTTTGTATCTTTGGGTAGATGCAATTTTTGACTTGAAGTTTTTTGCTAAGGCAAAAACTACAGGAAGTAATGTCAGAGGTCCCACTCAAGGTTTAAGGCCATGAATTTCCGCCATGAATTTCGCCTGAGTAACACATTGCTTGCAAATGGCCTCAATAGTTTCCTTGCCTAGCCCTACGCTTTTTCCCAAAACATTGCTGTCAAATTATCCTTTCACCATTCTCCAACAATAACTGCAATGTCTTGAAATCTTGTCAGCGTCTACTTGTCTATGTCTAATGACGTTTAAAACATTCACTGAAAGTATCTAGTTACGCTCCTTTTCTCATTCCAGCTCCACAGGCAACACTGGACTTGATTACGCAACCACATGTTATCCTAAATCAATGCATTCAACACAATCGTTACACAAATAATTATGCTGTTATCATGGTTGGAATTGTTACACATTACACTATATTAATGTTTTTGATTTTTACATGCTCAGTTCTCCATTACAACTAAATTTTATGATTTTTTATGATTGTGTCTATATTTTATGCTATTTTATGATTTTTTCCAAATCAAGCAAAATTTTATGATTTTTTATGATTTTATGCCGAGTGGGACCCCTGATATAGGGTGCCGTATAGTTTAGGAACCACTTGTAATTTCTTAAGGAGCAGAGTAAAACATCAACAACACCGCCAAACCGTACTGCATAAATGCACTCGATAGTCTGTATACAGGCAAAAGTTTAACCAGAAGTTATCAGTACTGTGTTTCAGGTTTGTTGGTTTTCATTTTTAAAATACTATAATCACAAATCACACAAAGTTACTAAAACAGGTTTATAGCAAGGTTACCGATTACAAAAAAATTCGATATCATTTGAACAGGAAAAAACAAGAAAGTAACTGCAGTACCATATACTCTTTTTTTTATCTTTTTACATCATCTAGCTCCGTTAATACTTACCGGTAATCAATCAAAGTGCGACGTGAAGGTAAAATCAAATGTCGCCTTAATTTATCATAACAAGAGGCGCTTTTCATTGCTAAATTTAAAGCAAATCTAAAAAAAGAAAAAAGCAACACATTCAAAAAGCGTAAAATTTTATCAGCATACAACTACAGCTACAACTACATTTTCCATTAACCATGCATATCTGGTTAATCAACCAAAGTTTGTTAATCGTTATACGTTCAGCAAAGAATTTTTCAACTTTGTAAGAAGAGTTGTAGATAGTGACTGAAGCTGGGTTACTAAAGTAATCTTGAAAACTGAACGGGGTAACTCAATTTCCAGTTTTATTTCATGCATCATGTATGTTACTTTTAGTTTGTTAAGAATGTTTAATTTATAATTTAATTGCTTCGTTTGCACTATTGGTGAAGTGTTAACAATTACCTGATGATATCTGGATGAAATCGTAGTCCGTTTTTACGTTGTTTTTGCATTTTCAATTGTTCCCAATAAAACAGGGAATAAAACGAGTCAGAATTTCGTTCCATAATCTGATGAATATCTGAAGCAATTGGAGAATCCAATGCAACAATATCTTCTTTTCTGGATAAATTTTTGTTTTATTCTTGCAATTCTAAACATGTATATTCGTTTTACAAAGATGTTATGCTGTTGATACTTTAAAAAGTAGAGCAAAATCATCACACAAACTAAACTCACTCTGATTTTTGTTTCCTAGCTGTCTGCAGAAGTCGACTCTTTGTTGCCCCTGTGGAAAATTTTTGTAAAGGTAGCTTGCCAATTTGAAAATTATAGGATTCTCTTTGACGTTGCAATTTTGCATTCACCAAAATGCAAAATTTGCAATGTTTGCAAATATCACCATCAGAAACCACAATGATGACAGGACATGAAGGTGAACGGTAAACATCAGTTTGAAGTAAAGAATCATCACACTCTCGAGTTGAAATCACATGGCGAATAGCATTTTTGAAGTTAAAAGAAAATCCTTCCAAAACAAAAAGTAAATTTAGCAGTACATTTACAAGCGGTACACCACAACTGGGCGATACCCACTTGGGCGAGACCAGGTGGGCGACGAGCCAAGTGGGCGACGGACCAAGTGGGCAACGAGTCAAGTGGGCGACGAGCTAAGTGGGTGACGGACAAAGTGGGTGATGAGCCAAGTGGGCGATGGTAGCGAAAGTTTAGCCGTTTGAAACGGTGGTGACATATATAACACTGGTCAACACAACTTTTCTTGCATGGAGTTTTTCAATGGATTTAGGGTAATTTTGGGGTGCTGAATCCGAATCTGACCTCAGATTTATCCTATCACGTCAGGTTTGTGAGATATGATAACAGCAAATTGTTACTTTTGTCAAAAGTGGAAGATTTGACTTTACGTTTATTGCACGTACACATTGTGCTATATCCAGAAATCCAGGCCATGTAGTACATAAGTAGCTGAAATACACCCACCAACTATAATTTTGATACCAATTTGTTTTCTAAGCAACATTATTAACCATGCAGCAGTAACAAGCTAAAAGGGAGGCTAAAAGTATAACTGACCCCCACCCCCGTCAATGTTTTGCATGAAACCACAAAGATTTAAACAGGCCTATGGCAATGCTTGTTCAGTAACCTTGTTCAGTAACCTATTTAAGCTGTTTTGGCTTAAATAATCTACGCCCGTGTCGAACCGATAATAGATCCTCAGCTCCCTCGGGAACAAGCCGGCTTTCGCCACGGTAGATCAACTGTAGACCAGGTCACTCTGATGACCCAAGACATCGAGGACAGCTTCTCGGCAAAAAAGAAGGCTGGCGCCGTGTTTGTCGATCTCACGGCTGCCTACGACACTGTATGGCACAGCGGCCTTACCTGCAAACTACTTCGTCTCCTTCCTGACAGGCACATGGTCCATATGATTATGGAACTTGTGCAAAACCGCAGCTTTACCCTTTCCACCGGTAGCGGCCGACGAAGTAGACTACGTCGACTCAGGAACGGCGTCCCACAGGGCTCTGTCCTGGCTCCCCTCCTCTTTAACACTTACATCTATGACCTGCCTGACACCATCTCCAGGAAGTATGCTTACGCAGACGATCTGGCTCTCCTGCATCCAGCCGGAGACTGGCAGTCAATGGAGAGGAACCTAAGCCAGGACATGTCAACTATATCAACATATCTCCAGAAATGGAAGCTACAGCTCAGCAAGGCAAAGACAGTGTCGGCGGCCTTCCATCTAAACAACAAGGAAGCAAAACGTGAGATCAACATTACCATCGATGACGAACACCTCCCCTACTGCGCCGAACCCACCTACCTCGGCGTAACCCTGGACAGGTCACTCACGTACCGACGACACCTGGAGTCACTGCGCAAAAAACTATCAGCGCGCGTTGCACTTTTGAGGCGGCTGGCGGGTTCCGGCTGGGGAGCTGATGCGAAAACCCTTCGCACAGCTACCTTGGCCCTCGTCCATTCTACCGCTGAGTACTGCGCACCAGTGTGGTGCCGCAGCTCCCACACCCGCCACATTGACACCGCCATCAATGACGCACTACGCACTGTGACTGGATGCCTGCGTCCCACTCCAACGGAATGCCTTCCCATCCTTGCAGGCATCCAACCTGCTGAGCTTCGCCGTAAAGGAGCCATGATTTCCCTTGCTCGTCGCGCACTGGACCCCGACCACCTCCTCCACAGTACACTCCAGCGCCTACCTGGAGGACAGCAGCGACTGAAATCAAGACGCCCATTTGTGCCCGCCGCACAACAGCTTCTGAACAACGTTGAAGATCTTGGCATAAGTGCGGCACACTGGACGAACTACACATGGAACATGGAGTGGCAAAACAACACCTCCCGACTCCATGATTTCCTACCCGACGTCGATCTTCACCCTCCGGGAATGTCCCTCGCAAGACTTGCGTGGGTCCGGCTTAACCGCCTACGAACCGGCGTCGGTCGCTTTCGTTCAGACATGTGCAGATGGGGTCTGGCTCCCTCACCGGGATGCGAGTGTGGCGCCACAGACCAGACAGTAGATCATGTCGTCCATGACTGCCCAATCCATCAACCACCACATGGAACGCTTGGACTGAAGACTAGGGTGGCTCGTTTTTGAACTTTTTTTTTAAATTCTCTCGGGGTAGTGGGGAAATGGTGCCAATGAGTGAGAAAACGCTCATGACAAAATTTGAGATTTGTAAAAAATTGTCTTCAGCCTCCTCATGGCGCCCAAAAATCGAAAAATGGGGCCAAAAACGCAATTTTTTTTTAAATATTTTTAGTTTGGGTAGATACAATATTGTTTAGATATATCTAATTAACCTAAGAAAAAAAATTGGCGTCATTTGAACTATTTCTTCAGCTTCCTCACAGCTTCTGAAAATTATCATTTTGCTGAAAATTTTGCATTTTTGTTTGTGGTTACATATCTACAAACTTCGTCAGTGACGTAAATTCAAATAAAAGACGTCACTTTTTCCTACCAAGTTAACCCAATTTCATTAAAAAATGACGCAACGGCTCAGGGCAGGTCTATAAAGAGAAATACAATGACGTTTTATAGCTGGCAAAATGTCTAACGCAATTATGTATCATGTAACCGCCCACAAAATGCGAAATTTTCAGCAAAATGGAAATTTTCGGAAGCTGTGAGGAAGCTGAAGGAATAGTTCAAATGACGCCAATTTTTTAAATGACGCCAATTAGATATATCTAAACAATATTGTATCTACCCAAACTAAAAATATTTAAAAAAAAAATTGCGTTTTTGACCCCATTTTTCGATTTTTGGGCCCCATGAGGAGGCTGAAGACAATTTTTTACAAATCTCAAATTTTGTCATGAGCGTTTTCTCACTCATTGGCACCATTTCCCCACTACCCCGAAAGAATTAAAGAAAAAAGTTCAAAAACGAGCCACCCTACTGAAGACCCTGGATGACGACACTGTCGAGTGGCTGATGACATCATGCCCAAACATATAGTCCCAAAGAACAGCTCATACGACGAAGAAGAAGAAGCTGTTTTGGCCTGTCTAACGCTAACCTTTCGTTATAGCACTGCATATGTTGGTGGTAAACGCAACGCCAAATCTTCCACTTTTGACAAAAGTAGCAATTTGCTGTTATCATATCTCACAAACCTGATGTGATAGGATAAATCTGAGGTCAGACTCGGATTCAGCACCTCAAAGTTACCATAAATCAGTTCTCAAAGCCCATGCAAGAAAAAAAAAATTTTTTTGTTGTTGACCAGTGTAATTTATCTAGTTGCTTTGCGGCATCACGGTTTATCGTGAAGCTTAAGAGAAACTCCTCAGAAAAGAGACAAACGAATGGCCAAAGGGTGGTTGAAGTCATCGAAGCTTGTTTTCTTTTCTGTTTTAGATAATAAAATATGACGTTTCATTTTTACTTTAAATGCTAAGTAGCTGGTTTGGTAGGTACATGCATTAGACATTTGAATTTTGTAGTGATTTTCAAGCGAAACAGAAGTTTTTTGTTAGTTGTTCGAGTGTGTTATTGTTTAAAACAGGGGTGTGCAACCTTTATTACAGGAGGGCCAGATATAAATAACTGGGTGAAATCGCGGGCCGCACGTTTATTTAACATATGATTTCTAGTAGTTGCAGGCACAAAACAGTAGTTTTTTTGTTATTCATGTTATTCTTATGGCATTATTAGGGGTTATCTCTTTGCAGAAATAATAAGTTAAGACACATAAATTTCTGAAGAAAACTGCTATTCAAATTTATTGTCACACCGTCCTTTTAAACGAGTTCAGTGAGAAATTTGCAGTTGGCTTTTTTTTCCAACCGCTTTTCCAAATTTACCGTACTTTAATGGAAGTGTTCGCAATTCGAAACCCATTTTCCAAGTATTCGTCTGTCAGAACTGATCGATAGGGAGATTTCATGACGCTCATTTTAGAAAAAAATTGTTCGCACAAATATGTTGAGCCAAAAAGAGCCATTTTTGAAGCAATGGATTTTTTCCAATGTGGAAAGTCATCTTGGTTGAGATGTTTTCCGTAAAAATCGCCAAGATTCATTTCTAAATACTTTGCTTTCAAATCCGTTTTCTCTTGAAGATCATCAGTTCAAGTTGGATATCAGCTGGTGCTTTGTCAATGACTGTGTCGAATGGCGAAGAGAATATACCAAACAAATATTCATGAGATTTGAAGTCCTTGAAACGAGCTAAAAATTCATACAACAATTTTTCAAATTTAGTTTTCTTCTCAGGATGCATTCCATACTCCATAGTCTCTCAAAGTTGGAAAGTGGAAAATATTTCCTATCTCTGTATGTGAGCTTTCCAAAGTCGTAATTTGTTCATAAAGCTTTTTATGTGACCATACATTTTTACGTTCCAAATAATTAACACAATGGATTAGCGGTGGCCGGTGGGAGATTTCTAAAATGGTTAACAGAAGATGCAAAATCTATAATAATCCACTCCACAATGAATTGTTCACACGTACCAGACTAAACTAAATAATAAAGACGTTTCGTGGGCCGCACACAACTCAAAATTGGCACATCTTTGCGGGCCGCATTTGGCCCGCGGGCCGCACGTTGCACACCCCTGGTTTAAAATACATAAAAACTTACATACGAATCATTAACTACGGAGATTAGCATAAATTTGATGCTCTAAAAATAAAGTCATATATTTCAAAAAATAAAGTCATATTTTTCAATTTTTAGGTCATAAACAAAATGGCCCTAGTAATGACTGTCAGTCACAACTCACAATGTGTTCTGTAAACTGCTGATGCGGCTACGCAGCGAGTATCGTTCGAAAGACGCTTTCGATTGTGATGACAACTACGACTTGCCTTGCATGTTTTATACCAAGTATTCAAGTCATTTCAATTTGTGTCTTGTGAGCACGCTTCTCCAGAATGTGGTGGGCTGGTGGCCTACATATATATAGGTCACCAATCGAATGATTGTCCGCAATGGGCGAAATGAAGTAAAGGTGGGACAGACGCATGCGATCAAAACAAAGACAAGTGTCTGTAATCCCAGACCATAATCTTATGTGCTAAACGTTGTACTGCAAACTGCAAAGACGTTGAATCTGCAAAGACGTTGTACTGCAAAGACGTTGAATCTATGTAAAATATTGCAATGATAAATCTAAACAACTTTACAATGTTGTATGTGAAAGTACCAATAAAACTTAAATGGACAGGATCCACCACAGACTCACGAATCAAAGAATAAAGTTGTTTTCAGCACCTAGGGGACTGTTTCTAAGAAGTTTATAGATCAAAATAAAGTCAAAATTGACAATAAAGTTAAAAATTTTCAATAAAGTCAAAATTTGTCCAATTATGGCTAATTGAAAAACTTTTTGTGTTTTTTTAGTGTAATTTTTGTCAAAATCTTGTGGAAGCATTGTAAATCAGGAACTGCGACACAATTAAACCATATTTCTTAATCCGAATGCTCTAATCTAGATGCTGCGTAGCCGCATTAGCAGTTTACAGAACACATTGTGACTGACAGTCATTACTAGGACCATTTTGTTAATAACCTAAAAATTGAAAAATATGACTTTATTTTTTGAAATATATGACTTTATATTTAGAGCATCAAATTTATGCTAATCTTTCGTTTCGATCCAGTTGTGCTGATGACTCCTATTGGAAGAAAACCGGTTCCACAACATAAATTATATTAAAATTTGTTTGAAATACTATTGTGAGTGTTAACCTGGTCAAATGGTTTAAGGTTTAGACTTGAAAAAAATCTATTGATTTATTCTCCTAATCTGCGTAGTTGATGATTCGTATGTAAGTTTTTACATGTATTTTGAACAATAACACACCCGAACAACTAACAAAAAACTTCTGTTTCGCTTAAAAATCATTACAAAAATTCAAATGTCTAATGCAGGGGTTCCCAACCTTTTTTGCTATTCGTATCCCTTTGTCAGGTCATAGCATTCTTCGTACCCCCAAAAATTCTGATTGAATTTTGAGGTACGGTATATGTTGCTAAATTAAATTGCTTTTATAGGTCAATTAAACGTTAAACCGATATTTCACACAAATATGCAAAAATTACCAAACGAAAGTAATTGTCATTTATTTTGTTTGTCACTTCTCAGTGAGATATTTGTTGCTGCTGCATTAATAAAATTTGCTCAAACGATGGTTCGATTTTACTCAAGGCAGCACAATCTTCCAGTTGCAGACGATTTCTGTACTTATTCTTGATGAAAACATCAATGTCGAAAAGCCACTTTCACAGTAATAAGTTGTTGAGAAGAAAATTAACACTGTCATGGCTTCCATAACAAGACTTGGGAAAGCTTCATAGCAACACACCAAAAATCTTCTAACTTTGATTTGTCAAATAGCAGTTTCAATTTTTGGCAGCTTTTCATTTCGATGATGTTCTCCTTCAAATTATCCTCATCCAACATTTTTGTTAAATCAAAAAGAAATGGATTTATATTCCAAAGCTGGGAATAATTCAAATCACCAGAAAAAAAGTGACCATCGTAAGAATCATCCAGCATGTTTAAATTGGAAATAATTTCATTTTTGACATTTTGCAGCAGGGTCATTGCATTATAATTCAACCAATTTTAAGAAAATTGAAAACCCTCACCTCTCAGATTTTTTTTATTTTTGGATATTTTGAAGACACAAAGAAATGATTGAGGACATATTTCAGATTTTTTCTCTATCTCATTTACTTTTTGAGTAATCGCATATTCAAAATTTGCATTTTCGCCACTAGTGGCGCCATTGCACAATTCAGTGTTTTACAAAATTGGCCTAAAATCTACATTTCTGACTCAAATGTTCTAAACAAAATGTCTAATTGTATGTTTTTGGGGCCAAGGATCTCAAAAATGAGGTCAAAAACACCAAACAATGCTTAGTTTTCTGTGTAAGGGGTCTTCAATATAAATTGGGGTACCCAACTTCACATGACCCCAATTTGCTCATGATTCAACATTTTTTTCCCTGGAAACTTGCAAATTAGCCTTATAAATGCCTGATCTCACTGGGGCTAAAATATCGTTTAAGGATGTTTTTTATACAACGAAGAATTTCACTTTTAACATTGCCCCTATTATTGATACTTTTAAATAATTGTGCATATCACATCAGGGTCATTTCATTATAATTCATCCAGGCCATGGAACCATAACATTTATAATTGTCCCATTTTTTCACAGTTTAAAATGCTTGAAATTCTGAGTTATTTGGCACAAGTTTTGTCAAAATTGGTTGAGCGGTTTTTGTTTTATCGTTATTTTAATGTTTGACCACCAGGTGGCGACTTTTTTGGTGAGCTGCATAAAAATGCTCATATCTTGGGACCTAGTTGCCCAATCATCATAAAATTGGTATCTATCCCCCCATTTTCAGGGGTGGGCTTTCCAAAAATGAAGGTTAAAATGAGCTAGGAGTTATACTTTTTGTGATATAAACATTTGTAGTGCTACGATAGCATGGCCGATTTCGCCATGCGGCCACATATTTTTTTCAAAATTTTTTTGATTGTTATTATTAGCATAGATGTTATATTCCAAAAACATCTTTTAAATCACTTACAATTCACAACCTCATAATAAAAATTGTGCACAAAAATGCAGAATTTTTAAAATAGTCAAAAATATTGGATTTTATTTTTTTTGGAATTTTTGGATAAGACTTTAGATTTCATTATCACTACTTGTATTACAACTATTTTATGAGCAGAACTGTAGTCAAGCTTTCTTCTCAATGCTAATATTGACATAGATAACTGACTCCTATTCCAATAATTCCACTTTAATCACTAACAATTCATCAGCCCATACTGGGTGGTCCACCCTCCCCCCCCCTTACTACGCCACTGTATGTCAAGCAAAGCATAGTAGTATAATACATTATTACACAAAGTGAAGGAGTCAAGACATAAAGATGAAGGAGTTTAATACATCGAAAGGATGTAATGAGCTTGTCCGATGTGGGAAATAATTATATCATTTTCCAAACATGTCTCGCTGCTACTGGTAGGACAGTGTGCACAGTACAATTGTGTTACTTTAATTTGTCAGAAGTTACATTAAAGAACAGCGACAGTCTTCATAGTAAAGTGAGCTATATGCAACAATCTAAGAAATACATAACAATCTGAGAAAGAAAGTACATTACAAAATAAAGTCACACTATTCTGACGATATAACTACAAGTCTATACACTTCTGCTATCATTTCTGAATTGGAATATATAGGCTTTGTCTGCACTGATCATTGTAAAATTACATACATACATCATTGTAAGATTATTAGTGCCAAGAAGTGTACGAAACATTAAAGATAGTTTTAAGTGACTTTCTGCAATAAAATACAATTAAAAAGGATTCAATAAACCTATAGTTTTGCATGCATAACTAGTGCATCCCATTTTGCATTTAACATTATGTGACACTGGACAAAATATGCTCACTGCAGAGTGCAGAGCCATTACAACATGTGAGGGGCAACAATCGGAATGAATAAAAACGCAAGAACAAGGGACGCCATGCATGTAAATAAACCGACAATCACAGTTTCTACCATGTAACATGTGAGAGGCAGCTTAAATTACTATACAATTGAACACGAGTTGTCGTGCATGCGAATAAACTTTAAACCACGGTTTCTAGCATGTATTGTACAATGTACATACAGTAACTAAGCTCTGTGAGAGGAAGCAAAAATATAAATACAACATAAATGAACAAAGGTTGTTGCACACTTGGACACATAGAACAGCATGCCATTATTGTAACATTAGTCAAGACCTAGACAGCAATTTCAGGCAATCAAACCCAACATAATAGAAGCCAATCAATGCTCACCTTGAATGCAAATGAAGCGACGATTCACAGTTTCCATGTTTGGAGCCGAAAATGTGTATATTCTGCCTGTTGTAGTGGAAGAACTGTCCAAAATCATCATGATTGAAGAAATGTGCATGTAACACTTATCTTCACGGTCAGGCCAATCGAAAGATGGAGAGGGGCCACAAGGATGCATAAAATTGACCAGAACATCATTCTTTTCTTTGTCCACAATTTCAACAAGCCCAACTCACCACTGTCTGTCATAAACACATGCTACATAAGACATGACACTTACATCGTGGATGTTTATCATTGGGGTTGCATCGAAGAAACAATGTGTGCCAGCGAATTGTGAATCATCTGATACGCGCTTAAAACTGAAAGAACCAATACAACTTCAACTAAAGTAATGGTATCCACGAGTACCAGGCACAGTGCTTCCACCCTGGAATCTTTGTTCAAGAGTGGTCATTTTTTGCCACAAGTCATGGTAAATCTCCATGTGACGGGATTGAT
Source organism: Aplidium turbinatum (assembly GCF_918807975.1). Taxonomy (NCBI): domain Eukaryota; kingdom Metazoa; phylum Chordata; class Ascidiacea; order Aplousobranchia; family Polyclinidae; genus Aplidium; species Aplidium turbinatum. The sequence continues at coordinate 63,172,585 of NC_137472.1, forward strand.
GGAGTAGTAAAAAGGAAGCTGGGTAACGAAATTCTAGGCAGACCAACTGCTAACCAAATTTTGACTGCTGCAGCTGCCTATCAATAATGCTCTGAAGCTGTAACAAGTGTAACTTTCTTCTATATACATAAAAGCTGAGCAACTGGTGCCAGTAAGAAATACTCAACAAAGATTCCAGCGTGGAAGCACTGTGCCTGGTCTTGCATTTCTTCAATCCTGATGATTTTGGACAGTTTCCACTACAACTGGCAGAATATACACATTTTCGGCTCTAAACATGGAAACTGTGAATCGTCGCTTCATTTGCATTCAAGGTGAGCATTGATTGGCTTCTATTATGTTGGGTTTGATTGCCTGAAATTGCTGTCTAGGTCTTGACTAATGTTACAATAATGGCATGCTGTTCTATGTGTCCAAGTGTGCAACAACATTTGTTCATTTATGTTGTATTTAAATCAAATATAGTTATTACTATCTGAAGCCTTTACAAATTGTTTCACTTAACGGATCATCAGAAGGTCTTATTCAAATAGAATCTGTACATTGTATTTATATTTTTGCTTCCTCTCACAGAGCTTAGTTAGGCTACTGTACATGCTAGAAACCGTGGTTTAAAATTTATTTGCATGCATGACAACTCGTGTTCAATTGTATAGTAATTTATGCTGCCTCTCACATGTTTAGCTACATGGTAGAAACCGTGGTTGTCGGTTTATTTACATGCATGGCGGCATTTGTTCAATTTTGTTTTTATTCATTCCGATTGTTGCCCCTCACATGTTGTAATGGCTCTGCACTCTGAAGTGAGCATATTTTGTCCAGTGTCACATAATGTTAAATGCAAAATGGGATGCACTAGTTATGCATGCAAAACTATAGGTTTATTGAATCCTTTTTAATTGTATTTTATTGCAAAAAGTCACTTAAAACTATCTTTAATGTTTCGTACACTTCTTGGCACTAATAATCTTACAATGATGTATGCATGTAATTTTACAATGATCAGTGCAGACAAAGCCTATCTTATAGTATACCGTATATATATATTCCAATTCAGAAATGATAGCAGAAGTGTATAGACTTGTAGTTATATCGTCAGAATAGTGTGACTTTATTTTGCAATGTTATGTACCGGTGGGGTGTTGTACAATGTACATACTTGCTCAGATTGTTGCATATAGCTCACTTTACTATTAAGACTGTCGCTGTTCTTTAATGTAACTTCTGACAAATTAAAGTAACGAATTGTACTATGCACACTGTCCTACCAGTAGCAGCAAAACTTGTTTGGAAAATGATATAATTATTTCCCACATCGGACAAGCTCATTACATCCTTTCGATGTATTAAACTCCTTCATCTTTATGTCTTGACTCCTTCACTTTGTGTAATTTTGTAATAATGTATTATACTACTATGCTTTGCTTGACATACAGTGGCGTAATAAGGGGGGGGGAGGGCGGACCGCCCAGTATGGGCTGATGAAAAAAATTAAAACCCAATGTTTTTGACTATTTTAAAAATTCTGCATTTTTGTGCACAATTTTTATTATGAGGTTGTGAATTGTAAGTGATTAAAAAGATATTTTTGGAATATATCATCTATGCTGATAATAATGATCATAAAAATTTTGAAAAAAACATGTGGCCGCATGGCGAAATCGGCCATGCAATCGAAGCACTACAAATGTTTATATCACAAAAAGTATAACTCCTAGCTCATTTTAACTTTCATTTTTGGAAAGCCCACCCCTGAAAATGGGGGGATAGATACCAATTTTATGAAGATTGGGCAACTAGGTCCCAAGACATGAGCATTTTTATGCGGCTCACTAAAAAAATCGCCACCTGGTGGTCAAACATTAAAGTAGCAATAAAACAAAAACCGCTCAACCAATTTTGACAAAATTTGTGCCAAATAACTCAGAATTTTAAACATTTTAAACTGTGAAAAAATGGGACAATTCTAAATTCTATGGTTCCAAAATTTCAATTTTCTGGATGAATTATAATGAAATGACCCATCACTTTCAAAGTGCCACTTGTTATGTATGCATTGCATCTGTATTTTGATGGTTATAATGAGCTTGGATGACAATATATTGTTACAGAATACAATAGACCTCCCCAATCCCTGGACTTTCTTTTGTTTTCTTCTATATTGTGACTTTTCTGCATGGGTTTTCAATGCTGATTTCAAAAATATGCATAACATTTTTTTTCGATCAACGTCTTGGAAGTTATTCGCCGTTGCTTAGCAACAACTTTTCATAAAAATTACAAAAATCCCCTTTAAAACCCCTTTACTTTTAACCTAGTATGCTGATATCTAGTTTATCTGAAAGCACTTCTTCAGCTGAAGAATATAAAAAAAAAAAATTATTAGAATTGGACAATCGGTACCAGAGTTATGACCGTTTAAGTACCCAGATTACGCAGTCACGGATGACTGATTTTTGTTAATTTCTTGCCAAATGATACTAGAAAAATGGTGAAAGTTGCTGTCAAGGGGTTTTTGGGGGTAAGGAGTTCAAAAAATATATTGAAAAGTGTCTCAGAGCAACAGAAAAAAAGTTACTAAAAATTGATACGAACAGTCATGCATGAATGATTTTGTCGCAGTCGCTTCATTCCTACAACGAGATGTATTCCTTAGGCACCACAAACGTTAAATGCCAAGAGTCATATACAGTATAATGTGGAACCGATCATCTCAATGTGGCTAACATCTGTGTACCCATTGCACTTGATGTTAGAATACACGCTTCATCGCTCGGAAAGAACTCTGATCAAGTGCAAGATGGTCACGGTCCGCCACAATTTCAATAGCATATCTCACCCAGCATAATGTAGTCTATGTATCTAAATCATGTGGCAAAAAATGGATTAAGTCAGCTGAACTTTATGATAACCTTCTGTAATGCATTTCAGGTTTCACTATTGATCAGTTAGCATTTTCTACTTGTATCTTGTATGATTATAAACGTATTGTATACACTTCCGTCTAATATTCCATCTGTACTCATTTATCCATCATGGAGCTGAGGAAGAGTAAAATGAACAATGGTGGTTTGCTTGGTAATTTGCAGCCTTTAAAACATTTTAAGGAAGGACAATTTGGACCAACTACTGGAGATGTTCTTCAGAAATACATATATCATCTTCAACTAAATCCTCGTAACCACCAGAGTGGGAAGCTTGCAGTTTGGGATACAGCAGTATGCCTAGCAAAAGTATGGCAGCCTGCTTGCATTCCACTGATGACATAACAAAATATCCAAAACAAAATTATTCGTTTGGTTGATGAATACAAGAAATACAAACATGCCAAAAAGGAATCTGCTGCCTTAATTAAATTTCGAGAAACACTGACAACACGATTTATGATATCTGCTAAGAATGCCGAAAATCTTATTAACAAAAACAAAACAATGCTACCAGAAGATAAGGCAGAAGGTATTCAGTTTCTTAAATTACTTGAAACAAACCAACCAGCATCTCTTGGACCCCTTGATAGAAAGAGGTTGAAACGCTTCACGAATTATGCATTGAAGAATCGAATAAAGTTATGATGTATGTTTGTTCCCAGTATGCTTTAACAGCCTAATGATTTTTAAAGTAACATACCTATTAATTTTTGATACGGATCCCTCTGTCAGCATGTGGTATCAGTTTTTTTATCCAGTCATCTCTATTAAGATTTAAAACAAAATTAGTACTTATAGTTTTGTTATGAGTAGTGGTAGCAGCAGTATGTATGAATTCTTCATCAGTATTAGATTGTGTTTCTTGTGATGACGAGGAGAGTAAATTAAGTCCTGAGGTAGATGGCTAAGAATCTGCATTTATCTCTAAAAAGTGTCTTGTTTATGCATCCGTATCAAAAATTAATATGTATGTTACTTTAAAAATCATTAGGCTGTTAAGCATACTGGGAACAAACATACATCATACTTTATTACCTTTATTCGATTCTTCAATGCATAATTTGTGAAACGTTTCAACCTCTTTCTATCAAGGGGTCCAAGAGATGCTGGTTGGTTTGTTTCAAGTAATTTAAGAAACTGAATATCTTCTGCCTTATCTTCTGGTAGCAATGTTTTGTTTTTGTTAATAAGATTTTCGGCATTCTTAGCAGATATCATAAATCGTGTTGTCAGTGTTTCTTGAAATTTAATTAAGGCAGCAGATTCCTTTTTGGCATGTTTGTATTTCTTGTATTCATCAACCAAACGAATAATTTTGTTTTGGATATTTTTGTTTTGTCATCAGTGGAATGCAAGCAGGCTGCCATACTTTTGCTAGACATACTGCTGTATTTCAAACTGCAAGCTTCCCACTCTGGTGGTTACGAGGATTTAATTGAAGATGATATATGTATTTCTGAAGAACATGGTCCAAATTGTCCTTCCTTAAAATGTTTTAAAGGCTGCAAATTACCAAGCAAACCACCATTGTTCATTTTACTCTTCCTCAGCTCCATGATGGATAAATGAGTATAGATGGAATATTAGACGGAAGTGTATACAATACGTTTATAATCATACAAGATACAAGTAGAAAATGCTAACTGATCAATAGTGAAACCTGAAATGCATTACAGAAGGTTATTGTAAAGTTCAGCTGACTTAATCCATTTTTTGCCACATGATTTAGATACATAGACTACATTATGCTGGGTGAGAGATGCTATTGAAATTGTGGCGGACCGTGACCATCTTGCACTTGATCAGAGCTCTTTCCGAGCAATGAAGCGTGTATTCTAACATCAAGTGCAATGGGTACCCAGATGTTAGTTACATTGAGATGATCGGTTCCACGTTATACTGTATATGACTCCAGGCATTTAACGTTTGTGGTGTCTTAGGAATACATCTCGTTGCAGGAATGAAGCGACTGCGACAAAATCATTCATGCATGACTGTTCGTATCAATTTTTTAATAACTTTTTTTCTGTTGCTCTGAGATACTTTTTAATATATTTTTTGAACTCCTTACCCCCAAAAACCCCTTGACGGCAACTTTCACCATTTTTCTAGTATCATTTGGCAATAAATTAACAAAAATCAGTCATGCGTGACTGCATAATCTGGGTACTTAAACGGTCATAACTGTGGTACCGATTGTTCAATTTTAATAATTTTTTTTTTAATTCTTCAGCTGAAGAAGTGCTTTCAGATAATCTAGATATCAGCATATTAGGTTAAAAGTAAAGGGGTTTTAAAGGGGATTTTTGTAATTTTTATGAAAAGTTGTTGCTAAGCAACGGCGAATAACTTCCAAGACGTTGATCGAAAAAAAATTTTATGCATATTTTTGAAATCAGCATTGAAAACCCATGCAGAAAAGTCACAATATAGAAGAAAACAAAAGAAAGTCCGGGGATTGGGGAGGTCTAGTATACAATACTATACATGTATAGAACAAGATGGATGATAATAGTTGAAAACACCAGTTAACAAGCTCACATTATTAGAATAACAAAATATTGAGCAAAGCACTGCAAAAAACTGAAAAGATTACAGCCAACATTTAGAAAATTCCAGCGATTATAAATCTATCACTTATTCATGGTAACAAATGCATGAATCTAAAATATTAATTTAAACCTTTAAAAATCGCTTTTTTATTACCACTTTTCGCGCTCTTAATACTACCGGTACTGTATTTTATGTTGCAAATACATGGGTAAGACTTCTTAGTAGCCTACACATGATGTTGATTTCTTAAAAATCTAACTCCTGTTGAACTTGATTTGATGAGATTTAAAACACTGAGTCCTATTTTTTAATACACATCTACCCTTGTCTTGGTGTGGGCTATCCAAATTAAATTGAAATGAAGAAAATGTCAGTGGATGAAATTTCCAGGAGATGTTCACAATGATAAACAATAATGGAGATGTTGCCTGAACTGCTGCCTCATAAGCAAGAAGAAGAAGAAGAACAATAATTGAGCACGTGGGTCTCACTTTTCTCAATAATCATTAACCACTTTCACGTTAAAACCACAACTACTGTTAATTCAGTTAAATACCGGGATAAATGGAAAGAACTGTGCATAATCGCCTAAGCCTGGAACAGGCATGGTACTCAAAGAAGAAGAATGCATTAAGTACGTTAATCAAAACAACTTTTCCAACTTGGAGATCAAAATAAAGGCCTTCCAGAAAACAAATTATTGTTTGCTCAAGGTAATAAGATCTTCAGCTGCCAAACTATAACTTCGACCTGACCCCGATGTCAAGGATAATGGTTGCAGCACTCGAATAATGTTGTTTGTGGGTATGGGTACCCAACAAACATCATCTCTTGTCAGCCAGTGGAAAGTTGTTCTAGGGCCATGTGGAGCCGTAAAGGTAATTTTAACTTCACCAATTTGAGTGTTGTCGACTACCAAGCCAATCCACCAGTGGTTGTCATACATTGCAGCTATATAATCTTGAAGCTTTGGTGTCAACAACTGTGATGTTGTTTGAAAGAAGTGGTGCTCTCCACTTGCTTCGTCATCTTCAGCCGCTCACTACTACACCAACTCGAATGGGTAAAAAAACATGAAAACTGCGTGACCCAGGAATTGTGTGTCCAATCTGGTATTGTGCTTGCAGATTTTGTAGAGTTTCTTCCAACTCATTTGTTGACAAAAAGAAGAATTTGATTCCTTGAATTGATTCATTACAAAAATTAAATGCTTCTTTTGCTGTTGTAATTTGATTATCTCGGATTCTGGTTAAACTTTCGTTTGCTAATTTTCTTTTTACTGTTCCACCCACTCCATCACAAGCAGACTTGTCATGGCTAGTAGCAAAGAAGTTCCATGTTGCACTTATTCCAAAATCTTGTTGGTGAAAAGTCAGATTGAGAAAATGTTTGTAATTTTTGTATTGGCCACCACAGCCATCTGAAAAGTAGTGGATTTGGGTCAAACTGGAAGTAAGAGATTTAAGATGAGATGTAAAAACACTCTGCATGTGATGAACAAATCCAGTATCATTGTTTAAAGTGCCCCTGACAGGTTGGATCCAAGTATAGTAACTTTTTAAAGCATTTCCTAGCGCAGAATTATACTTAGCAAACTTTTTAATCTTAACCTCGTAGCTCGACTGGTTAGGGCGTAATTTATATCAAACGACTGTTCCGCAGCGCCACCACAGGCGAAACTCATATTTCACTGCTCTGGGACGACTTTGGTGGTATTACGTCATCCTAAGTGGGCGTCGTTAACGACGGATGAAACAAACGCTTCCTAGATGTAAATGGTGGATCACAGTTTGGTCGGATTTGGTACAAGCGGTTGCTTTTTTCAAAGATTTATTGTTTTTTGCAGCTTAATAAAACTGTACTGGATACGTTCCTACAAAACCTAAAATATACTTGAAGTGAAAAATGAAGAAATTTACGAATCATCATTCATATTTAATTCATCATCACTATTCAAAAATAAATAAAAGTTCTCTCTCTCTCTCATAATGTGCCTTCAGTTGGCATTGAAATTCGGTGTAACGGCCATCTGGATCTAGAAAATTGTTTCGGATTCGCCAAACAATGCATGACGGCAGCACAATCCGATTGTTGCTTCCGAGAGCATCAAACTGAAAACTGCAAGCAGTGAGCTTTGCGCAATGCAAGTTGTCAGTGCCAGTTTTAACAAAATCTTAATTATACAGTTACGTACATAGCAGAGTCTATACATGTAAAAGCCTACTTTACCTGTGCAAGGGTACGTTTTTGTAAACGTTGTTGTTTAGAAGTGCTGGAATCATCATCAGCAACTGGTTGCATCTTTACTTTTATAGATGGTATGGCAGATTTTTTCAAAATGTAAAGTTCGCTCAAGCCCATTTTTACTTTAGTGGTATTAACAAAATCATCTTCATTGAAGTGAAGAGAACATAATACGACTAGTTTTGTATGGCCCATCCCACTTTCGAACACTTGAAGAAAACTTTGACCATTTTCTTCTCAGCACCTTGTTTTGTGGAAAAGCGTGAAAAGAAAGCACACGGTCTTTGTCACTGACACTGTCACATAAACAGCAATTTGTAGGCATTGCCTCAACCATAAATTAAAGGTAGGCTACTGTTTGGGAGATACTATTGTTACACTGCAAATGGCTATAGCCAGGTTAGGACAAATAAAAAAGTATCAAAATTGTAGCCCTATGAAACTGCAATTTCAATTGAATTGAGATGCTGTTTGATAAAAATAAACTCAACCTATTTGATCGAAACCTGATAGTAATAATAAGTTCACTTTTTCATTTCGGTAACTCTTAATTTGCACATGCTTTAGACCTACAGAGCCCCACACATTCACGTTTTGCAGTAGCCGTACTATAAATTACCAAGTCACCACAGAGAAAAAATGTATCCTTCCCGCTTACTGTGACGTCACAGCGGTGTTGCCGTTTTTATTTTCGTAATTGACTGATTGCCAGATTCGCCGAAAGTGAACAAAAGTTTGCAAGCGTTTAACTTAGTAGCCTGTTGATATTTTTTTCGATTTACTGGTCAGGAAAGTTTGTTAGTGTCATCTCTTTGGTATCTTAGGTAAATTGAGCAAATTTATTTTCCTGTCAGAGGCACTTTAAGTCATCTGAGACAAAACAAAATGAAGACACCTTTAAATCTCCAGACGATTTGGTGTAGTAGAGTACGAGTGGGTGAATAGTACATTGCAGTTTAGTCCAATGCCAACCTTGAATTGCATCTTGCACAATCATGGCATAATTTTCTGCAAAGTCAGCTAAAGCCAAACAGCTGGTTGGACACAAGTGGAGGCTTTCTTTAAGAGTAGATAGATACTTGGATTGGCATTTTGCAATAAATGAATGAGTTGTGAGTTTATCAATTTTGTGTGCCAAAAACTGAATAAATTGTGGCATATTCATTACAATGCGCACAAGTGTCGTTCAGTCAGTTGATTCCCACTGCTGAAACGTGATTTCTTGATCAATTTTGTCAGAAATTAATTCTTGCAAAAACAAAAAATGATATGAAAAACCTGGACAATTTGGACAACAATGCATCATGCACAGTTTGCTTTGTACGTTACACACTAGCTTGGTCACCAACTCTTTGTATTCCAAATTAAGTGCATTACAAGCAAGAATTGCATTTTGGTGGATTGCACAAACACATACATTATGACCACCGGAAGATCTAAGTGTAAAGTGTAACACACCATTTAGGTAGCAATGAGCAAAATTTGGAAAACCCAATTTTGCGTTGAGGAAACTTGCTTAGAAATGCAGCATACAATTCTTTTAAATTGCATAGCAGCAATCGTTTTTGGTGGTACACTTTAAAACTTATGCTGACATATTCTTTGGCTCCTGGCATTTCCCTGGAATACCTGTAATTCTCATAAAAAGCAGCAACTTTCTTTAAAGTTTCCTCATCTACTCCTTGTCTGGCACTTTTTTTGGGAATACTAAGAATTCCTTCAGCTTTTTCCAGTTTAATTGCTGTTTTAACCAAGTATAGTCAAGTGGGGTAATTACCGGACATTTCGTGAAAACGTTGTAATATTTTGTATAAGGACTCAAGTTATTTATATGTAAAGTATCTTGATTGCAAGGGTTGGCCTTCATCTTTACATTACAAATTAACCTGATTCTCTACTATGTGTATTTTAGCAGAAACACAACTTTTCTTTGTCCAATAATTACCCCATCAAATGAGGGAATTATTGGACGGGGTAGGGGTAATTGTTGGACACTGTCCAGTATATACCCCTTATGTAAAAAAGTATTATTATTTGAATTCCTTGACCTTTCTGAGGTGAAATTAGATGTGATGTAGTTTTATGTTTTGTTTATCTATTACAGTAAATGAAATTTTGTTTAAAATACAAGCATAAGGTTGTATTTACTATGCATTAGGGTGCGTCGTGTGCCGCCAAAAATTAAAAAAATGATTGAAAACAAAATTATTCATTTTTGTGGGTGAGGCTTGACTAAAAAAGCAAAATTACAAATTTTCAAAGAATTTGGTCAAGGTTAGGTGCTCCACATCTCAATTGCCCGTATCCCCTTGTTAGCTTGACAATAGGGTGGAGTGAAAAAAACTGTTTTTTTAAATTAAAAAAAGGGGGTTTAGACTCTAGACCCCTGACAAATTGGCAAAAAAAAAAAACTGGTGTCAGGGAGTTGCACTCCGTATTGGCCGTGCTACCTTTGGCCTACCTTTTGCTACCTTTGGCCGTGCTACATTTGATTTATGTTCTGGGATTGTTAAAAAGCTAGCTACTAAAAACACGCTATTCAAAATACGTCTGCAAAGGCAATATTTTGTGAACTATCATTCAGTGTTTTTGGTGAAATTACAACCTTCAAGTGTCCAATAATTACCTCAAAACCGAGAAATTGTTATGGGGTAAATATTGGACACATTTTGTGGAAAAGTGGATACAGCTGCTGCTCACACTCTGGCATTTTTAGAAGGTTCCATGCTTTTCTAGTTAGTGTAGCCAGTTTGAAAATTCAAATACTGTACCTAATAATGTTGCCTATATTAAAAAATTACTTTTTTTACTTAGCTTCAAATTAATGCAAAATTTGACACCCTGCATTCCAAGTCTTGCCAAAAAAATTTAAAGTCAGATAAAATAAGAGTTGCAACTGATTCATTTAGTTCAAAGCTTTGTCTAAATAGATGACTAAATTGCAAGGTCACATTGCACACAGAAAAAAGTAAGCAGGGTTTTCAAGGAATTTACCCCGTCATTTTAACTGTCCAGTAATTACCCCACTTGACTATATGTTGTTGTTTCAAAATAACTGACAGTTTTTTGTATTGTCCAAGATTGGGGCTTCAATGTGAGCAATTGAATTCTATTGACACCGTCATCAATGCCGCACTACGCACTGTGACTGGATGCCAGCGTCCCACTCCAACGGACTGCCTTCCCATCCTTGCAGGCATCCAACCTGCTGAGCTTTGCCGTAAAGGAGCCATGATTTCCCTTGCTTGTCGCACACTGGACCCCGACCACCTCCTCCACAGTACATTCCAGCGCCTACCTGGAGAACAGCAGCGACTGAAATCAAGACGCCCATTTGTGCCCGCCGCACGACAGCTTCTGAACAACGTTGAAGATCTTGGAATAATTGCAGCACACTCGACAAACTACACATGGAACATGGAGTGGCAAAACAACACCTCCCGACTTCGTGATTTCCTACCCGACGTCGATTCCCACCCTCCGGGAATGCCCCTCGCAAGACTTGTGTGGATACGGCTTAACCGCCTACAAACCGGCGTCGGTCGCTTTCGTTCAGACATGTGCAGATGGGGCCTGGCTCCCTCACCGAGATGCGAGTGTGGCGCCACAGACCAGACAGTGGACCATGTCATCCATGACTGCCCAATCTATCAACCACCACATGGAACGCTTGGACTGAAGGCCTTGGATGACGAGACTGTCGAGTGGCTGATGACATCATGCCCAAACATATAGTCCGGAAGAACAGCTCATATGACGAAGAAGAAGAACAAGTTTCGAGAATTTGCTGCTTCAGAACTAGATGATAAATTCGTGATATCTCTTGATAAAAATGCTGCTTCTAAATTTTTTACTGCTTGGCTGGCCTTTTTCTGAGCATGGGTTTCTTTTTGCCCCTGAGTCTTACCTTTAGATTGAAATGGTGACACACCACAAGCAGCTAGTGACGAATCAACCAGCATAATGTTTGAATCTTCTAAAGTTTGTTCATTGTGAGAACTGTCAGAAAAGATTTCAGAACAGCTTGATTCAGCTTGTTGTTAATGGTGAAGTTTTGTTTTAACTTTAAGCTACCACTCTTTGCATAATTTTTGACCAGGAATCAACAGGTTGTTTAATGCATTTTTTTTGAAATATTTCAGCCATAGAGAGAGTAATTGAGTATTGACCTTGACGCACTTGTTTGTTTCTAGATCTGGAATGCAATCCAAATGGGTCGATACATTTTTTTGTTTTGTTTCACAGCAGCTTAGAAACGCTGAATGATGGTGGAAGCACAAAGTGTTGTAGCCATCATTCAAAACATGACTATCTGCAACCGTTTGCTTTAAACCAGATCTCCACATAACCAATGCAATTTTTTTATTGGACAAAGCAGCAAGTTTGAAAAACCCTTTTTCTTTTTTGTACCAATGCTTATGACAGGGAGAACTTTTCAACTGGAAACGTCATAGCAAATATCCTATATCCACATATCCTATATCCACACTTTTTATTTCTCTATGGTTCAACAAAGCAAACTCTCTACCAAAGCTTTATAATATCCTATATGTTAAAAGTGAAATTCCTCATTGTATAAAAAACATCCTTAAAAGATATTTTAGCTCCAGTGAGATCAGGCATTTATAAGACTATTGCAAGTTGCCAGGGAAAAAAATGTTGAATCATAAGCAAATTGGGGGCATCTGAAGTTGGGTACCACAATTTAAATTCAAGACCCCTTACACAGAAAACTAAGCATAGTTTGGTGTTTTTGACCTCATTTTTGAGATCCTTGGCCACAAAAACATACAATTTGACATTTTGTTTAGAAAAGTTGAGTCAGAAATGTAGATTTTAGGCCAATTTTGTAAAACACTGAATTGCGCAATGGCGCCACTAGTGGCGAAAATGCAAATTTTAAATATGAGATTACTCAAAAGCCAAGTAAGATAGAGAAAAAATTTAAAATACATTCTTCATAATTTCTTTGTGTCTTCAAAATATCAAAAAACAAGAAAAATCTGAGAGGTGAGGGTGTTCAGTTTGTTCACCATTGGTTGAATTATAATGGAATGACTCAGCAAAGATATATTTGCAATTTGATCAAGACAAGGAAAATTAGCAAGGTTTCCATTTTCAGCAGCAGCAAGTAAAAAAAACACATTGTTATGAGACAATGAGGCTTCTTAGTAGAGATGTACCGATACCAATATTTTGGCCGATACCGATATCCCTTGTTTAGGCCGATACCGATACTGATACCGATATTTTGGCTGATACTTTGGTGTTACAAAAAGAAGCAATTTTGGTATTTGCAAGGAATTATATCAAATGCTAAGTCTTACCTTATTTGCATAAAAAAAGCTTTCAATTGGCATAATTTATTAAAGATTCAAGAATCCAATCTCAACCGCATTGTTGTGTCATAATAGTAGGTTTTAGTAATGAAAGGCCACCGTAATTGAGGACTGGGGTATAAGGGAAGAAACGTCATTCCGTGTCAAAACACCAAGGGCTTCCCACCCGACCCTCTCAGATTTTGCTCAAACTTTATCTGAATGTTGGTAGACATAATTAAGCAACATATGCAAAATTTTAGCTCTTCATCACTTTTCGTTTAAAATTTATACCCCCCCAAACTTTTGCACCCCCGCAAATTAGTCGTTTTCATTTCATTTTATAGCGTTTTTGAAGGATCATAACTTCAGATTGAAATGAGCTACAATGCTGAAACTGGGAATTTTGGTAGACATTTTCCCACTGATTTCAGACATATATTTGATAGAAATGTAGTGTGTTGCAAATTTGAGTTACATTTCTTTGAAAATAGCCCTTTCTACACATGCGAACGTATTTTTTGCAAACTTTGGAGTCCTGTATCTCCCGCAACAAGTATGACAGTTAGGGTGTGTCGTGTGCCCCCAAAAATTTAAAAAATGGTTGAAAACAAAATTATTTTTTTTTGTGGGTGAGGCTTGACTAAAAAAGCAAAATTACAAAATTTCAAAAAATTTGGTCAAGGTTTAGGTGCTCCACATCCCAATTGCCTGTATCCCCTTGTTGGCATGACAATAGGGTGGATTGAAAAAAAATTTTTTTTTAATTAAAAAAAAGGGGGGTCTAGACCACTGACAAATTGGCTAAAAACAATAACAAAACTGGTTTCAGGGAGTTGTACCACATATTGGCCGTTCTACCCCCCATTTTATGGGGGAATACCCCCAAAATTCTCAAATCGGATGTAACTTTGGAACTGCTGGTGCTAGGAACATGAGTTTGGTATCAAATGATGCAGAATCATAATGTTTCTATCTGCTCTATGAGGATTTTTTGCCTTAATTTCACTAGAAAAAAAGTTATGACAAAAAGCGTATATTTGACAATGTTTTGGACAAAACGGTAGCGCAGGCACAAGATAATGGGTAAATGCACATGCTGTACTGCATATGTTGATGCAGGTCACAGATGACTTGGATACTTTTGCTTATTGCATTTGCAATAAATATACAGCATGGTATGCATATTGCATAATATACGGTACACACTACACATGATGTAGAGAATACAAGGGTTAATCGAGAGCATGTAGACAGTGGTCTAACGGTACAGTAGTGTGACTGGAAATACAATATAGTGCTCGTGTCATGTACACACACAGTAGCAAGTAACAACTTTACTGCACGACCTGGGGGTTACTAACTGGACTGTTCAAAGTGTAGGTGCATAAACAAATACTGTAATTAGTAGACATAATTGGTGATGGGTAGACTGTGATCTGCCATGAAATCATTGTCAAGGAAATACCAGCACACAGATTGATATACTCCATACTGCTGCATGTGCTAGACTACCTGTAGGCTACTACATTGAGACTTTAGCAACCAGCACAAAAAGGTGAACATGTCAATCTAGTGGGAATTCCTTCTTGCTGTTGAATTCTTTCATAAGTTGACGAGGTTGCACCTTCTGACGAATCAGTCCATCCCTTTCAAAACCTACAGCATATAAGCTTGCTTTAACAGTCACTAGCTTAACGTGACACTCCACTGCTTGGTTGTGGCAAGGATAATCCAGCCGCAGAGGTTCGTCGATGACATTGTCAAGCTGTTGATCTGCTAGCAATCTCATGATAGGTGGCTCAGACTTATGAACTGTGCCAAGCTTCACAAGTTGGTGGTATGATTTTGCTTTAGTATTAAGCTGTGGCACAAGAAATCTGCATATTGCAGGTGGCACGGCTGGTGAAATTTCCTTTCTCAGCTTTCGATTTTCATCTTCTGCTTTTTGTGAGGAGCCAACATGATTCTTGCTTTGCTTTTCCTGTGCTTGTGCACCTAAGGAATAGATTTGTTGGCCTGCTGCTCTTTTAACTTGGCAGTCTTCATCACCTAGCATTCCAACAATGACATTTTCAGAGTGAGCGAATAATGCATTGCATTCCAAAACCTTCTTGGAAATCTTTTACTTCTTGGTTTGGGAAGATTTCTTTGCATCATGTTGAAGAAGTTTTTTGACCCATCAGATAATGAATTGTAGTGTTTTATTTCAAACCAAGGTGGGAAGCAAACCTTGATGCAGTACTCAGACAAGTTCATGAAACTTTTGGAAGGGTTGATTGCATGAGTGTATTTACGAAGTAGCCTACAAGCAAGTGTTAGCCACCTTAAATGACATAATTTCCCGACTGACAAAAGCAACAAGTCTTCATCAACATTCAACATGCCCAAGCACAATGCAGGCATAATCCATATTTTACACTGGTAAACAAAAAAAGAATTATTTTTTGCTCCATGAACTTTGAAGACTGATTTAGAGTAATTTTGCGGTGCTGAATCCGAATCTAACCTCAGATCACGTCAGGTTTGTGAGATATGATAACAACAAATGGTTACTTTTGTCAAAAGTCGAAGATTTGGCATTGCGTTCACCACCAACATATGCAGTGCTATAACAAATGGTTAGTGTTAGACAGACCAAAACAGCCTAAGTAAGGTTACTGTACAAGCATTGCCACAGGCCTACTTAATCCTTTGTGGTTTCATGCAAACCTTTGACGAGGGGGTGGGGGGGGGGTCAGTTATACTTTTAGCCTCCCTTTTAGATTGTTATTCCTGCATGGTTAATAATGTTGCTTAGAAAACAAATTGGTATCAAAATTATATTTGGTGTATTTCAGCTACTTATGCACGACATGGCCTGGATTTCTGCATATAGCAAAATATGTATGTGCAATAAACGCAACGTCAAATCTTCCACTTTTGACAAAAGGGCCATTCCGTGTCAATTCACACAGTCAAGAAAATCAACCTCTTCGATTTTTCTTAAATTTTACACACCTTTTCACTATCCTATATAATGAACAACTGCAAAATTTGAGCGAAATTTATTGAGAAACACGAGAGTTATAAAGCATTTAGTTTGGGGGGGTGTGCTGAGGGGGCACATTTTTTGTATTTTTGGCCATGTTTGAGGCCCTATTACTGCTAAACTAAATTAGGTAAGAACCCAAATTTTTTACACGTGATAATACTTCTGCCAAATATTAGAAAAACAACATCGTTCACATTGTCACTCTAAAAGGTCAAAGGTTATAGACATCCAAAGTTGGCCGTTTCCAGCTCTCGGCTAAAATTTACCAAAATTTTAAAACCTTGCCAAGACCCTATTTTTGATTGGTTTTGGCTGAAATTTAGTAGAAATGTTGTTTACAGGATTCTCTATGAACTGAGAAAATTTTAGTATAAAATATTAAAGGGGTTGGGAGGTATTTAATGTGAAACATGGGTTAAAATGAAAAAAAGCAAAAAGTGGGGTCCTTTTAATACCCCGGTTACCCATGACCCCAGTGAAAATTTGCACTGAAATTTTTTTCACACATTCACTAAGATATGACAAGTCTACTGTGCAAAATTGATCCATGGTTCTCAATGTTTTCTTATAGAAAGTATTTGTCAAAGTTTGGACAAAAACGCTAAAAATTAGAAATGAAAAATTCAAGGGGAGTAGGGGTGATCATGATTTTATCTTGCTATTGGCTATATAAAGTGTTCTTGATGACAGCAGTAATATTATGTGCTTGACAAATGACAATGTAGACCTATGAATAATTTTTACAAGACGTTTTATGCATAAAATTTAAGACATTATTATCTTTATATGTGTTTTGGTTACACTGTCCGATATCGTTTTGTTCGATCTTTTGGTATTAAATTTGCTTTAATTGCATGAAGAAGAAGAAGTATATAACATCAGAATGCCACGTTAATGCAAGCCGTAGTACCTGATAAGCTGATACCTGATACACAGACTATTTGGAAAATTGGTGTGTTCCATAATTCTAACAAAGAATGCATGATGAGTTTGTGCAATAATTGCTCATGCAGAGAATGTTTGAAGAGCTACTTAATTGATACATTCAGCAACGAATATGATCTTGATGATACTATAAGGGACAAGCAATGGGCTCATACTGATAGAACGACAATTAACTGAGCAGCTAAAAAGCCTGGATGACTTTATTGAATCATTGTGTGACACCTTTCTTGCTTTTATTTATTTGCATCAGACTCAACTCAAGATGGTCAATATTATTACAATCAAACATAAAAAGTAGAAACAAAGCAGGTACTCAACTCCGAAGAGCTGAGTTGTAATGCACCAAATACAGCTTTAAAGACCCATCACTTCATTAGCAAATCACAATCAAGTTACTTGAAACAAAATTTAGCTGATGATGAAGTCGTAGTACTACTTGATTTTGCTGAGAACTACTCATTTAGTGTCCAAGATGCCGTGCAAGGGTTCCATTGGGACAACACTCAGGCAACCCTTCACCCTTTTGTAATATACTACAAAAAAGATGGAGCTTTAACATTAAAAAGTTTGGTTGCAATATCAGATCACTTGGAACATTCAACAAGTACATTGCATGCATTCATTAACCAAATAATTCCAATTATCAAATCACTTGGTAATGTGAAAAAAATATTTTATTTCAGCGATGGTGCTGCTTCACAATACAAAAACCGTAAAAATTTTATTAATCTTTGCCATCTGATTTCATCACATTTTGGAATTGATGCTGAGCGGCATTTCTTTGCTACATCTCATGGCAAAAGTTCATGTGATGGAGTTGGTGAAACCACCAAAAGATTAGCTGCACGTGCAGTCGTGCAAGTCTTTACGCAGCAACGAACAACCAAATTCTCACACCACAAATCTTTTCCAATGGGAGCAAGATCACATTTCTGGGTTTGAATATATTTGGGTTTCTTCAATTGAAATTCAAGACCTCAACACAAAATTTGAATTGGAAAAGCGATATGCATTGTGTAAAACAATAACAGACACGAGATCACATCATAGCTTTACTCCACAATCATTTCAGTCTTTGAAAATGCGTCGACTGTCAAATAATATTTCACATACCCTTGTGGATGTGGCACTAGGTCAATCACAACTCCAAGAAGATGATGCAAGTATAGGCCAATGTGTACCTTGCAGATAAGGTACATGGCATTATTAGTGAAAAAAGCTATGAAAAGAAAGACTTCAGTGTTTAGTTTATGATACTTAACAAAAGCAACAAATGTTTAAACTGGCTCAGACATCAACAAACATGCTGGATTCCATTTCAATATTTATTTGTTCAATTGCTGTGCCGAGTATCCATGGTTCTTCTGGACAACAGTACAAACTGAGCAATGAAGATTATGACAAAATTTGCCATTTTGTCCACTGACAATGAGAACCACGTCCACATAGTACATTACAGTTGTCAAATGTATAATAATTGCTTTGTGAACAATTGCTCAAAACACAATCAAAAATACACTTCAAATGTTTTCTAGTATATATAGTTCAATATTGTTACATTTTTTTTTTAATTTTTCATTTGTAACTTTTAACGTTTTTCTCCAAACTTTGACGCATACTTTCTGTAAGAAAACACTGAGAACCATGGATCAATTTTTGCATGGTAGACTTGTCACATCTTAGTGAATTTGTGAACAAAATTTCGGTTGCTGTGTATGTCAGCTTATCAGGTACTACGGCTTGCATTAACTTGGCATTCTGATGTTATATACTTCTTTTTCATGCAATTGAAGCAAATTTAATACCAAAAGATCGAACAAAACGATATCGGACAGTGTAGCTAAAACACATAAAGATAATAATGTCTTAAACTTTATGGATAGAACGTCTTGCAAAATTATTCATAGGTCTACATTGTCATTTGTCAAGCACATAATATTGCTGCTGTTATCAAGAACACTTTACATAGCCAATAGCAAGATAAAATAATGATCACCCCTACTCCCCTTGAATTTTTCATTTCTAATTTTTAGCGTTTTTCTCCAAACTTTGACGAATACTTTCTATAAGAAAACATTGAGAACCATGGATCAATTTTGCATGCTAGACTTGTCATATCTTAGTAAATGTGTGAAAAAAATTTCAGTGCAAATTTTCACTGGGGTCATGGGTAACCGGGGTATTAAAAGGACCCCACTTTTTGCTTTTTTTCATTTCAACCCATGTTTCACATTAAATACCTCCCAAACCCTTTAATATTTTATACTAAAATTTTCTCAGTTCATAGAAAATCCTGTAAACAACATTTCTGCTAAATTTTAGCCAAAACCAATCAAAAATAGGGTCTTGGCAAGGTTTTAAAATTTTGGTAAATTTTAGCCGAGAGCTGGAAACAGCCAACTTTGGATGTCTATAACCTTTGACCTTTTAGAGTGACAATGTGAACGATGTTGTTTTTTCAATATTTGGCAGAAGTATTATCACATGTAAAAAATTTGGGTTCTTACCTAATTTAGTTTAGCAGTAATAGGGCCTCAAACATGGCCAAAAATAAAAAAAATGTGCCCCCTCAGCACACCCCCCCAAACTAAATGCTTCATAACTCTCGTGTTTCTCAATAAATTTCACTCAAATTTTGCAGTTGTTCATCATATAGGATAGTGAAAAGGTGTGTAAAATTTAAGAAAAATCGAAGAGGTTGATTTTCTTGACTGTGTGAATTGACACGGAATGGCCCAAAAGTAACAATTTGCTGTCATCATATTTCACATACCTGACGTGATAGGATAAATCTGAGGGCAGATTCGGATTCAGCACCCCAAAATTACTCTAAATCAGTTTTCAAAGTTCATAGAGCAAAAATCGGGTAGACGAGTGTTATGTTAAAACAAGGTATTTATGGAGTATGGGGGTCGAAATTCCTGTATTTTTAACTGCAATGTGGAGCACCTAAACATTAATATTTTTTGCTGAAACTTCATATTATTGTTGTTTCAGTGAAACCTCACCATTGAAAAAAAATAATACAAAAAATATGAACATTGGGGCACGCGACGCACCCTATTGACAGTGCAACAAAACTACTGCTGGTTTTCACTCATATATGTAAGATTACTCTGATAAAATTTGAGGCTTCTAACTGCAGTGACTTTGCAGTAATGAATTGGAACAAACCAGACATTTTGCGAAAATGGTGAAATTGCGCCATCTTGTGAGGACCATTTCATAATGTGGGCAATATTTCAGAAACTTGAAAATTTTACAAGAATATGTCTTTGACCCAAGCTTCAACATATCAAACTTTCAAGAATGTGTCTTAACTATAAAGTTATTTTTTGAGGTCATGAAAGTCCATCATTTTGCAGAATTCGCTTGAAAATTTTCCCTAGCAACGACCATAGCAACCACCATAAGTTTCTAGTTCTCTGTATTTTTGTCATTGTCTAGCTGCAAATATGAGGAAACTATGTCACCAGATGCTTTGCAAAGTTGGTAGTGAAAGTTATTGTGGTGTCAATGATGATATCCTTGTTATCTGCTGCTTCAATGTTTAGATAGTTCACAATATTTTCTAAGTGCTTCAGCCTCTGCTGTAGGAATACTAGGCTACCGTACTAGCATCATAACAGCTTATCTCAAAGTTAGCCTTAATACCTGACGGTTCAATTCTAAGCAGAATATTAGCCTACTGCAGGTCTCTATAGTCGGTTGAAACACGAATTTCAACAAATAAGATATTCTTTTTATTGAATGAAGTGTTGAATTTTCTTACTTTTACAAGAATTCTTTAGTTTCAGGTATTCAGTAATAATTGCAAAGTTATAGTAAAGGGTTTATTGAGACTACATTTTTAGTAACAACTGACTGATGGCAAGTAATATCGTTCTGGAGCCATGCTTCATTGGCATCAAACTAAATGAAGAATGCCACAAAACATCCTACTCCAGAACAACAGGACTCATTCATCTGGCTGACCTGGATGCAAATAGTAAACGAATACTTGAGTGGAGAATTGATATAGATGTCCCCAATGAGGGCATCATCTGCTATCATCATGAAAAGGTTTATCTATACCGATATGAGAGTTTGCAAAAAAATTGCTGTGATCCCTTCAAGGTGCACAAAAAACAAGTCAAAAGTGAGTTGTTGAAATAATCTCTGAAACCAAAAATTGATAACTCAGAAAATTATATGATAGCCTAACATTTTTTGCAAATCGATAATAGCAGAACAGGCTTATATGGTATGGTACAGCTGATATTATAACAAGTTGCTTAGCTCTGCTTTGTTTAAATTCACTATCTTTTTTCAGAATCCCTAAGAACCATTGACATCAATCAAGCAGAGCTTGTAAATCTCAAGCCAGGGCAAAAAGTGTGTCCTTCATGTGACCGAAGACTTGGGTCTGAACAATGTTCATCATCGGCAGATGAAGCTTTTGAACCTGTTGAAGCCGTTAAAGACGAGCTCAATAGCAGTGCAACCTTGCTGGGTTGTTCTCCTGTAAAAGCAAAACTGGTTAGCAATCGTGACCGACTTGCTTATGGCAAAAGAAAACTTAAAGATTTACAAAAGGCAACACAAAATAAAGTAGCCAAAGTTTTGTCGGTTTCTGCAGAAACCCTTAACCCTCTACCACAAGATAAACTGTGTACGCAGTGCCAAGATTTCGACCGTTTCATAGCATTATTGAAAATAAAATGTGGATTAGCTTCTAAACAAGAACAGATAAAGCTTTTGACTCTTATTCCCGAGAGCTGGTCGATCAAAAAAGCTGTGGAAGAATTTGGTATTTCGGAACATTTAGTACGAAAAGCAAGGAAGCTGAAAACACAAACCGGTATTCTCAGTGATCCTAATCCAAAAAAAGGAAAAGCTCTTTCAGTGGAAATAATTGACAAAGTGACTGAGTTTTACCAATCAGATGAATACTCGCGAATGTGCCCAGGAAAAAAAGAATTTGTTTCAATTAAATCCGGAAATGAAAAAATTCAAAAACAAAAGCGACTGTTATTGGTTAATTTGAAAGAGCTCCATCAACAATTTATGCTAAACACTGATGTTACCATCGGATTTTCAAGTTTTTGTAAACATAGACCAAAGTGGTGCGTCACTGTTAACAGTGCAGGAATGCATGCCGTGTGCATTTGCGAAAAACATCAAAATGCAAAACTGCTTTGCAGTGCTCTGCCCGGAAAAAGCACCTATCAAGATCTTTTGCAGCAATAAGTGTGCAATTTAGAAAGCCGAAACTGCATGCTCAAACAATGCGATCAATGCCCAGGCAAAGACCAACTTCAGCAAATGTTGGAACAAATTTTTGAAAATCATGACATCGACATGGAAGATAAAATCACTGTTAAACAATGGCTACATACAGATAGAACACAGCTACTCGACTTGCAATTTGCAGCAAGTGAGTTCATTGAGATTGTTTGCGAAAAATTTGATTCACTGAGGCATCATCATTACATTGCTAAGTCTCAATCAGCTTTTCTCAAGCAAAGCAAAAAAGACCTTAAACTCAATGAAATTATTGTACTTCTTGATTTTGCTGAAAATTACGGTTTCATGGTTCAGGACGCTGTTCAGGGTTACCACTGGGACAACAGCCAAGCCACACTCCACCCATTTACTGTCTACTATAAGAAACAAGGGGAGCAAGTTAACTGTTTAAGTGTTTGCATCATATCGGACAGCATGAAACATGACAGCAATGCAGTTCATGCTTTCATCCATACAGCACTTCAATACATTATAGAACAACTTCCTTTAACGTCGAAAGTGATTTATTTTAGTGATGGTGCTGCAAGTCAATATAAAAACTTCAAGAATCTGGTAAATATGTGTCACCATAAACATGATCATCATCTTGAAGCTGAGTGGCATTTTTTTGCTACCAGCCATGGTAAGTCACCATGCGATGGTTTGGGTGGTACAACCAAACGGCTTGTGGCAAGAGCAAGCTTGCAGGCAACAGAAACAAACCAAATTTTGACACCCTTTCAAATGTTTACATGGGCTGATCACCATATTACTGGCATAAAATACATTTATGTCAGTACAAGTGAAATCGCAAGCAATTCCCAGCACTTTGATCTAGAAGAGCGTTATTCTAAATGTCGAACCATCCCTGGAACTCGTTCACATCATAGTTTTATCCCTGTTTCTGAGTCTGTCATGGAAATGAAGAGACTTTCTTCTGACACTGCTGGTACCAAAGTTTTACTTGGAGAAGTTGAAAATGTAGCAGCATGCTCTTCTGGCATAAGATCAACTACAAATAATATCCAATTCCAACCTGGACAGTATGTAGCATGCACATATGATCAAGGGTGGTACGTCGGAATTATTACTGAGCGATGTGAAGAACAACATGATGTATACATTAAATTTATGCATCTTAACCAAAACAACACGTTAACATGGCCCCAACATGCAAGAAATGAATGCTGGATACCGTTTCAAGAAATATTATGCATTGTGGATGCCCCTGTCGTTCAAGATCAAAGTGGTCGATGCTACAAGCTGAGCAAATCAGATCAAAGCCGAATCATTTCATTATTTAGATCTTAATAATTTTTTACCAGCTGGAAGATTGAAAAACGCCATGATTTATCACAGAAACCGCCAGACTTTTATTTATTTTTCTATGTTATATGATACAGAACAAACTGACTTTAAATGACCATATGGGAATGTGGTGTTTTCTGTAGGCTATTGCCTGAGCGGCAATTCAGAGACTATGCAAGAGTAAGAATGGGTTGACGCATGAAAGTTAAAATAATGTAGTAAGAATAGCCAATCCGTATTTTATTAGGCTGACAATATAATGAGGGGTCTGAGTCAGGTCTGAGTTTAACGCATACCTGGTATTCAAGGGATTAATTTTTGCATATGTATATACACTACAGTTGTTTTTGATTAATGTGATGTTGCAATGCTTGAGTTTAATGTTTACATTATCGTACCTCATACAACACAAACTGGAATGCCAGTTTTGATCCCGAATAACATATTGGCCTCCAGGTTATGCTTGGGGCAGGGCTGCGATTTTTGCTTTTTTCGGTGACGAGGTCACTCGACACGCGCCATCACTATTCGACAAACGCCGTGCCTTACGAAAAAAAAAGAGGAAAATAAAAAGGAAATAAAAAAACTGAGAGAGGACTAAACATCGTCAGGTCGAGGAACAATCGGGGGGGGGGGGGGGGCATCACGTGATGCAATCATAAGAGTGCTGGCTTACGTAAACTTTCTTGCGCCAGGTACTTTAAAACAAGGTCTAAAAGCGACGCTTCACACGAGAAACTCCAAAGGCGTCAGCGCCGCCATTTTGAACACTGCGGGAGAATGCTTTGATCGAAGTTCCAACGCCTGGAATCAAACATTTCGCCACACACGTTTTGTGCTATTCGACACAACGGGTTTCTTTTATAGATAAAATAACCGAAGTAGGCTACTTTAAATGTCAACGTGTTTGCAAGTTTGGATTTATGTCTGACTTATGCACTTGTTGTTCCAAGATTGCAGAAACGTTTTGCAATGTGAATAAAGAATAGTAGACAGATAACCACGGTTGCAACTTGACTTCCATCCACTAAAAGGGTTTCTGTGATTACGTAATGGGCGATTTTGCATAATTTGCATTCACAAAAGCACACAACCCAGCTGGCAAAACCCGTCGTTTTTACATTGATTCAACGTCTGCAGACGTTGAATCGAAAAAACGAAAAGCGAAAAATACACTAGAGTAGTCTATCACGAGTCACGACCGCACTGTTTGATTTGTAGTGTTGTAATAATACCAAAAGTAGCAATACGCACGCTGTTACGTTAAATCACGTCAAATAACTCAGGGGGAAAAGTAAGTTAATTTTGAGTTGATTCAACGTTCGAGTCAGCACAAATCTATTTAAATTTCCTGGCGGGTTACATTGCGTACCCAGACAGCAAAAATCATCATTTTTACATTGATTCAACGTCTACAGACGTGAAGTCAATGCAAAAATAACGAATTTTGCTGCCTGCGTAACAATGCCCAAGAAGAAATTTACGTTTGTTTTACATTAATTCGACATCTAGCAACTTTGAATTATCATAAAATAACGTTAGTTGTTCAACCAGGTACCGGTAACAAATTAATATCTCACTGCGGGATGATTGCCTCGATTTACGTTTACACGAACATAATTTCGGCACAATTGAGATACTGCGAGCAAACACGAGTCTGTTTGATAAAGAACTAGCTGTCAGAATCGGAATCATAAGACGCTGTATGGGAGGATGAAGCTGTCGCATCGTCACTGGAATACTTGAAGACGCAAAACTGCCCGTTCATGCACGCGCAATGCCATAAATTATGATCAGAAGCATTATTTTTCTTTTCTGCCGAAGAATCGTTTATCCAATTTTGTACTACTTTTTTAACTTGACCCCGTAGCTTTTCTAATTCCGATTTGTTTCTGTCATAAAATTCTTTACAAATTTTGCAAAATACCACACTAACTTTCCTTTTGTTTGATAATAATCTATAGCAGGTAAATTCCACTTTTTAACTGTATCTTCTTTCACGATGATTTATATTCGCAACGACACCGGTAAACAATAAGCATTCGATGAAAGAATATATAACTTTTGCGTAACAATAAGCCGGTATTTATTAGGTTGCAAACTTTTTACAGTTCACAAGAGCATTGTCAGCGCATAAAATAGCTTGCGTGATGCTCTGGGCTACCGCCGTGTGACACGCGATGAAGAAGCGCATAAAATTTTGTTTGATTAAACATTAAAGCATACGGCAATTGTCGCAGCAATCCAAGGTGTGTTGATTTGGCGACGGCAATGTTTTTGCCGTCATAGATGGAATCACTCAACCAGCGTGCGATTAAAAACTTAAAATAAGTGATTCTGATACCACACAACTTGTGCGGTAACTCGCGGCCAAACGCTTATAATCTGACTCTTGTGACGTCATATTACTATTCGACCAACAAGCGTAGAATTTTTAGTCGTTCGACAAGAAAGAAAAAATCGCAGCCCTGGCTTGGGGTATAGAAAAACAATTAGTAATACGCATGTTGTTCATTTTGATGAGAATTAGCATGTGCAAGTTGTTAAATTTTCAATATAACTTACAAAAATGTAACAATAGTGGGGGTTTACAGCAAGCAGAGTGTCGTTGCTATGGTCGTTGCTAGGGAAAATTTGCAAGCAAATTCTGCAAAATGATGGACTTTTATGACCTCAAAAGACAACTTTATAGTTGAGACACATTCTTGAAAGTTTGATGTGTTGAAGCTTGGGTCAAAGACATATTCTTGTAAAATTTTCAAATTTCTGAAATATTGCCCACATTATGAAATGGTCCTCACAAGATGGCGCAATTTCACCATTTTTGCAAAATGTCTGGTTTGTTCCAATTCATTACTGCAAAGTCACTGCAGTTAGAAGCCTCAAATTTTATCAGAGTAATCTTACATATATGAGTGAAAACCAGCAGTAGTTTTGTTGCACTGTCATACTTGTTGCGGGAGATACAGGACTCCAAAGTTTGCAAAAAATACGTTTGCATGTGTAGAAAGGGCTATTTTCAAAGAAATGTAACTCAAATTTGCAACACACTACATTTCTATCAAATATATGTCTGAAATCAGTGGGAAAATGTCTACCAAAATTCCCAGTTTCAGCATTGTAGCTCATTTCAATCTGAAGTTATGATCCTTCAAAAACGCTATAAAATGAGATGAAAACGACTAATTCGCGGGGGTGCAAAAGTTTGGGGGGGTATAAATTTTAAACGAAAAGTGATGAAGAGCTAAAATTTTGCGTATGTTGCTTAATTATGTCTACCAACATTCTGATAAAGTTTGAGCAAAATCTGAGAGGGTCGGGTGGGAACTTTTTTGAAATTTCGGTGTTTTGACATGGAATGACCCTACATCATAATTGGGGTTTCTGAAAAATTAATAAAGTGTTTGCGCAAACCCTCCAAATAGGCTATCATAATGGATAATAAGATGTAAAATGTAAACCAAGTCATTTGTGTAGTCGTACAAAAACTATTCGACAAGTAATGTGCAACCTAAGGGCGCTTGTCATTTGGTTGAAAAGCTTTTGCCAGGCCAAGACTACCCAGGTAGCAAAAATTATAATTTTGCATTGTTTTTACGTTGCTAAACATTTAAAAAACCTGTGTAACTTGGTTGTTTTTAGTAAGCTGGTTCTATCAGTTTGTGATTTAATTTCCAACTTTCGTTGTAATAAACTTACCAAGCTTAAACAATGTCATGGCAGAATAAGTAGGCTCAAAATGAAAGCAATGGGACTACGAATCCTCACTAAACTAATCAATAAATGGTCTTGTTGCGCCTAAGATGACAACCTCATTGTGAAGAAAGGGGCGTTCTTCCAGGCTATCAGCACAAGACTGAGCACTCGCTAGTACAGCGAGCAGTTGCGATTCGCTAACCACAACGGTGTAGCTTCCACACTAGCCATTTCAATTCTTGTCAATACAATTCTTGCTACAAAACGGCTGCCGAGAAACATATTATAGCCTAGTTGATTGGATGGTCTAAATCAGTGGTTCTCAAACGCCAGTCCGTGTATTTTTTTTTCCAGTCCGCAGAAGATCTTACTTTTTGCAAAGCTAATTTTAATGTGGAGTCATTAGCATATTATAAAATGGTGATCGCACTGTGAACCATGTAAAGCTGTAAAACTGACATATCTCCACGTAAAATTGTTGGATAATAAAGGTGACTTTTTGATGACCTAATTCTGTGCCGTTGATAATGTTTTTGTGACAAATTGCGTGTAGTTTTCAAAAAGTTTTGAAACACAGAAATACATAACCAAGTGGGGAATTTTGTTCTTGATTTTGGAAAATTTTAAAGTCGTTGGAGTAGAAAATTTGGTATTAGATAAATTTGAAGTTCTGGGATAAAGTCAAACCGGCAATGGAAATTTGCCAGAACCGGAGTTTGAGAAAGCAAAGATCTTGTTTTTCAAAGACTATGCGGAAAATAGCGCTTCGGAATGGAATGAAGAAAAGCCGATTTGCTGTGGAAAATTGTGGTAAAATGGAGTGGTGAAAAAAGTAAAAAGAGCTGCTGAGCATAGTGAGTCAACACTTGAAAGAGTTGGCTAACAATTTTGACGATCATTTTGCGTAGCATGAAAATCCTCGACATGGAAACTTTTGGATAAACAATCCATGCATCGATGATGTCAACACATGCGACCTTAATCTTCATGAAAAAGAAAGTTTGATTGAATTACAATATGTTGTGCTTCTACTTTGCAGTCCAGATTCGAAAAACATCATTGTCACACTTCTGGTTATGTCTTGCAAACGAACTCGTGCCTAACTTTCAAAACAATCGAATTGATGGTAATTGTTTCAACTAGATATTTAGAAACAACAATTCTTTTTCATCTCTAGCTTTAATAACAAAGTAAAGAAATCGCTTGGATGCCGAAACAAAGCTACGTGTTATAGAAACTTCTTTGATATTTCGTTTTTCTCACACAGGGTACTGGCAGCGTTACAGTAGCAAATTTCCCACTGGCATTGATGTTGTATGCAAATGGATTGACATTTTTCTGTTTGAGTTGATTTGATTGCCGTTTTATTCCAATTTTTGTCCTGAATACAAATCATATGCTAAAACCTTGCATTATGGTGCGTAACGACAACTTTGGTTAACAAAACGTTTCAAATATTCATTCTATTCACTACGATCTTTGGTTCCTGGTCTGCAAACATTTTTTTAAAATTTTGCCGGTCCCCCACTGTTAAAAGATTCAGACCACTGGTCTAAATGGCTAGCGTGGAAGCTACACCATTATGGTTAGCGAATCGCAACAGCTCACTGTACTAGTGAGTGCTCAGCCTTGTGCTGATAGACGGGAAGAACGCTCCTTTGTTCACAATGAGGTTGTCATCTTAGGCGCAACAAGACCATTTATTGATTAGTTTAGTGAGGATTTGTAGACCCATTGCTTTCATTTTGAGCCTACTTGCTCTGCCATGACATTGTTTAAGCTTGGTGAGTTTATTACAACGAAAGTTGGAAATTAAATCACAAACTGATAGAACCAGCTTACTAAAAACAACCAAGTTACATGGGTTATTTAAACGTTTAGCAACGTAAAAACGATGCAAAATTATACATTTTTGCTACCTGGGTAGTCTTGGCCTGGTTTTATTCTTTGCTGAGAGTAAAAAAGAAACACAAATGATAAATATTGGAGAAATTGAGTCTCCTTCACAACTTAAGAATCAAACAACGCAAAACTGCTGAAACAAAACGTTTTTGAGTGAAAGAATCACTGTAAGCAAACAATGCCAAAAGGTGGGCGCATGAAGTCATGGGAGTGTGAGGTATCAAAAATTTGAACAGGTTGTTATTTTTCTACATCAATGTGACGTTAGTTACTACTTTAAAAAATCTATATCTTTGCTTGTACAAAAAATCCGCAATAGGGTGGGCTAAAAAACACTTATTTTTGAATTTCAAAAAAAAGGTGTTCTAAAAAGCTGCCAAATCGACCTAGAAATCATTTCCCAAAATTTTGGGGGGTGGCCCCCTCAATCGGCCGTGCCACCCAGCCCAAAAGGTCAATTAAAGGTCAAATCGCCATATCTCGAAAACTACTTGGGCTGGAAGGGTGAAACCAAGCTGAAAAGAAGCAGAAACATAAAGTTTCTATCTGTTCCAAGAGAACTTTTTGTATAGTTGCACTACAAATTGAGATATTTAGAAAAAACACATATTTTACTAAAACGAGTGGTTTAACTCTTGGAAAATATGTAGAAATTTTCACTTTGGTAATGCATTTGGTCTGGAATGTAGCAAAA
The DNA here is from genome assembly GCF_918807975.1 of Aplidium turbinatum. Taxonomy (NCBI): domain Eukaryota; kingdom Metazoa; phylum Chordata; class Ascidiacea; order Aplousobranchia; family Polyclinidae; genus Aplidium; species Aplidium turbinatum. The sequence goes on from NC_137472.1 coordinate 63,202,471, forward strand.
ACATATGCATTCAAATAAAATCACTAATAATAGTACATAATATCCAAAAAACCTTTACAGCCTGTTTCATCCTGTGATGGGATTCATATGGTTTTTATTCAAGAACTATCTGAAGATCCCATCACAGGGTGAAACTGGCTGTTACGGTTTTTGGTACTAGTAATTTTATTTGATTATATTTCTCTGCTTGGCCATGTGTTTGGTATTGAGTACTCTTTTTGTAGAGTTAATAGTTCAGTTTATGTATATTATATATAAACATTCAATGGTTTTACTTGACATGTAATATATATAATATTTTGGAAAGCATGCAAAAACAACAGAATAGATAAATATTATTCAATCTGTTGTTAATTTACATGGTGAATTGTTTTTTTGTCAAACATTTTCATCAGTTTTCGTGAACTGATTCTTTGTCGTATCATCCCATCCCTTCTTTCAAATGTTGCAACTGAACTGGATGCTTCAGATACAAGTTTGACATGTCTTTCCACAGTTTGGTTATGGCAAGGATGTTCAAGTTGCAATGGACTTTGTCTGATTTGTTCAATTTCACTATCACTGAGATATGTTTGTTAGAGGAGGTTCTTGCAGGCCAGGAAAATCCAGGTTCGCCATTTTGTGAAATGCTTTTGCTTTCACATTGATTTTCGGAATTAAAAACTTACGAACTGAACTTTTTGCCCTCTAGCTCTGCCTGTCTTGATCTTCAAGTTCCAGAAACCCTCCTTCAAAGTTGTGGTTGCCTTATTTCAATTCAGGGATCCTTCCACGCAGGGACAACACTTTGTTTACAGCTTGCCTGCGGATACTTTCATCCTCGTGTCCAAGCATCCCCATAATAACTTGTTCAGGATGTGCAAAAAAGCCATTTCTTTGCACAACTTCAAAGGCAATATCAGCAATTTTATGATCCTTTGTAGCATATTATAGAAGTTTTCTGATCCATGTGTAATTTTGTGATTTTGCTTTATTTCAAACCATGATGGAAAATATCTCAGCATGCAAAATTTTGCTAGCAACACCAAATTGGTTGAGGGATTTTCTGTTGCAGTATAAAAACGTAGGATGCGGTAAGCCAGAGTTAGCCACCTTGAGTGTACAATTGGACCAACCTCGATCAGCTTCAAGTCTAGGTCAACAAGTGAAGGATGAATTTAAAAAAGTCGGACTGAAGGAGAAAGATGCAAGGGACAGGGTGAAATGGAGAAAAGGGATCAAAACAATTGCTGCACGGAAACAATCGGCCACCCCCACTAGTGGGGAACAAACCGACGATGGATGATGATGATGATCCAACCATCAGTCCATCACTGCTAAACAAATTTTGTAAGCATAATTTTGATCTGCACTGGGATCGTAAATAAAATCGTTAGGAAAAAACAAAAAGTCTTGGTTGAGAATAGAAGAAAAAGTGACCACAGGCCAATCGGAAACACAAGAGTCAATGGCTTTTCCAATAGGCCCAGTAAAACTATTTGGACTATTGATAATGCCATCGAGAGTTGCAAAGACATGGCACAGAGGGAGTTCACTTGCATGTAAAAGGCACACCGACCACTGCAAAGGTCTCTTAAGTACTTCCAGGCATCTTATGTATCCAGAATGGGCTCCAGTCATTGCAGAAGTGCCATCTGTTCCTACCATTGCAAGTTTTGTTTTCAATGCAGTGCCTTCCATAGTAGACCTCCCCAATCCCCGGACTTTCTTTTGTTTTCATCTATATTGTGACTTTTCTGCATGGGTTTTCAATGCTGATTTCAAAAATATGCATAAAATTTTTTTTTGATCAACATCTGGGAAGTTATTCGCTGTTGCTTAGCAACAACTTTTCAAAAAAATTACAAAAATCCCCTTTAAAACCCCTTTACTTTTAACCTAGTATGCTGATATCTAGATTATCTGAAAGCATTTCTTCTGCTGAAGAATTAAAAAAAAAAATTATTAAAATTGGACAATCGGTACCAGAGTTATGACCGTTTAAGTACCCAGATTATGCAGTCACGCATGACTGATTTTTGTTAATTTATTGCCAAATGATACTAGAAAAATGGTGAAAGTTGCTGTCAAGGGGTTTTTGGGGGTAAGGAGTTCAAAAAGTATATTAAAAAGTGTCTCAGAGCAACAGAAAAAAAGTTATTAAAAAATTGATACGAACAGTCATGCATGAATGATTTTGTTGCTGTCGCTTCATTCCTGCAACGAGATGTATTCCTTAGGCACCACAAATGTTAAATGCCTGGAGTCATATACAGTATAACATGGAACCGATCATCTCAATGTAGCTAACATCTGGGTACCCATTGCACTTGATGTTAAAATACACGCTTCATTGCTCGGAAAGAGCTCTGATCAAGTGCAAGATGGTCACGGTCCGCCACAATTTCAATAGCATCTCTCACCCAGCATAATGTAGTCTATGTATCTAAATCATGTGGCAAAAAATGGATTAAGTCAGCTGAACTTAACGATAACCTTCTGTAATGCATTTCAGGTTTCACTATTGATCAGTTAGCATTTTCTACTTGTATCTTGTATGCTTATATAACGTATTGTATACACTTCTACTGTCTAATATTCCGTGTGTATTCATGTATCCATCATGGAGCTGAGGAAGAGTAAAATGAACAATGGTGGTTTGCTTGGTAATTTGCAGCCTTTAAAACATTTTAAGGAAGGACAATTCAGACCAACTACTGGAGATGTTCTTCAGAAATACATATATCATCTTCAATTAAATCCTCGTAACCACCAGAGTGGGAAGCTCGCAGCTTGGGATACAGCAGTATGTCTAGCAAAAGTATGGCAGCCTGCTTGCATTCCACTGATGACAAAACAAAATATCCAAAACAAAATTATTCGTTTGGTTGATGAATACAAGAAATACAAACATGCCAAAAAGGAATCTGCTGCCTTAATTAAATTTCGAGAAACACTGACAACACGATTTATGATATCTGCTAAGAATGCCGAAAATCTTATTAACAAAAACAAAACATTGCTACCAGAAGGTAAGGCAGAAGGTATACAGTTTCTTAATTACTTGAAACAAACCAACCAGCATCTCTTGGACCTTTTGATAGAAAGAGGTTGAAACGCTTCAAGAATTATGCATTGAAGAATCGAATAAAGTATGATGTATGTTTGTTCCCAGTATGTTTAACAGCCCAATGATTTTTAAAGTAACATACCTATTAATTTTTGATACGGATGCATAAACAAGACATTTTTTACAGATAAATGCAGATTCTCAGCCATCTACCTCAGGACTTAATTTACTCTCCTCGTCATCTTCTGATATCATCTTCCCAATAAATTAAGTCGAATCTGCACTGAGAATCTGCAATTATCTGTAAAAAATGTCTTGTTTATGCATTCGTATCAAAAATTAATCGGAATGTTACTTTAAAAATCATTGGGCTGTTAAGCATACTGGGAACAAACATACATCATACTTTATTCGATTCTTCAATGCATAATTCTTGAAGCATTTCAACCTCTTTCTATCAAGGGGTCCAAGAGATGCTGGTTGGTTTGTTTCAAGTAATTAAGAAACTGTATACCTTCTGCCTTACCTTCTGGTAGCAATGTTTTGTTTTGTTAATAAGATTTGCGGCATTCTTAGCAGATATCATAAATCGTGTTGTCAGTGTTTCTCGAAATTTAATTAAGGCAGCAGATTCCTTTTTGGCATGTTTGTATTTCTTGTATTCATCAACCAAACAAATAATTTTGTTTTGGATATTTTGTTTTGTCATCAGTGGAATGCAAGCAGGCTGCCATACTTTTGCTAGACATACTGCTGTATCCCAAGCTGCGAGCTTCCCACTCTGGTGGTTACGAGGATTTAATTGAAGATGATATATGTATTTCTGAAGAACATCTCCAGTAGTTGGTCTAAATTGTCCTTCCTTAAAATGTTTTAAAGGCTGCAAATTACCAAGCAAACCACCATTGTTCATTTTACTCTTCCTCAGCTCCATGATGGATACATGAATACACACGGAATATTAGACAGTAGAAGTGTATACAATACGTTATATAAGCATACAAGATACAAGTAGAAAATGCTAACTGATCAATAGTGAAACCTGAAATGCATTACAGAAGGTTATCGTTAAGTTCAGCTGACTTAATCCATTTTTTGCCACATGATTTAGATACATAGACTACATTATGCTGGGTGAGAGATGCTATTGAAATTGTGGCGGACCGTGACCATCTTGCACTTGATCAGAGCTCTTTCCGAGCAATGAAGCGTGTATTTTAACATCAAGTGCAATGGGTACCCAGATGTTAGCTACATTGAGATGATCGGTTCCATGTTATACTGTATATGACTCCAGGCATTTAACGTTTGTGGTGCCTAAGGAATACATCTCGTTGCAGGAATGAAGCGACAGCAACAAAATCATTCATGCATGACTGTTCGTATCAATTTTTTAATAACTTTTTTTCTGTTGCTCTGAGACACTTTTTAATATACTTTTTGAACTCCTTACCCCCAAAAACCCCTTGATAGCAACTTTCACCATTTTTCTAGTATCATTTGGCAATAAATTAACAAAAATCAGTCATGCGTGACTGCATAATCTGGGTACTTAAACGGTCATAACTCTGATACCGATTGTCCAATTTTAATAATTTTTTTTTTAAATTCTTCAGCAGAAGAAATGCTTTCAGATAATCTAGATATCAGCATACTAGGTTAAAAGTAAAGGGGTTTTAAAGGGGATTTTTGTAATTTTTTTGAAAAGTTGTTGCTAAGCAACAGCGAATAACTTCCCAGATGTTGATCAAAAAAAAATTTTATGCATATTTTTGAAATCAGCATTGAAAACCCATGCAGAAAAGTCACAATATAGATGAAAACAAAAGAAAGTCCGGGGATTGGGGAGGTCTATTTCATAGCTTCATATACGCAATTTGCAATAGTTTTTCCTTTTCCATTTTCAGGTGAGAAATGTGTTAAATAAAACCAGCCTGGTTCACCAACAACTACAGAATGTTCTTCCAAGACAGTGGCTTGATAGTGCCTGTCATGATCTGCTTCAAGAAGTGAGAGTGTGGCATCCTTTCTGCCATCGATGTACAGTTGCACAGTTGTACACCCCATTAACGAGTTGAAAGAATTTCTCATTATTTTGTATTTCTGCTCTGCTCTGAATTGGCACAGGAACATGGCTTACGTAATACAGGCCTTGCCATCGTGCAGGCTGGAGTCCAAGCTGGAGGCGAACAAAAACTCATGTCTATGACTTGCTAAACACACTTTTCAAGGCTTGTTTGCCCATTTTGTTAAATCCTGCTCGATTGATACCATATCAGTAAATAATAATCTTTTTTTTTAATTTAATTGATAAGTTATATGCATTCTATGTTCGATTTACAATGAATGACACATTTAAATAAAGCACATAGTAGAATAAAAGGTGTTAAATGAAACGGTACAAATGTACACAAGAAAACAATATTTCTTGTCAAGCATAATCTGCTATTATTAACGTTGATTTAACGTCAGTAACGTAAATACAAGCACAACACAAAAGCACAATGAAAGACAATATGTAATGTATGAGTCATTCTATTATAATACAGTCAAAATTTTGAAATTTTGTAACCCATCCTCTCAGAATTTCTTCATTTTTTAATATATTAGAGCTATTGAGAAAAGATGAAGATTGACATTTGCACTGTCAAAATCCATCAAGCAGTTTTCAAGATATCAACGATTATATTTTTGCCACCAGAGGCGCTATTTTCATATCACAAAAACAAAAATAGCTTAGAATTCTTATTTTGTATGATGCAGAAATAATAAAAATATGTATTCTTATAGTTTTTGGGGCAAGGAATTCAAATATGTTATTACATTCGTGAAAAAAGCAACGAAAAACACTTTATTTTATTGTACAAAAGTTTTGGGGTACTCCATTTCAATGCCCCATATCTCAAATCTGCAAAAAGATTTTTTTCCCCCAACTGATGCATGTTAAACTGTCAAGAAAAGCTACCTGCTTCATGTAGAAAAGTATGATAAATACATTTTGTTGCAAGCTTCTGCAATTGACATGAATTTTTCATTGCTATATTCATAACGCTTTTAATCAATAGACTCGAAGTGTCATACAATTAAGGCACTAATGATGCTATACAGTAGTAGAGCGAAATGCATATGCCATAAATAGGCACTGCTGATTATTGATTTTTTAATAAAAAATACATGATCAGTTGATCACACAGCATATGCATCGTAATGTCATAGTAAATGTTCAATAAGATTGGTGACAGATTTTGATTTAAAAGACTTTTATTAAGTGCATCAAGTGCACCTTCGTTATTTGTAATTGCAAATTCTGATCTGTCAGTTTCAGATGTACTTGATGATTAGCATGCATCATCACACTCATCCGTGTCAGAAGGGTTGCCCTTGGCTAGAATATCAAGCTCTGTTTTGCTTGTCTTTGGCAAGTGATGCATAATTTCAATCTGGGTGTAATTGCATTGTGGGTTTTTATCAAACTTCTTGCCATGGGTATTTAATGTAATTGATTGGCGTGCTTTGGGAAGCTTAACTCCATAATGGAGTTGTAAGACATTGCAGCATCTCGTTTGTCTCTTTTCACATCACGCAATATGTATACTCAATAAGGATAAAGGCATATCTTTGCACTTAGTCGAAAATGCAATCTTCCACTTTGACTCCCGCTCTCCATTATGCAAGTTCTAGTTCATTTCGTTTCAACTGTGCAATGGGTAACAATTCTTGTCGTTTGGTATACCACGTTTTATGACATTCATCAGACTCCTTTGATTTTCCAATAAAGCCCTTCTCCAGCTCCATAACTTTGACACATAAATTGTAGCAATAATGTTGTGTATTGCACAGTATGTTCTACAGTAAGTTATTTGCCTATTAAATTCCTAAAAGTCATGATGATAACACATAATACATTGAGCACTCTGAAAGCATTGATCACTATCATATATATACAGCAGTAGTCACAGTCTCATATCGACCAGAATTAAAGCAAATAGCCTTGCTATTTTGTTGTTGATGATTTAGCTAGCTTTCTGTATTTCTTAATAGGAAGTGGCTATTTTTCCACACTTAATGCCATTGTTACAATCAGGTGTTGCCAGAGTTAGGATTAAAGTTAGGAAGGTTTAAGATAGGGTTTAAAGTTAGGAATAAGAATAGGGTTTTAATCTTTGCCCAGGACTAAAAAAAATTTCCAAACTACAAGTTTTTGTTTTCAACGGCTTTAATCTTTTCTCAAATTTGGGCAGAATTCCTTATCTGGCAACACTATTGAGGCTATTATTATACTATTGTGTAAACATAACCACAGCCTTCTTAATAACTGAATAACTATTACTAAATTGATTTAACAAATTTAGTCAAGTTTCACAAGTCATTCCGTTCATTGTATGAAAAAACTGATACATTCTTGCAATGAACAATAGACATTCATATCAAGTAACCAACTGCAAAAGTTTACAAGACTACACATTTATCATATATTTGGCAAGAAGCAAGTAATAATTGCAATTCATCACACATTTACGCCCCATTATGAATTAATTGTTATTAAGTTACCTAATTATAACATGTGAGTAGTTAATTACAGTAGCCTATATGATTTTATTCAACCATAGGCTTGCCTTTTAGGTTCAAAGACCGGAGCCGGTCAAATAGCCACTGCCGATAAAAAATCTAAAGTTTTAATCTCTTGCTTTGACCTAGCCCTGCGCAAAGATACTTTTAGGCTCTTGGTAAAATTCTCTGTCAAAAACAAACATGCAGAGTAACTTCTACTCTGTAATTTGTTTATTAAAATTTTTATCAAATCTTGATTGCTGAGAACCTGGCTGTATCTATAGTAGAGAAGTCCTCTTTGATGTTTTGACTGTTCAAGGTAGGCTACAGCTATAATGAAAAAACTACACCTATCTAGCAACTTAATGATTGTGCGAAATCTAATGTAGCCTACAACAGTTAGTGACTATTCACCAGCTACAACATTAGCTTATAACATTACCAACATTAAGAACTTGTATTAGTAGACTATACTTTGCTGCTGTCAAAAATTCACATCTTCTAGCTTGCAGCATCGATTCCTGTTTTCCCAATCATTATCTTCACAAAGACCGATTCAACATGTGGCATGGTTGTTAAGAACTCGAACAAATGGCTACTTTAATACACGTTTGTACAAATTATGCTTCTAAAAGTTACACATATACAGTAATAAATAAAAAAAATTGTTCAAAATAAAATAAAATCAACACTACATTGCTATTTCATAACCAAAATAAGAAAAAAGCCCCCTTCTAGTTAGTTGGCTACTTTCGTAAAATATTTTCTGAATTAATCATTGTGACGATACATACGAGAAATACTACGAGATCGCAAAGGAGAAATTTTTTTCTTTCTCTTTATTATCTTATCGAATCTGAGAGAACTCTTCACTGCAAACAGTTCAAAAGCAAGCTTCGCCTCCAGCTTGGACTCCAGCTCGCACGATGGCAAGGCCTGTATTACGTAAGCCATGCACAGGAATCAATTCCACACCCGGAATTTACAATTTCTGTGATTTTGCCCCTCAAGTTTACCATAAAAAGCGTTCTTTTTGAAATAACATAATTTGTAGTGCAACTATGATAAAAACATCTTTTAGGACAGATAGAAACTTAGTGTTTCTGCTTCATTTGAGCTTTGTTTGACCCTTCCAGCCCAAGTAGTTTTCGAGATATGGCGATTTGACCTTTATTTGACCTTTTGGGCTGGGTGGCATGGCCGATTGAGGGGGCTACCTCCCAAAATTTTGGGAAATGATTTCTAAGTCGATTTGGCAGCTTTTTAGAACACCTTTTTTTTTTAATTCAAAAATAAGTGTTTTTCAGCCCACCCTAATCCGCAACAAACGCCTTTTTTTTACATGGTAGTATCGGCCACAGAATCGGCCAAATTTTGCCGATACCGATACTAAAAAAATGGCCGATATCACTGATACCGATATATCGGTACATCTCTACTTCTTAGCCTACTAAATAACAACAATTATTTGTAGATAATTGTTTTTTTTAAAACAAAGACGGTAATGGCATAATATCATTTACAATTCCAAAATAAAACTTGCTGTGAAATCTGTTTGAAAAGCTGTGGCCCAAGGATCTTCGTACCCCTTGATGTTTAATCTCGTACCCCCAAGGGGTGCGAGTACCCCCATTTGAAAACCCCTGGACTCTAATGCATGTACGGTTCCTACCAATCCAGCTACTTAGTAGTTAAGATCTCAGCACTGGCTGACCTAGCACAAGTGTTTATAATATTCTGAGACTGGATTGTGTGTTGCAAAATAATGTGTCAAGATGATGTCACAATCCAAATTAACATCAAACAGCAAGCGCTATTACTAGACTACAAAATATAAAGAAAACGTTGCTTCCAATGCTTCGTGAAACTCAGCGTGAGAACTCTCATTGCCTCCCTTCCACAAATCAATCATTGTATTTTAAAGTAAAAATGAAAAGTCATATTTTATGATCTAAAACAGAAAATATGACTTTCTAACGACTGACAAGCTTCGATGACTTCAACCACTCTTTGGCCATTCGTTTGTCTCTTTTCTGAGGGGTTTCTCTTAGGCAGTGGCTATTTGACCGGCTCCGGTCTTTGAATCTGAAACACTATTTGACCGGTCATGACGTCATTACATAAGTACTTTTTTCTTTTTCTCTTTCAAAGCTAAAGACGTAAAGCGCCGATATAAAGTTCTAAATTCAACACGTTTTCTTCAACTCACTCCGTGGCGCATACGTTGCGTCTCGGGTTGCCATTCTAGAGGGGATGAGTTCGATGCTAACCGGAAGCATTGACGTTTATTTCATTTTTTTTTATCTAAACTTTGAACCGAAGCGCATTTTTGTGGTCAATTTTTAATTTGAGTAGCCTACAGCCCATTTTTTTATGTCTTTTCAAATGTGAGTAATAAAGTTAGAGTTTTTTTAATTTGCTGGAATTTGAGAATTTCTCTGGGTAATTTTCCGATCGTCATAAGTGACCGTGTTTGCTGAACGGTGAACGACCCTACATTTTTGGGTGCTCTTCCACAAGACGCCCTGTTGGTCAACCAGACAAAATGATGACGTCACACATTGGAATGGACTATTATGAAGGAGGAAGTGCGGGGTGGAAATGGAACGAAATACACCAGAAGGAAATTGTCTCCCATTCATTCATTTCTTGTTCAATTTCAACAAATTTGCTATTGTTGGAAAGCACAAGCATAGATCTAACCAACTAAATTAGTACCAAGTCCCAAAATACTACTAGCTCCATCTGGTGGCCACCTAAACTTGACCAAATTCAAACCATCACCAAAACTTCATTTTAAATGATAAACAATCTAAATCAAATCTAATTAAAAGAACATGTTACTGTTTATTGAAGTGCTAACTTTCATTGTTATATCTTATTCAATATGCGCGCAATCGTTGTTCGAAGACAGCCCCCTAACGAAGCTTTTGCCCAATGCATTTCAATGGCGAATCGATCGTCTTCCAATTCACGCCCTGCATGATCACGATAATTAATTGTCTCCCATTTATTCATTTCTTGCTCAATTTTAACAGATTTGCTATCGTTAAAAAGCACAAGCATAGATCTAACCAACTAAATTAATACCAAGTCCCAAAATACTACTAGCTCCATCTGGTGGCCACCTAAACTTGACCAAATTCAAACCATTATCAAAAGTTTATTTGCAATGATAAAAACATTAAACGACAACCAATTAAAAGAACTTGTTACTGTTTATTGAAGGGCTAACTTTCATTTTGACACCTTATTTAATATATGAGCAATCGTTGTTCGAAGACAGCCCCCCAACGAAGCTTTTGCCCAATGCATTTCAATGGCGAATCGATCGTCTTCCAGTTCACGCCCTGCATGTTCACGATAATTAATTGTCTCCCATTTATTCATTTCTTGCTCAATTTCAACAGATTTGCTATCGTTGAAAAGCACAAGCATAGATCTAACCAACTAAATTAATACCAAGTCCCAAAATACTACTAGCTCCATCTGGTGGCCACCTAAACTTGACCAAATTCAAACCATCACCAAAACTTCATTTTAAATGATAAACAATCTAAATTAAATCCAATTAAAAGAACATGTTACTGTTGATTGAAGTGCTAACTTTCATTGTTATATCTTATTTAATATGCGCGCAATCGTTGTTCGAAGACAGCCCCCCAACGAAGCTTTTGCCCAATGCATTTCAATCGCGAATCGATCCTCTTCCAGTTCACGCCCTGCGTGTTCACGATAATTAATTGTCTCCCACTTATTCATTTCTTGCTCAATTTCAACAGATTTGCTATCGTTGAAAAGCACAAGCATAGATCTAACCAACTAAATTAATACTAAGTCCCAAAATACTACTAGCTCCATCTGGTGGCCACCTAAACTTGACCAAATTCAAACCATTATCAAAAGTTTATTTGCAATGATAAAAACATTAAACGACAAACAATTAAAAGAACATGTTACTGTTTATTGAAGTGATAACTTTCATTTTTATACCTTATTTAATATATGAGCAATCGTTGTTCGAAGACAGCCCCCCAACGAAGCTTTTGCCCAATGCATTTCAATGGCGAATCGATCCTCTTCCAGTTCACGCCCTGCGTGATCAATGGTGAATCGATCGTCTTCCAGTTCACGCCCTGCATGTTCACGATAATTAATTGTCTCCCATTTATTCATTTCTAGCTCAATTTCAACAGATTTGCTATCGTTGAAAAGCACAAGCAGGGATCTAACCAACTAAGTTATAACCAAGTCCCAAAATACTACTAGCTCCATCTGGTGGCCACCTAAACTTGACCAAAATCAAACCATTATCAAAAGTTTATTTGCAATGATAAAAACATTAAACGACAACCAATTAAAAGAACATGTTACTGTTTATTGAAGTGCTAACTTTCATTTTTATACCTTAATTAATATATGAGCAATCGTTGTTCGAAGACAGTCCCCCAACGAAGCTTTTGCCCAATGCATTTCAATGGCGAATCGTTCGTCTTCCAGTTCACGCCCTGCGTGATCAATAGCGAATCGATCGTCTTCCAGTTCAAGCCCTGCATGTTCACGATAATTAATTGTCTCCCATTCATTCATTTCTTGCTCAATTTCAACAGATTTGCTATCGTTGAAAAGCACAAGCATAGATCTAACCAACTTAAATTAATACCAAGTCCCAAAATGCTAATAGCTCCATCTAGTGGCCACCTAAACTTGACCACATGCAAACCATCACCAAAACTTCATTTTAAATGATAAACAATCTAAATTAAATCCAATTAAAAGAACATGTTACTGTTTATTGAAGTGCTAACTTTCATTTTTGTATCTTATTCAATATGCGCGCAATCGTTGTTCGAAGACAGCCCCCCAACGAAGCTTTTGCCCAATGCATTTCAATGGCGAATCGATCGTCTTCCAGTTCACGCCCTGCATGTTCACGATAATTAATTGTCTCCCATTTATTCATTTCTTGCTCAATTTCAACAGATTTGCTATCGTTGAAAAGCACAAGCATAGATCTAACCAACTAAATTAATACCAAGTCCCAAAATACTACTAGCTCCATCTGGTGGCCACCTAAACTTGACCAAATTCAAACCATCACCAAAACTTCATTTTAAATGATAAACAATCTAAATCAAATCCAATTAAAAGAACATGTTACTGTTGATTGAAGTGCTAACTTTCATTGTTATATCTTATTTAATATGCGCGCAATCGTTGTTCGAAGACAGCCCCCCAACGAAGATTTTGCCCAATGCATTTCAATGGCGAATCGATCCTCTTCCAGTTCACGCCCTGCGTGATCAATGGTGAATCGATCGTCTTCCAGTTCACGCCCTGCATGTTCACGATAATTAATTGTCTCCCATTTATTCATTTCTAGCTCAATTTCAACAGATTTGCTATCGTTGAAAAGCACAAGCAGGGATCTAACCAACTAAGTTATAACCAAGTCCCAAAATACTACTAGCTCCATCTGGTGGCCACCTAAACTTGACCAAAATCAAACCATTATCAAAAGTTTATTTGCAATGATAAAAACATTAAACGACAACCAATTAAAAGAACATGTTACTGTTTATTGAAGTGCTAACTTTCATTTTTATACCTTAATTAATATATGAGCAATCGTTGTTCGAAGACAGTCCCCCAACGAAGCTTTTGCCCAATGCATTTCAATCGCGAATCGATCCTCTTCCAGTTCACGCCCTGCGTAATCACGATGATTAATTGTCTCCCATTTATTCATTTCTAGCTCAATTTCAACAGATTTGCTATCATTGAAAAGCACAAGCATAGATCTAACCAACTAAATTAATACCAAGTTCCAAAATTTTACTAGCTCCATCTGGTGGCCACCTAAACTTGACCACATGCAAACCCTCCCTAAAACTTCATTTTAAATGATAAACAATCTAAATCAAATCCAATTAAAAGAACATGTTACTGTTTATTGAAGTGCTAACTTTCATTTTTGTATCTTATTCAATATGCGCGCAATCGTTGTTCGAAGACAGCCCCCCAACGAAGCTTTTGCCCAATGCATTTCAATGGCGAATCGATCGTCTTTCTGGATTCACATTGCGTGATCGCGATAATTAATTGTGTCCCATTTATATTGAAAAAATGCTAAAGTCATAGAAAGTATTAGGATCAGGCACACAAATAGCCTAGTTGGTGGTGTGATGGCTTGTCCGAATCAAGTAATGTAACAAACACTGATCAATAGGAAAGCGATGTGTGCTCTAGAGCGGTGTAGAACTTTGATCCTTTGGGAGGTCGTGGAAGAATTCTTGTCACTCGGCCCTCAGTCGACATCTATTGGAAAAGCTCGGTTGAGGAAGCAAGTGATGTCAGCTCCAAGTGCAGGAGCCAGAAAATTGTTCCTATTTGGATGGAGAAACCTCTGCAAATAATAAAAAGCAACAACAACCAGCGAGACAGTGGGTGCGGATACTTATGTTTTGTTCAATGCTTAGCCAAGAAATTTTTTCGCAACACATAGGCTAAGCCTAATAAACCTAGGCTTAAATATGGATCAAAGGTAAGTAACGAAACCGTAATGAAATGACTTGGGCTTGCATTCTCGTGTTCTTTCATTACCACACGAAGTCTTTTTCCCAAAGGCATCCGTGTGTGTAAACAAAATGATTCATAGGTCCAAACCTTAAACGTTAACACACAAAAATCATGTTACAAACGTAAGTTAAAAAAATTATTTTGTTTCATGTGACATTGCACTTTTTTTAGCCTAGTTTGTTTGTTATAGAATAAATATCACAAAGTAGGCTATGTGGGCAGCAACTCTTTTTTATCATTAGGTAGCCCTGAAAAGGGCTGTTTTGTTTTTTTTTGGCAAATGGACGATGTGGCGGCTACAGTAAGGGGTAGGACTCCCTTATGGCGCGGAGAACTTCCGGAAAATGTCGTCCCCGTGGAAACTGATGTCGCCACATAAATTTATCAAGATACCCAGGTATCATGGGCCTTGTGGTGCCACCCATTCTTTTAAATTTCCGTTTACAATTCAGCCACAGGTTTTCAATGTGGTTCGTATGAACCCCTGTGGCCGAAACATAATGATGGTGATGGTTGACCGTTTGGTGGCGATATCCAAGATCTAAAAAATACGAAAGCAACTTTAAATAAATTTCAGCCTAAAATGCTTGCTGCAACGGTTTCCCAATAGAAATAACAAAAACATGTTAAATTGTTAAATTTATTTTTAATGGATGCATAATTGTTTTGGCATGAGCCATCGTGCTTTTTGAAAAGGAGCTGTGCAGTTAAGTGGCGAGGTCAGTTGATTTTTTTTTCTGCTCCCAAAGTAACTTTAAATGGTTAATTGTTGTTAACAGTTTCTACACTATGAATAAGTTGTATCAAGTGGGACCTGGCATGACAGTTTAAGCCAAATGGTTGGGTCTGATGCTATCACAACAGAAAAGTACACATTGTACTGTGATATGTCTTCAGACAAGCTAAACACAAACTGGTGGTTGAATGACCAATGGGACTGTGCAAGCAATCACTTTTGGGACATATTCCTACGTTATTTTAAGGCTGAAAGAAATTTTTTTCACTTAAAAAGTATTTTTCACTAGGGATGTAGATAAGAGCTACTGCTTTATTTTGTACAATCTTGAAAAGCCTTATTACACTACACTTTGCTATAGATCATGGCAAAGTATATACCTTTTTAGATTTCAATTCATTGAACCTTTAAAGTGTCTTATTTTATCATGTCTGAAAAGAAAAGCGGGTCTATTTATTGATGAAAACCAAGAAAACAAGTTCTGCTTCTTTTCTCTTGAGTCTCTTTCATTCCATCATACCCTTGACAATCAATTGATGTATCTAGAAAAGTGTCTCCTGGGACATAACCCCTTGTCCCATTGATCATGTATGTAAGCAACCTATGGGACAGTTGTCTGACACTTTTTAATGATGAAAAAAAAACAATAAAGAATATTAGCCTACAGTCATCACTGTTTTGATTTCATGTTAAAAAAACAATGACTAAACTTTGCAATAAAATTGCTTTAGTTCATGATTTGCTTTAAAATAACGTTTTTTTAGAAATAATGTCATATTCGTCCCATAGGTGCCACATCTCCCCTACACATTTTTACTCTCAGTACACCTAGTCTACACAAATGTTTAATCTACATGCATTTTATGTACTTCATCCAATCCATTTAATGTTTAACATAATCTACGTTAAGTGTTTACATGTTAGTGTAGCCTATGTCATTTTAAAATAGAACTACAAGAAACACTCACTAGACAAGTTAGAGTATGCACCCCATTCATCGGAATGAATCTCTGTTCCTGGTGCGATGTGGCGTAGAATTTCTGCCTCCAGTGTAGCCCTGTCCCGCCGCGGTACCATTACAATGAAGCATTCTCTAATAGCACAATTTTACTAGGGATATCTACAGGCATTGAGGTGCAAAAGAACGTGCCCTAAGGAGGGTAGGTTAAATAAAAGTGTTGTCAAATATTCCTTCAAATCCCAAGCCCAAGTGATATTGCTCACCTGCTCGAACGTAGTTGACTAGGCGTAGGCCTAGTTGTAGGAGGTAAACATGCACATAATATATAACTTACTTTGTTGTGGTGTCAATCCCGCCGAAGATCCACTGCTGTGGCACTGGGCGCCCTTGTGAATTTCCTGGTTTTCGTCTGGCCACCAAGGACTCATCGATAGCGACGATGTGGCCAGGTCCACCGATTTGATGCTGATTCCTCAACAAATCCTCCGAACAGACCTGTACGTTATCAACAAATGGCAAATATTCGTGTTCATCAATAGTGATGGTGTGGCATGAAGCCACATAGTAGCCTATGCTTTTCGTACAAGCACGAATGTTTGTAGTTCCAAAACCGTTTGTGTTTGAATGTTTTGCTTGGAGACCCAGGGCCTATGAGAGGGGGATACTGAGGGTACGGCGTACCCTTGAGGGCCCAGGCCTGTGATTGTTGGGAGGCCCAAAATTGTGATTTTATACTTTACGCGAAAACATGATGGTTAAAACCACCCTAAACGACTAAATTCAAGCATAAAAGTTGTTATCATTTAGTCCTGGGGGGCCCGTAATGTAGCAAAAAGGCCCGGAGAAGTAATTGAGTGCATTGCGCGCAAATTAGGGGCCCAAAGTGGTGATTTAATGCTTTACGTGCAAAAATGTTCCATTTTAAAGCACCCAAAATTAAATCGTAAAAGTTGGTTTTTCTCCTGTTCGGTTAGGACATAGGGAAGCAAAAGCAGGGTTGAGAAAAACTCGGGCTTTTCTTAAAAAGCTCGGGTGTTTTTGGGCTTTTTTGTGTTTTTTTAAAATTATTTGAAAAAGGTAGTTTCACGCTTATTTCACTTCAAAATGAATTTAGAAGTTGGAGCAAGAGCCGAAGTGAATACTTTCGGAGCAGGAACGGAACCGAGTCAAAAAAAAGTAACTTCGTTCACCTCTGCTAGGCATGTGGTGAATACAAAAGTTAATGAAGAAAGCTTATTGGTCAGACGATTAATTTGATGATGTTTTGACAAGATGTTACGTTTGAGCCTTGGTAGAGAGCTTGACTTGTTGTACCGCAGATACATATAACACTCAGTAACGTTAGTGGATTTAACATTTTTTATTAAACACACAAAAAAACAAGAAAAAACTACTAAATCCAACGTTTTCGACACCAAATCATAGTGTCCTCATCAGGACTAATTATAGGCTACATCTAAGAGAAATAAATGAATGAATTTGAAAATTTTGCATTAAAGCTGTAAGCTACAAGCGACACCTCTCAACAGCACCGGCATCAACAACTGACACACGAATTCAATGCAGGATAGCTTACGCAATTGGCGAGGAATAATTGGCGAGGAACAGATCACATGATAGGCTATGTACAACACAAAACACTAAATAATAGTTTTATTGCAGCCTGATGCTATTATTGCGCACAGATGACCAATTGGTATTAATTTAAGTTGGTTAGATCTATGCTTGTGCTTTTCAACGATAGCAAATCTGTTGAAATTGAGCAAGAAATGAATGAATGGGAGACAATTAATTATCGTGAACATGCAGGGCGTGAACTGGAAGACGATCGATTCGCTATTGATTACGCAGGGCGTGAACTGGAAGACGAACGATTCGCCATTGAAATGCATTGGGCAAAAGCTTGGTTGGGGGACTGTCTTCAAACAACGATTGCTCATATATTAAATAAGGTATAAAAATGAAAGTTAGCCCTTCAATAAACAGTAACATGTTCTTTTAATTGGCTGTTGTTTAATGTTTCTATCATTGCAAATAAACTTTTGATAATGGTTTGAATTTGGTCAAGTTTAGGTGGCCACCAGATGGAGCTAGTAGTATTTTAGGACTTGGTATTAATTTAGTTGGTTAGATCTATGCTTGTGCTTTTCAACGATAGCAAATCTGTTGAAATTGAGCAAGAAATGAATGAATGGGAGACAATTAATTATGGTGAACATGCAGGGCGTGAACTGGAAGACGATCGATTCGCTATTGATCACGCAGGGCGTGAACTGGAAGACGAACGATTCGCCATTGAAATGCATTGGGCAAAAGCTTCGTTGGGGGACTGTCTTCGAACAACGATTGCTCATATATTAAATAAGGTATAAAACTGAAAGTTAGGACTTCAATAAACAGTAACATGTTCTTTTAATTGTTTGTCGTTTAATGTTTTTATCATTGCAAATAAACTTTTGATAATGGTTTGATTTTGGTCAAGTTTAGGTGGCCACCAGATGGAGCTAGTAGTATTTTGGGACTTGGTTATAACTTAGTTGGTTAGATCCCTGCTTGTGCTTTTCAACGATAGCAAATCTGTTGAAATTGAGCAAGAAATGAATAAATGGGAGACAATTAATTATCGTGAACATGCAGGGCGTGAACTGGAAGAGGATCGATTCGCCATTGAAATGCATTGGCCAAAAGCTTCGTTGGGGGGCTGTCTTCGAACAACGATTGCTCATATATTAAATAAGGTGTCAAAATGAAAGTTAGCCCTTCAATAAACAGTAACATGTTCTTTTAATTGGCTGTCGTTTAATGTTCTTATCATTCCAAATAAACTTTTGATAATGGTTTGAATTTGGTCAAGTTTAGGTGGCCACCAGATGGAGCTAGTAGTATTTTGGGACTTGGTATTAATTTAGTTGGTTAGATCTATGCTTGTGCTTTTTAACGATAGCAAATCTGTTGAAATTGAGCAAGAAATGAATAAGTGGGAGACAATTAATTATCGTGAACACGCAGGGCGTGAACTGGAAGAGGATCGATTCGCGATTGAAATGCATTGGGCAAAATCTTCGTTGGGGGGCTGTCTTCGAACAACGATTGCGCGCATATTAAATAAGATATAACAATGAAAGTTAGCACTTCAATCAACAGTAACATGTTCTTTTAATTGGATTTGATTTAGATTGTTTATCATTTAAAATGAAGTTTTGGTGATGGTTTGAATTTGGTCAAGTTTAGGTGGCCACCAGATGGAGCTAGTAGTATTTTGGGACTTGGTATTAATTTAGTTGGTTAGATCTATGCTTGTGCTTTTCAACGATAGCAAATCTGTTGAAATTGAGCAAGAAATGAATAAATGGGAGACAATTAATTATCGTGAACATGCAGGGCGTGAACTGGAAGACGATCGATTCGCCATTGAAATGCATTGGGCAAAAGCTTCGTTGGGGGGCTGTCTTCGAACAACGATTGCGCGCATATTGAATAAGATACAAAAATGAAAGTTAGCACTTCAATAAACAGTAACATGTTCTTTTAATTGGATTTAATTTAGATTGTTTATCATTTAAAATGAAGTTTTGGTGATGGTTTGCATGTGGTCAAGTTTAGGTGGCCACTAGATGGAGCTATTAGCATTTTGGGACTTGGTATTAATTTAAGTTGGTTAGATCTATGCTTGTGCTTTTCAACGATAGCAAATCTGTTGAAATTGAGCAAGAAATGAATGAATGGGAGACAATTAATTATCGTGAACATGCAGGGCTTGAACTGGAAGACGATCGATTCGCTATTGATCACGCAGGGCGTGAACTGGAAGACGAACGATTCGCCATTGAAATGCATTGGGCAAAAGCTTCGTTGGGGGACTGTCTTCGAACAACGATTGCTCATATATTAATTAAGGTATAAAAATGAAAGTTAGCACTTCAATAAACAGTAACATGTTCTTTTAATTGGTTGTCGTTTAATGTTTTTATCATTGCAAATAAACTTTTGATAATGGTTTGATTTTGGTCAAGTTTAGGTGGCCACCAGATGGAGCTAGTAGTATTTTGGGACTTGGTTATAACTTAGTTGGTTAGATCCCTGCTTGTGCTTTTCAACGATAGCAAATCTGTTGAAATTGAGCTAGAAATGAATAAATGGGAGACAATTAATTATCGTGAACATGCAGGGCGTGAACTGGAAGACGATCGATTCACCATTGATCACGCAGGGCGTGAACTGGAAGAGGATCGATTCGCCATTGAAATGCATTGGGCAAAAGCTTCGTTGGGGGGCTGTCTTCGAACAACGATTGCTCATATATTAAATAAGGTATAAAAATGAAAGTTATCACTTCAATAAACAGTAACATGTTCTTTTAATTGTTTGTCGTTTAATGTTTTTATCATTGCAAATAAACTTTTGATAATGGTTTGAATTTGGTCAAGTTTAGGTGGCCACCAGATGGAGCTAGTAGTATTTTGGGACTTAGTATTAATTTAGTTGGTTAGATCTATGCTTGTGCTTTTCAACGATAGCAAATCTGTTGAAATTGAGCAAGAAATGAATAAGTGGGAGACAATTAATTATCGTGAACACGCAGGGCGTGAACTGGAAGAGGATCGATTCGCGATTGAAATGCATTGGGCAAAAGCTTCGTTGGGGGGCTGTCTTCGAACAACGATTGCGCGCATATTAAATAAGATATAACAATGAAAGTTAGCACTTCAATCAACAGTAACATGTTCTTTTAATTGGATTTAATTTAGATTGTTTATCATTTAAAATGAAGTTTTGGTGATGGTTTGAATTTGGTCAAGTTTAGGTGGCCACCAGATGGAGCTAGTAGTATTTTGGGACTTGGTATTAATTTAGTTGGTTAGATCTATGCTTGTGCTTTTCAACGATAGCAAATCTGTTGAAATTGAGCAAGAAATGAATAAATGGGAGACAATTAATTATCGTGAACATGCAGGGCGTGAACTGGAAGACGATCGATTCGCCATTGAAATGCATTGGGCAAAAGCTTCGTTGGGGGGCTGTCTTCGAACAACGATTGCTCATATATTAAATAAGGTGTCAAAATGAAAGTTAGCCCTTCAATAAACAGTAACAAGTTCTTTTAATTGGTTGTCGTTTAATGTTTTTATCATTGCAAATAAACTTTTGATAATGGTTTGAATTTGGTCAAGTTTAGGTGGCCACCAGATGGAGCTAGTAGTATTTTGGGACTTGGTATTAATTTAGTTGGTTAGATCTATGCTTGTGCTTTTTAACGATAGCAAATCTGTTAAAATTGAGCAAGAAATGAATAAATGGGAGACAATTAATTATCGTGATCATGCAGGGCGTGAATTGGAAGACGATCGATTCGCCATTGAAATGCATTGGGCAAAAGCTTCGTTAGGGGGCTGTCTTCGAACAACGATTGCGCGCATATT
Organism: Aplidium turbinatum; assembly: GCF_918807975.1. NCBI lineage: Eukaryota > Metazoa > Chordata > Ascidiacea > Aplousobranchia > Polyclinidae > Aplidium > Aplidium turbinatum. The sequence goes on from NC_137472.1 coordinate 63,223,767, forward strand.
GAATAAGATATAACAATGAAAGTTAGCACTTCAATAAACAGTAACATGTTCTTTTAATTAGATTTGATTTAGATTGTTTATCATTTAAAATGAAGTTTTGGTGATGGTTTGAATTTGGTCAAGTTTAGGTGGCCACCAGATGGAGCTAGTAGTATTTTGGGACTTGGTACTAATTTAGTTGGTTAGATCTATGCTTGTGCTTTCCAACAATAGCAAATTTGTTGAAATTGAACAAGAAATGAATGAATGGGAGACAATTTCCTTCTGGTGTATTTCGTTCCATTTCCACCCCGCACTTCCTCCTTCATAATAGTCCATTCCAATGTGTGACGTCATCATTTTGTCTGGTTGACCAACAGGGCGTCTTGTGGAAGAGCACCCATTTTTGCTCTCAAGTTAGTTATATTTTTTAAAGAAGTATCATATTGTATAGGCTATAACTAACTTGAGAGCAAAAATGTAATTTTCTTTTAAAAAAAATGGACGATTGGAAAATTGGACCACTTATCACGATCGGAAAATTACCAAGAGAAATTCTCAAATTCCAGCAAATTAAAAAAACTCTAACTTTATTTCTCACATTTGAAAAGACATAAAAAAATGGGCTGTAGGCTACTCAAATTAAAAATTGATCACAAAAATGCGCTTCGGTTCAAAGTTTAAATAAAAAAAAATGAAAAAAAAGTCAATGATTCCGGATAGTATCGAACTCATCCCCACTAGAAAGGCAACCCGAGACGCAACGTATGCGCCACGGACTGAGTTGAAGAGAACGAGTTGAATTTAGAACTTTATATCGGCGCTTCACGTCTTTTGCTTTGAAAGAGAAAAAGAATAAAGTACTTATGTAATGACGTCATGACCGGTCAAATAGTGTTTCAGATTCCAAGACCGGAGCCGGTCAAATAGCCACTGCCTTTCTCTTAAGCTTTACGATAAACCGTGACGCCACAAAGCAACTAGATAAATTATATATATATGTCACCACTGTTTCGAACGGCTAAACTTTCGCTACCGTCACCCACTTTGGCCGTCGCCCACTTGACTCGTCGCCCACCTGGTCTTGCCCAAGTGGGCGCGTACCGTTTACAAGTATATTAATTTAGCTAGGTTAGGTTCGCTTACCAGGGTTCGCTCTTAGCGGTAGTCCGCTAGCCAATGGCTAGTGAAAATTTGCGCGGACTAGTAGAATGTTGCAGTACTAGTCCGATTTGTCTAGTGAAAATATTCGCCGTTTACAGTGTCACCGTGAAAAGTTTTGGTTTGCAAAATGGCAATTGGCGACGTCACTCTGAAATACTGCAAAAATTTGCTTGCCAGAGGCGAGATTGCACGAAGAAGGCTGCAAAGTCGGTCAACTGAGCACGTGACTACTTTTTTCTCGCAACCTCGCTAGACACGACACGTGGTAGTAGTGAGCACGCCAGCACGGAGAAGCCGGCATCCCAGCAAGCAGCAGTTAGCGAAATTAACGTTTTTTTGTTGATATATCGTGATCAAATGCTGATTCAATGTTACTACAAAGTGTCTAACGCTCAGACAAGTGAAAAGTCAGTAAACTGGTCGGACTAGTGAAAAATCATGTGGGCTACTGAAAACGGGGAGCAACTAGTCCGGTGGGCTAGTGAAAAAAAAAGGTAAGATCGACCCCTGCTTACGCTTAGCTGGTCTAGAATTTTAGGCTCACATTATGCTTACAACTGGTAAATACTCAAGCCTTTCTGCAATTTCACATAACAATGTCATAAAAACTCCAGTCCACAGTGATGCAACTGTGGTGACCCTCCATGCAAACACAGACAAGGTAAGAACTGTAAACTAGAAAGTAATTTTCATTAACAACCTTGAGAAATGATACACATTGAATAAAAACACAATTAGCAATTTGTACAGTATCGCAGCTAACAAACCTGAACATAAGTGAGAAAGAAGAGGTAACACTCTTTGTAAAAAAGTCTTGATTGTGCAAGTGCGGATATCTGGCATGTCAACTGCAGCAATCGAACATTTAAATCCATAATAAAACAACTTGTATGAAAAATTGGCTGTAATAACTAATTCCAATATGGAAGAAACATTAGTTTTATAACGAGCAACAATCTAAAATAAAGTTGCATTAAAGTTAATGCTGGCTGACAGACTAACTTTAAAAAAATTGTTGGTAAAATGAAGGTTTGAACATATCTTTTTACCAAAGTTTTTGGTTATCTTTTTTTACCACAAACGCCAACAATAGTATTGCATTTAACGTATATGCCAATCAATGTGCATACTAGGGTGTTTAAAAAAATATTATTTTGGATTTTGGGTATGCATATTGCATACCCTCTCATTTTGTGAAGCTTGGTGAGAAAATAAATTTCCCAAACTTTTAGCTTGATTGGATATCATTAACAGACCTCTCAAAGGACATTGATATTGCACGGAATAATCCAATGCTTATGCATTGGCGTTAGCCCCACATGCTTATTACTGCATACAAATATGACCATGGTCATTCCATGTCAAGTGATCCAGAAAAATGGGATTTTGTAACACACCCTCTCAGATTTTAATGAAAATTCACACACTGATTAAACTTTTCTTCCTGATTTCAATTCCATGATTTCCTTAAATCGGTCAACTAAAACAAAAGTTACGACCACTTAAAGTTGACTGCTTTTTGTGATCGCTGAAGCGTAAAATCCATTTCGCTTTCACAAGTTTAACTATAGTTTGTTTGTTTGTTTATCTTTATCCTGCATTGCGGGAAAGCGGACTTGAGCGCTATGCATCGGTGTACGCCTTCCGACATACACCTGACCCACGCTGCAGCCGACGGCAATGTCTGTTTTCCGGTTGTCTACTTTACTTATGACTTAAATTTGGTAGGCCTACTACCCATTACTCGAAAATCGATCACTAGGTAGAGGCAATTGTCGTTAAGTTTCTTGCCCAGAGAAACAACAGCAAGTGCGAGTGGCTGGAGTCGAACATGCAGGCTCTCGACTGCGAGCCCAACGCGCTAACCACTCGGCCTCTAACCACTCGGCCAACGCGTAACCACTCGGCCACTATAGGAAGATATTTCTCAGCTCGTAAGAAATTGTATTGATTGATATTTTCAGGTATTGTAGGACATATACTTCTTAAGCCATATCACTCAAAACTAAAGCTCTTGACCATCACCTTTGACCTTTAACCTCATGTTTATTAGTAGCCCCAATTGTGCTCAATCATGCGGAAAATAATTTTTGATCATAAATAACTCGTGGTGCTCACTAATTACAATCACATGCAATGCATCATTTTAAAGGTATTTTCAAGGAGAACTGATATCAGAAATAAAATTAATGGCTTATTGAGTATTTCACCTCACAAAGTGAAAACAAAAGCTTGTGTCTGAAAATCAGTACCGGTACTATTTTTAATTGCAAGTGTGCTATGCCAAGTTCCCCTAATGATTTTTGTATATTTATAATTTAAAATAGGCTCATTAAATATTATAATTGAAAAAGATTGTGCCAAACAATGCAAAACCACCCTCCACACCTCCAAGACACCCATTTGAATGCCCCAAGCTCCCAACTTCCCTGGACACAACCACCCTATGGACAAATCCCACAAAAGCGACCAAGCTTGTGGCTGTGTGGGGGAGGCCATGGCTTGACCACTAAACAACTTGGAATGGCTCCTCCTCAATGACTTTGAGGGAGAGGAGCCAACAACAAGATTGTGCCAAAAATTTATGTTTTTAAACTAATATGGGTCCTGCTACTTAAACATTTTAAGCCATAGATCCATCTGAGCAACAATGATAAATTCTAAATTCCAGAACAACATTTTGTCACTTCGGGTACATACTCTTTCTTGACCTATGTTTCCACAACAAAACTAACACATCAAAAATACCATACAACAATACACTGAATAATAACATAAGAGTTCACAAATAGTTATCTAAGGGTTGGAATCGGGTAAATTTTCTCTGCATTATGCTTGATATGCACTCCAACAACATAGTATAGGCCTAACTACATTTAACCCTTTTTTGAAAACTTAGGACTTCAGCAGTAATTACAAATACGAAAAGCAGCTTTTGAAGGGCCAAAATCTAAGGGGTTATTACAGTTACTGTACTGTATAAGAAATAGTACGATTGAACGATTTGTGGGCCCCTCCTTATATCTTGTTAGATTTATCAGGTGTCCTTTTGAGACCCATTACTTTAGTTATAATATATATTTGAGCTTCATAGTGGCCCAAAATGAGGAGTTGAGTTGAGTATAGCGGCCCAAAATGAGAGGTTTTTCCTCATTTCAAAATGAAATGAGGAAAACTTGTACAAAGTAAAGCTGTTGTGGTTAGCAAATCGCAGCTGCTCGCTGTACTAGCGAGTGCTCAGCCTTGTGCTGATAGCCGGGAAGAACGCTCCTTTCTTCACAATGAGGTTGTCATCTTAGGCGCAACAAGACCATTTATTGATTAGTTTAGTGAGGATTCGTAGTCCCATTGCTTTCATTTTGAATGCCTGCAAAGAAATTACAATCTGTGACAAGGAAATTCAAGCTTCTGAAGCCTCCAGTATACTGCGTCAAAAGAGTGCTGATGGGATTAATGCTGCCAGTACAAATAGAGGGGACAACACTGTTGCGACAGCTGGTCGATAAGTACACATAGACTGTCGTAGGCCTAAACGTTACACCAACCTAATCGATATACAGCTTAAAAAGAACAGAGAGGAAAGTGGGTCCTGCGTCACGAGGAAACGAAGTGTTCGAATTCTTGATGGCAATTTCGGCACTGAGACTCATTGTTTGTTTTGTGGGACTCGAGTTCTCACGGACAGACCTGGCTTTAGTTTTGTTAACTTAAAACAGATGTTTTTTCAAGGACTAATTAGTTATATTAGAGCAGTGGTTCCCAACCTTTTTGTTGTCACGGACCCCTTTAGACAAACTATTAATTCTGCGGACCCCTACCTAAATTTTGCCTGAAACTCAATTAACATACTATTGACTATTGTAATAATTATGCCACTCAACTACTGTACTGTGTCATATTGCATTGCCGCTATGACTCCTGCAGCAAATATCAGGTTCAACAGTTGCTCAAATAAGAAAATGAATGAATTGTTCAAGAAATGTCAGCAGTATTTGAATATCAAGGTGACCCAAAGTGCCATGCCGAAACTTTTTCAACGTAAGCAAATTTAATGAGAGGTCTGTTGTTGCCTTTCCTGAACTAAACGACTGAACTGTGCTTGAGTTTTTGACAATGCAACACGCATGCCATCTTCAACGTCCAGGCGATTTCGATGCTTAGTTTTTATTGTAACAAGAGCTGAGAATCCTGCCTCGCAAAGGTAAGTGGTTATGAATGGTAACAAAAGCGGGTTGGGCTCGCAGTCGAGAGCCTGCATGTTCGACTCCAGCCACCCGCACTTGCTGTTGTTTCTCTGGGCAAGAAACTTTACGATAATTGCCTCTACCTAGTGATCGATTTCGAGTAATGGGTAGTACCAAATTTAAGTAATAAACATTAAGTAGAGTAGACAACCGGAAACAGACATTGCCGTCGGCTGCAGCGTGGGTCAGGTGTATGTCGGAAGGCGTACACCGATGCATAGCGCTCAAGTCCGCTTTCCCGCAATGCAGGATAAAGATAAACAAACAAACAAACAAAACAATAACCTCTTGCTTTGCCAAGAATGGGTGGGTTTGCAGCTGTGAGCACCAAAATTCTTCCACAGTTTTTGAATGACATTCAATGCGTAATAACTCTTTTGATCTCAAATCAATTAGGTCATCTTTACTGAGATCGTCATCGCTAATGTTGCTCAAGTCAAAAGAAAAGGATTTCGAATCCATGTTTCAACTTCGTGCGGCAGGTGTTCTAAATTAAAATAACGTTGAAATGAGATTTGCAGGGTTTCAAGTATGCGCAAAATTTTTCTCTAATAGAAATCAAAAGAGTACATTCTCTTTGAGTTTCATCCATCAAGATAAGATCTTCTAACATTGGAAAGTTAGCGTAATTACCTGCTTCCAATCTGCGTTTCCAAACCGGCAACATGGCCAAAAACGCTTTCAGTTTTTCAGCTGCATCAATTATTGTCACACCTGGTACTTGAATGCCACATTAACATTGTTAATCTGACCGAAAATATCGGCTAAGTAGGCCATGCCGTATGGTCACAGCGGTAAACCATAATCTCTTCGTGGGAAAATTGTAACATAAGATTCCCAAATCCGTTCGTCTGTATATAATGACCGAAGAAACACACACTTGAACTTCTTTTCAAACAGTGTATTTCTGTAAAATTAGCCCGAGGCTATCGAAAACGAGGGGGGTGCAACGCCGTACACCACTGAAAACTGTCACTACAGAACAGATTACTTGGATAAAAGACGGAACCTTTGTCCAGCTAGCAAGCACTAAGCCAACAGTTAAATGTGCGGCCAACTTTCAAACAATCATTTCACGAATGACCAGAATAGATAGCAATATCTCAAACTCACATACCGTATGCAGTACTGTGACGCAATAATGAAAGACAATTATGAAGTCATTCAAACAGGTGTTTAAAGCTGATGTAATATTTCCTGTTTAAACAGGTTTCAAACTGAAACAGGCCCAAACAAGTCCAAACAGGTTTGACACAAGTCTATGAACGATGGTGCAATTTTGGCACATTTTCTAGCAACTTCCATGACGTAATATTCAGTAGACTTGAACGGTTTTTATATGACGTTTGAATAGGTGAACCATTGTCTGGAACACCGTATAGAAAACTTTTACTCTCGAACAAATTTGAGAGGGGACTTTCTTTTCTTTTCAAAAGAGTTGATAACTCATTTTTAGCTGCTGCAGCCGTTTTAAAACTTATCTAGATAACCAACGTAGGCTACCTCAGAATGATACAAAAGTACTTCGTAATCTGACCCTACTTCTTGACAGAGCGCTTTAAAAATACGGTGGTTTACAGCTCTGCTTTTGATGAAATTAACGACTTTCACGCAATTCGTCAGAATTTCTTTGAGACTTGCTAGCAAAGTTCTTGCTGTTAAGGCGTGGCCTACCTGTGCAAGAAGCAATAGGTAACAACCACCCGAGGAGCTTCGTTTTTTACTAAAGCAGCAAATCCGGATTTGCTCCCGAGCATAGCTGGTGCTCCATCCGTGCATAGGCTATAGAACAAAGTTTTTTTTTCCAAAATTTATCAAGGTAATCACGGACCCCCAAATGCTTTCTCACGGACCCCCAAGGGGTCCGCGAACCCCAGGTTGGGAACCACTGCTCTACGACATATATTTACAAACTTAGATAGGACAACAAACAGCCCTTCATCTTTTTCTGGAATCATAGGAAAGGAATTGAGAGGCAGAATTTCTGCATGGAAAGTTACCCAAATCTAAACAATCCCCAATTCCAAATTTCCTGTGTTGCCCAACAGTGTGATTGATAACCTTAATTCTGACCAGTATTATGACTACAGAATATGTTGGGCTGTTATGCTTGGGCATGTTGATGAAGACTTAAAGTTGTTGTCAGTCGGGGAATTATGTCATTTATGGTGGCAAACACTTGTTTGTAGGCTACTTTGTAAATATACTTCTGCGATCAACCTTTTCAAATGTTTCATGATCTTGTCTGAGTACTGCATCAAGGTTTTCTTCCTATCTTAGTCTAAAATAAAACATCACAATTCATTATCTAATGAGTCAAAAAACTTCTTCAACATGTTGCAAAGAAATCTATCCTTCCCAAACCAAGAAGTAAAAGAGATTTCTAAGAAGGTTTTGAAACGCAATGCATTTTTCGATCACCCTGAAAATGTCATTGTTGGTATGCTAGGTGATGAAGACTGCCAATTATGAATAGCAGCAGTCCAACAAATCCATCTGTTACGTTCACAAGCTCAGAAAAAGCAAAGAAAGAATCATGTTGGCTCCTCACAACAAGCAGAAGATGAAAATCAAAAGCTGAGAAAGGCAATTTCACCAGCGGTGCCACCTGCAATACGCAGATTTCTTGTTCTACAGCTTAATACTAAAGCAAAATTATACCACCAACTTGTGAAGCTTGGCACAGTTCATAAGTCTGAGCCACCTATCATGAGATCGCTAACAGATCAACAGCTTGACAATGTCATCGACTAACCTCTGCGGCTCGATTATCCTTGCCACATCCAAGTGGTGGAGCGTCAATGCGTCATGCCAAGCTTTTGATTTGTTGTAGCTTTTGAATGAAGGTATTGGCTGATTCGTCAGAAGGTGCAATCTTGTCAGCTTATGAAAGAATTCAACAGCTAAGAAGGAATTCCCACTAGATTGACATGTTCACCTTTTTGGTTGTTCTTATGTAGTACTGGTGGCCTAGCACATGCAGCAGTATGAATCATATTAATCTGTGCGCTGGTATTTCCTTGACAATGATTTCATGGCAGATCACAGTCTACCCATCACCAATTACAGTATATGCTGTATATGTCATGTTTTATGCACCTACACTTTGAACAGGTGTCCAGTTAGTAACTCCCATGTCGTGCAGTAAAGTTGTTACTTGCAACCATAGCCGTACGAGCCAGGGGGGCAGCTGCCCCCCCTGTTGTTTCAAAACGTCGCGAATTCGGGCAAAATCTTGCACTTATTAGGGCCAAAATTGCTATATGAAAAGCTTCAAAATTGCATGAATTAAAAAAAAATACAAATTAGTATCTTTTACCTATCAAACTAAGTACGGTACAGCCTCTTATTTGCACAAGAAATATGCCGCAAAATTTTCATTTGGCACACCCGTATTGATGTATTGTATGGTGATCAAACTGTAGTACGAAATGCATTTAACCAACTGCATCATGCCAATTTGGGCAGCCACCAAAATATGTCTCTAATACTTTTGTGAATCTGCCCAAATCAAGACACAAAATTTGCTATATAGCTAATTTTATTAATTTTCACAAATGCATCGTGTTGATTTGGGCAGCTGAAAACATGACATTATCTGATTAGTCTGTTTATACAACTGCCCAAATTAGCGTGAGGCAATTTCCCCAAAATGAACAAATTCATTAATTTTTCCCAGTTACATAACTGTATCGTTTAGATTTGTGCAACAAAAAATATGAAATTATCTGATTATAGTTTATTTATAAAACTGCCCAAATTGGCATGATGCAGTTGCCTCGGCATCAAAATTTACAAAGTCTTTAATTTTTTCATAGGCCTAATATCCATGAATGCATCATCTTGATTTGGGCAACTACAAAATATAAGTCTGGTGAATACTTTTATAAAACAATTCAGGTGGAGAGGTTACAGTACTTTTTCAACCATAAAGGGACATAGCTAAGCAACACCACAACATTTAACGAAAAAATGTTATACTGTACCTGTTAAATGTAATGTTAATGTTGTGGTGCTGCTTAGCTTTGTTTGGTTACTTTTATAAAACTACCCCAATTAAAATGATGCAGTTGCGCCCCAAAATAAATATTTAGTTTGTATATGCAACTGTGTCATGTTAATTTCACCAACATTTAAAATGCTACCGGTACTGCTGAAGTATATAATACTCTTAATGTTAGCCTACCTACCATGCCAAAGTGCAGAAGTATCGAGCAATGCACAAACAAGGTATATTCAAAGATGAATTCAGTTCTATCTTGATTACTTGGGTAAGAAATTCTAGCTAGCTGGTGATCTTGTGATGTTAGTTTTTCACTGTTAGCCTATCATGCACCGCATACATTATATTTGGGCAATTTCTAATTTTCACATTCGTAACCAAACATTCTCTTCCTACGTCGTACCGTGTTTTTTGAAAACACCTGCTCAATACCAATAAGCTCTGCTATTTCGCGTGCGTTTGTGACTACGTGGTTAGCCTATATTTCGATAGTCTTCCAAAAACTTCGGCGGAGGGGCCCCCTCCGATCGGAGGGCGGTTGCTACGCCTCTGTCTACGACGATTTACTGTAGGTTTGAGATCCAGTTTAAGTTATTGTTAAACTCGTCATTAGATTTAGACGCGGCCTTTGTTCAATCAAATCTTCAATCAATGCTATATGAAAAGCTTCAAAATTGCATGAATTAAAAAAAACTACAAATTAGTATCTTTTACCTATCAAACTAAGTACGGTACAGCCTCTTATTTGCACAAGAAATATGCCGCAAAATTTTCATTTGGCACACCCGTATTGATGTATTGTATGGTGATCAAACTGTAGTACGAAATGCATTTAACCAACTGCATCATGCCAATATGGGCAGCCACCAAAATATGTCTCAATACTTTTGTGAATCTGCCCAAATCAAAACACAAAATTTGCTATATACGTAGCTAATTTTATTAATTTTCACAAATGCATCGTGTTGATTTGGGCAGCTGAAAACATGACATTATCTGATTAGTCTGTTTATACAACTGCCCAAATTAGCGTGAGGCAATTTCCCCAAAATGAACAAATTCATTAATTTTTCCCATTTACATAACTGTATCGTTTAGATTTGGGCAACAAAAAATATCAAATTATCTGATTATAGTTTATTTATAAAACTGCCCAAATTGGCATGATGCAGTTGCCTCGGCATTAAAATTTACAAAATCTTTAAATTTTTCATAGGCCTAATATCCATAAATGCATCATCTTGATTTGGGCAACTACAAAATATAAATTTATATAAATCTGGTGAATACTTTTATAAAACAATTCGGGTGGAGAGGTTGCAGTAGGCTACTTTTTCAACCATAAACGGACATAGCAAATACTTAAGCAAAACTACTTATAAACGGACATAGCTAAGCAACACCACAGATCAAAACGTTAATTTTACAAAACTACAGTGCATAGTAAGTGATATGTTATGGAAACCAACTTGTCAGTTGCTTCGGAAACTTTATTATTCTCTGCTTGCTTCATGGAATTTTGTGTTTTGGCCTACGTTATCATCAATATGTTGTTTTTTTTTTTGTGCGTATGTTGTTGTTGAAGCGCGGGAACGTTTCAATTATTATTTTTCTCTTGTAAGCTTATTTTAAATGGCAAAATCGTAATTTCCGTAGGGTGGCAATTGACTAGTAGACCGTATGGTCGTCTCGTTGTCTCCCTGTCGGTATGGGAACTTGTGTAACTTTTGTACTGTGTATATTGCATATTTCAAACATGTACCTATGTTCCTGTTACTGACAAATAAAACGTTGATTGATTGAACATTTAACGAAAAAATGTTATACTTTAGGCTACCTGTTAAATGTAATGTTAATGTTGTGGTGTTGCTTAGCTTTGTTTGGTTACTTTTATAAAACTACCCAAATTAAAATGATGCAGTTGCGCCCAAAAATAAAAAATAAATATTTAGTTTGTATATGCAACTGTGTCATGTTAATTTCACCAACATTTAAAATGCTACTGCTGAAGTACATACAGTAGAACTCGGTTAATCCGGATTCGGTTAATCTGGATCTTCGCCTAATCCGGATGAAACTGGAAGTACAAATGATTTGTAATCTTTTTCTTGAGAAACGGCTTCGAATTATCCGGATTGTTTAATCCGGATCTTCGCCTATTCCGGACAAAATTTGCGCTTTCTCTATCGCTTTATCCGGATTTTCCCGACAGTTTTGCCACTTTATGCTAAAACGTAACGTGGCTTATTGCGAGAAATTTCTTATCTATTGTTCCGTTAATGTGACGCAATAAATTATTGCGGATTTCTTCTTTTCATGAACAGTAATCCCTCCTAACGCAAAATTTGTGTGCAAATGTTCAAACTCGTACTGTAACTTGAAAAGATGTCGGTGGAATTCTCGGCGTTATGTCGGTGATGTTTTTCCAATAGAAGACTTTGTTTGATTTTTTGTAAGTTTTCCAAAGAAACTTGTCTTCTGTAACTGTTTTCAAAAGTTTTGAGTGACTACAGATTATTCCGACACGCATGTCTGAAGATATAACTTTTACCAGTGTGTTCTTGCGTTAGACGCAGAGTCTACAAATACTTTCGTTTTACATGCATTTCAAAAGAATTCTATTGCTAATATATGGTGATCGCGCGTCTCGGAATTGACAGATGACCACACTAATGCGTTCAATTTCGGTGATTTTTACCGATACCCTTCTATCTAGGTAACGTCAGGCTTCATAGAACCGTCATCGGTTAATCCGGATCTTCGCCTAATCCGGATGGAATCGCCGGTCAAATCGAATCCGGATTAACCGAGTTCTACTGTAATACTCTTAATGTTACTCCTACCTACCATGCCAAAGTGCAGAAGTATCGAGCAATGCACAAACAAGGTATATTCAAAGATGAATTCAGTTCTATCTTGATTACTTGGGTAAGAAATTCTAGCTAGCTGGTGATCTTGTTATGTTAGTTTTTCACTGTTAGCCTATCATGCACCGCATACATTATATTTGGGCAATTTCTAATTTTCACATTCGTAACCAAACATTCTCTTCCTACGTCGTGCCGTGTTTTTTGAAAACACCTGCTCACTACCAATAAGCTCTGCTATTTCGCGTGCGTTTGTGACTACGTGGTTAGCCTATATTTCGATAGTCTTCCAAAAACTTCGGCGGAGGGGCCCTCATTCCTTGCGGGGCCCCCTCCGATCGGAGGGAGGTTGCTACGCCTTTGTCTACGACGATTTACTGTAGGTTTGAGATTCAGTTTAACGTATTGTTAAACTCGTCATTAGATTTAGACGCGGCCTTTGTTCAATCAAAGCTTCGAGTTTATAAAGTAGGCTACGGGAGCTAATATACATTGTCAATTACACATTAATCTAAATACACATTGTCAGATCCAATTGGACCAGTTTTGCGGAATGTTGTTTGGGCTGCCATTGGGAGGTTAAGAGTAAGATTATGGTCCGATAACCCTTTAAAATGTCTGCCGATTTCAGAAAATGCCTAATAATTATCTTAGTGTTGCCAGATCCGTAAGTTTTGCTTCGTGATTGAGGAAAATTTCTAGCAGGTTGCAATATTGTTGATTCTTCAGATTTTCTATTATTTTGAATCGACTTCGAATATAATAAACACTACTTTTATTTGAAAACATCCTGCAGCACTAAAGATGCCCGACAATGGGTATTTAGCCCATAGTTCAAAGCTCGCTTGAAAACGTTCTATTTCAATGAACATTATGACTGAAAGTAGCGTATTAATTATCACCATTGTCATGTACAGCGCCCAGGAGCATAGTTTGACTGTGGCGCTATATAAATATTATTATTAGTTCAACAATCTTGCGTTATGTGTTTTGTTACAGAAATTACGATTAAACATTTTTTCCTCCAGTATAAACTTAAACTGTATATATTTAAATTAGAAAAGCTTAATCTGGCATCACTTTAAAATTATTTACTTTAAAGTTAACTCACTAACTCAACAATTACTTTAAAATTATTTATTCTATCGACATGTCAACAAATAAACTGATTTGACGCTACCTGCAATCAAGGCTCATCTCGACAGCTACTTTCAGATTCCTTACTTGAAACCTTTATTTAAATTTAAAAAAAAAGTCTAATCTGGCAACACCTTACAATTGACTCACCTGGCAACACTGCAAACTAATAAATTGATTTGAATTTTTATTGAAATTTTTAAATAAAATTAATAATTTGCAACACTAGAGGTCGTTGAAGAGAGGTGACGCCCAACACTTTCCTGACAACAATTTCATTATCACAACGTTGAAGTTTACGTTGATACAACGTCGTCTATCGTTGATACTTCGTCGTCGTCATGTAATAAACAAAGAACGGATAACATTAATTTAACATAAAACAACATCAAATAAATAAACAACAAAATCTTTCAATCATCTCGATCCTTGTGTCTGATGTCGTCATCGCCAACATCGATCTTCAACTTCTGTAAAAGACGAAGCGAATAATTAAAGACGTTTCCACAACTTGGAATACTTTGGATCCTTCCAACTGTGTATTGATGGAACGTCGTTGAATCAATGTAATGTTGATGCAAATACTTCACGTTAATGTTTATTGACGTAGAATCAACGATAGAATAACAAACCTTGGTGATTGTAGGCTACCATAGGCTACAATTGCCAGAAGCAAAATATTATCAACAATTCGAGGTTAGAGTTTGGTAGATGTGACGTTAGATAACGTTGATACAACGTAATGTACTCTACATGTTGTTAGATAACGTTGATACAACGTAATGTACTCTACATGTTATGTTAGATAACGTTGATACAACGTAACTTTCACCTTATTGTCCGACCGATCCAGAGCTTCCTGCAACATGGATCGTTCCATCGTGTTCGCAAATCTCCTCCTCCCATCACCATCATCGAGGCAACGCCCCATCCAAACCAACTCCTCAACTTTGCTCATTACCTCGATGACGTCATGGACAGATAGGAGGTTGTCATAGAGATTCATCCGAACAATCTAAACACAAATAATTATGATGCAACAATTAAATAATGTTGTTGTTTGCGACGTTTTGTTTATTTGTGAAAGTTTAACAAAACTTAAATAATTAAAATTGGAAACTGATTTGGAGTCGGATGATAAAACAATGTAAAGTAATGTTGAATCAACGTAACAACTGATGTTAATGCAACCATGGATCAATGTAATTAAACGTTGGTTATAAAAGTTAAACATGACTTACGGATCCAGGCATCGATTTGATCGCTTCCTTCCATGGACGGAATTGGTTGGAATTCATTTCGCAATTGTACAGACCAAGCTTCCCAATCCGCCCTGGCATCGATTTGAGGAATGACGTCACCGCGTGGAAGTCATTCTGAGTCATTCCATTATAATTCAACAAATTTTCCTCAAAAAGTCAACCCGCCCCTCTTAGAATTTTTTTGTTTTTTAATATGTTAATGTGCATGAAATTCTGAACGCAACAAAAAAAAAATTATGAAAATTGATCAACCGGTTCACTAGATATGCCATTTTGAAATTTGTTGATCACTTGGTGGCGCTGATGAGTTGCCAAACATAAAAATGTCATTTGTTGCGCCCCCTGATGATAGAGAGGTGATCAAACATTCGATTTCACTATTTTTAAGGGTGAGGATTCCAAAAATGCAAGTGTTTTCTGTGTATTACTATCACAAAAAAAGTTATAGCAACTTCTATTGTTTTTGGGTGGTTGTAAAAACACGCCCAAAAAGCCTTGTGGGAATCCACGTAGAGTGAAAAATTTTTTTTTGTAAGATAGTCAAAGATGTCTTTTATTACAAAAAAGAAAAAAATTAGAGGTGTTTTTTGTTATTTTTTTTTTAATATCATTTTAAAGTAAAGTATGGTTTTCACAGAATTTGTCCATTTTTAAGCCTTACATTGTTGCTCTTGTGTCATGTAATAATGGGCACACCAATGACATCATAATGGTTATTATTTCTTAACAATCAGCCTGTTAGTTGAGGTTCAAAATGGCTGCTCTTTTAAACCTGACTGCTTCCCTATTGTGTGTTCTGTCTGAGAACACCCTGTGTAGGTTAGTTAGTGGGTGTTGTGAGTAGAAGGTATTGAGATGGAGGATTGCACTGTTGGAAAAAAAAGTAGTAGTGCTTGTCATTTGAAATGGTACAGCCGTAAGGACAGCTACATAGCTTTGTCTGACCTTTCTGAAACTGAAACAAAGTTAGTTCTATGGAGATCTGGGATTGAACTTGAAAAAGAGGAACTGCCAATGTCAACAATTTGCAATCATCATTTTGCTTACTTTCTGAAAGAATATTCGAATCATTAAATATTGATTTCAAATGACAAGTACTACTACTTTTTTTTCCAACAGTACAATCCTCCATCTCAATACCTTCTACTCACAACACCCACTAACTAACCTACACAGGGTGTGCTCAGACAGAAAACACAATAGGGAAGCAGTCAGGTTTAAAAGAGCAGCCATTTTGAACCTCAACTAACAGGCTGATTGTTAAGAAATAATAACCATTATGATGTCATTGGTGTGCCCATTATTACATGACACAAGAGCAACAATGTAAGGCTTAAAAATGGACAAATTCTGTGAAAACCATACTTTACTTTAAAATGATATTAAAAAAAAAATAACAAAAAACACCTCTAATTTTTTTCTTTTTTGTAATAAAAGACATCTTTGACTATCTTACAAAAAAAAAATTTTCACTCTACGTGGATTCCCACAAGGCTTTTTGGGCGTGTTTTTGCAACCACCCAAAAACAATAGAAGTTGCTATAACTTTTTTTGTGATAGTAATACACAGAAAACACTTGCATTTTTGGAATCCTCACCCTTAAAAATAGTGAAATCGAATGTTTGATCACCTCTCTATCATCAGGGGGCACAACAAATGACATTTTTATGTTTGGCAACTCATCAGCGCCACCAAGTGATCAACAAATTTCAAAATGGCATATCTAGTGAACCGGTTGATCAATTTTCATAATTTTTTTTTTGTTGCGTTCAGAATTTCATGCACATTAACATATTAAAAAACAAAAAAATTCCAAGATGGGCGGGTTGCCTTCACTTGTTGAATTATAATGGAATGACCCATCTGTGTGTCGGAGGCATCCATCCATATTGTCCCTCCATTAAAATGTATTCCTGCCACTTCAGTCACGTCCTCGTCGTTTCCTTCCCTCAGGATTCTGCTGATGGCGATGATGGAGCGACCATCATTGTGACCTAACAATGCAGGAATAATATCAATCAATATTAGCTCGGCTAACCAGGTTGTAATCTAAAACCACAGTTTGGTTCTAACCATAAAACAATGAATCCAAGTTGTTTACTTGAGAATAAACATTAATTTATTTTCCTCGCAAACAAAATACAAACAATTATTTTGAACAACAAAGTGGCTATTTGCCATGGTTACTATCAAAAAGCATTGTTTCGTTGCAAAGGTTGCTAGAGTTGAAAATAAGATTGGGGTTAGAGCAAAGATTAAAATTGTTTGTTGTGTCCAAGACTTCAAAATTTTCTAAATTACAAGGTTTTGTTATCAATGTCTTAAAGTTTTCGAGCAGAAGTACTTATCTGGCATCACTGCATGTGAAAAATAGCCACAGCCTTTAAACAAAACTTTCAGGTTTGGCCCAATTTTTTAATTTAAAAAATAGGAAGTGGCTGCATTTACGGCGCCGTAAATACAGCCGTTCCATGCCTTTTTTCTAATCTTTACGTCGCTTTTAGTGCGCATGCGCGCTGTTGCTAAAAAAAGCTGGATATATAACTAAATTCAACTGTTTTGCCAAGTGATACAGTGGAGCATGCGGTCTGCGTCTGACTCGTACTCCCAAGGACATGAGTTCGATACTTCCAAGAGGTGTGTTTTTTTTAAGTTAAATTCTCACCTGAAGTGACTCAATCGTTAGGCTGCGCATTTTTGTGGCCGTTTAGTTTGTTTTTAATTCTGAACATTACAACGAAAAAACAGTATAATCTTCTTCTTCAAACATAGCAGAGATCTAGAAAAAGGTAGAAGCGACAAAACTCGAACGTTATAGGCTACCGTGCATGATACCAGATAGCCGAGTGGTGAGAACGTCTGCGCGGCGTTCGAAAGGACGCGGCTGTGTCTCGGTAAAGACACTTAATGGCAAGCCAAATTAAGGGGAACAGCTGACTCGAAGAGTAAATATGTCACTTCGCTGCTTCCTGTTGTATCGCATCTGTGATCGCAGTGTAGGCTACTGTATGATATCGCAATGGGCGCAAATAAAAACACGATTATTATTATAAAGCAGGACAATCAGTTTAAAATATGGCGTCGTCGTCGTGTGAGCCTCTGGGGCCGAGGGTCTATCCTTTTACCACCCCAAGATTCACGATGTTCCCGTACTACACTGGAAGGCTACTGTAGAGAGCAGCCAGTCTTTGGTTTCGTCATCCATGACACGCAGACCTTCCACTCCGTTAGGTGGCTTGAAGATGGAACAGTCATTGATGATGTGGTCTGCGGTCTGTTCCTCGGCACCACATTCACAGAAGGAGGAAGAGGCCATTCCCCATTGGTGCATGGTTGAGCGGAAAAGCCCGACGTCCTGTCTTGGTAGTGTTAGGCCGATTGGGCGTGTGTCGGCGTCGGGGATGAACGAATAGAGTTTGGTGGCGCTTGACTTCCATTCAGAACTCCATTTATCGTCCGCCCAAGCAGCCTCAGAGACGTCTTGTTCTCAAACCTTTAGTTAGGCTACGTTACGATTCAATCGTTAGGCCACGCATTTTTGTGGCCGTTCAGTTTAGTTTGTTTTTAGTTCTGACCATCACAACGAAAAATCAGTTTAATATATGGCACGGACGTAACACCTTAATAAAATTTTTATAAATTTAGAAGAGAAAAAAAAAGGCTAGTGAGTTTTTTTTCTTTAAAATTCTATAACTTATTCATAAATTTTTTAGGTGTTTACGACCGTGCCATATTTTAGGCTAAACTGATTTTTCGTTGTGATGGTCAGAACTAAAAACAAACTAAACTGAACGGCCACAAAAATGCGTAGCCTAACGATTGAATCGTAACGTAGCCTAACTAAAGGTTTGAGAAAAAGACGTCTCTCCGGCTGCTTGGGCGGACCATAAATGGAGTTCTGAATGGAAGTCAAGCGCCACCAAACTCTATTCGCTCATCCCCGACGCCGACACACGCCCAATCGGCCTAACACTACCAAGACAGGACGTCGGGATTTTCCGCTCAACCATGCACCAATGGGGAATGGCCTCTTCCTCCTTCTGTGAATGTGCCTCGGCCCCAGAGGCTCACACGACGACGACGCCATATTTTAAACTGATTGTCCTGCTTTATAATAATAATCGTGTTTTTATTTGCGCCCATTGCGATAACATACAGTAGCCTACACTGCGATCACAGATGCGATACAACAGACAACGGGAAGCAGCGAAGTGACATATTTACTCTTCGAGTCAGCTGTTCCCCTTATTTTGGCTTGGCATTAAGTGTCTTTACCGAGACACAGCCGCGTCCTTTCGAACGCCGCGCAGACGTTCTCACCACTCGGCTATCTGGTATCATGCACGGTAGCCTATAACGTTCGAGTTTTGTCGCTTCTACCTTTTTCTAGATCTCTGCTATGTTTGAAGAAGAAGATTATACTGTTTTTTCGTTGTAATGTTCAGAATTAAAAACAAACTAAACGGCCACAAAAATGCGCAGCCTAACGATTGAGTCACTTCAGGTGAGAATTTAACTTAAAAAAAAAAACACACACCTCTTGGAAGTATCGAACTCATATCCTTGGGAGTAGGCTACGAGTCAGACGCAGACCGCATGCGCCACTGAATCACTTGGCAAAAACAGTTGAATTTAATTATATATCTAGCTTTTTTCAGCAACAGCGCGCATGCGCACTAAAAGCGACGTAAAGATTAGAAAAAAGGCATGGAACGGCTGTATTTACGGCGCCGTAAATGCAGCCACTTCCTAAAAAATAACCTGGGTAGTCTTAGGCCAGCTTTGCAGTTAGAAACTAAACTTTTGCTAAAACATGAAACTAACCAAAGCTTGCAAATTGAAATAAACTTTGATTTCTTTTTCGATAAATCTTCGAATCAACTTTACAACTAGATCAAGAAAGTTTCCCAATCAGTTATTTCTTGCTGAAACTTCATCCAAGCTGATGCTTTTTGTTCCACACTTTGAAGACAAGGACTGAAATCAACTTTAAAACTTTTCTCTGGTGAAACTAAGCAGAATGATGGCTGAATTGAAAGCTGAAACCAACAACTTCTTTCCTGCTTCTTCTTCAACGACTGAAAACAAAATGACTGTCGCCTGCTGATTTGCGCGGGAGATTTTGTGCAGCGTTGCCAAATAAGCGTCATTTTAAAACGCAATTGAAGCGACAAACAATTCAATTCAATTCAATTTATTTTTTATAGAATAACTATAGAATAAATTAGAAAAACTAAACCACTTCAAAAAACTACAAAATAGTTTCATAATTTTTCAAAAATAGAACAAAAAATATAACCAACATGTAATTTTTGAAAAACATGCACATATTTCAAAATGCGAATTTAATCTTGTAACAAAGCTGTCAGTTTGGCAACTTTGTTCACAACCAACACAAATTGTCGTCTGCAGCTTTGCGCGGGAGTTTTCTGCGCAGTGTTTCTCCAAAATAACAGTAATCAACGAGAAATTTAGGTAACAGTTTGTGCCAGGTAAATTGATTGTTTGGATTTTCTTTTGCTTTTACTTCAGATTAAATAGTTTTTAAAATTTATTTTCATAAATATTCTATCTCTTATTTAAAAAAAGGGCAATTTTACCAAGAAAATTGAAAATCAATTTCTGATAATTCTGATTCAATTTTCTGCATTATCAGAAAAGAATAAGGCAAGGACGTGTTAAGGAAAGCGAAGAAACTTGTGAATGAAACTTTAAAGATCAGCAAATTGTATCAGCATCTCAAGTTTAAGTTATTTCAAAATTTGCGCACGATAATTTTTTGTCTAGAAGTTGAATTTTCATTTTAAATGTTTAGTTGATTTCAGTAACATGGTCCTGTGTTTTGCCATGCTAGAGAAGTAGTCACTACCTGGTCTAGCCCCCTGAAAAAATCAGTCGTGTCTGCTTGACAAAACGTCGGAATAAAAGCAGATTGTCACTGGATACATCTTGTGATCAGTTAGTTTAGCTTAATTTGCTCCAGTAGAACGCCTCATATTATTTACCAAGAAACTTTAAATATGCAAATGAACAACTTGACAAAAAACTTTCTTTACTTACGTTCAAAATCACTTTACTTGAATATAATGGCTATTGAATGCTGTTAATGTTGCTACTCGTTAAAATATTTATGATAAAAAGATTTCTACGCAAGACAAGGTGCTCACACTCACACAAGACCTCACACTATAATCTACGAGTAAGGGCGTAGCTGGCTCAAAATCTCAGGGAGAAGGGGATAATAAGAATTTTTGCACAATATAGTGAGCTTGTCTCCTTATCAAAGCTACTGACTATATGACAAAAATTTAATAACTTGTGATTATTCAGGTCTTTGCGGAAAATTTTGTTGAACTACTGGGCCACTTCAACTTGAAACGTTCT
Source organism: Aplidium turbinatum (assembly GCF_918807975.1). Taxonomy (NCBI): domain Eukaryota; kingdom Metazoa; phylum Chordata; class Ascidiacea; order Aplousobranchia; family Polyclinidae; genus Aplidium; species Aplidium turbinatum. Next base: position 63,244,808 of record NC_137472.1, read on the forward strand.
TGCTCGCTGAAAGAGTAGCCTACTGTTGCATGAATGTGACCTAGGGATCAAGATTTTTCAACTTTTGTTGAAAAGCATATTTATTGTGCTTTTATACTTTCCATGCTTATATCTAAACTAATAGCCTAATTGCTGCTGGAGCCGTTGTTTTATAATCTGGCTGATTTTATTCACTTGGCAATTTTTCACTTTATGTTCATTTTTAACTTGAAATTAGAACACTTTTTACAAAAAACAGACTATACTTAAAAGAAAGCCAATGCAATACTGGTTTTCAGTTCCCTAAACATAGGCCACCCTGAAGTTGATAAATCATCCTTTGCAGTGAAAGCTGTGTTGACGAGATAAAAACATTTACTTACTTAGAACAACTTGCCGAGTTTTTTCATACAGCTTTGAAATAAATGTTTCATGTTTTTGCCATTTTTCATCTGAAAGAAATCACACCCTCATGAAAACTAGGACTTGCAATTGTCACCGTTGCAGGAGTAGGCCTACAGCCTATGCGTTATCGTTATCACAACCAGACAAGTCGCGGGCGAATAGTCGATATATGTAAAATCACTTTATTTCTACACAATCATATTCTATAGGATTGTCACCAAGATACGAGGGTAAACAAAAATATTATTGTTGCAACTATAGTTGTTGTTTACATTAGAATGTCAAACAGCACATAAACTTCATAAAAAATCACAAGAGCTTCAAATATAATCTCTCTAGCCTAATGAAATTTTTTTAGTTTGCAATTTGTTGTAAACTTTTAGTGAGCTTACAAATCCGTGCATTGCCAACATGTCTACAAGATACGACACGAAAAATTGTGGGGATGCGCTTCCACTCTGGTTTCTCAGCTCAGCCAAAGTAAACAAATAATCCTGCTAAAAAATGAACTTTGCAATTAGACGAGTCAATATAAGGTTGAACCCTAAAAAAATTGATACAAAAGGTTTTTCAACGGATTCTTTTACCTATGGGCCTACTAAATAACATACTAAAAGTCTACCAAAATCGGACCTCCAGAAAAGGGTCATTTTCAAGATGGCGTCCAAGATGGCCGCCGGGATGTTATATTGCCTATATCTCAATTGCTATTCAAGCTAGAAAGGCGGTTTAGGTGTCTATCCCTAGGTTTTCGGGGCCAATGAATCGAATTAAATAGGTTAAATTACGATAGGCTGATTATCTACAGAGATACGTATGATTGTATATAATATATGACCTGGGGGAGCTCGGGGACATTTCGGACGCAGCGACAGGCGAACATCAGACAGAGCAGAGCACGATATTAGCAAATTCACTTGAGGCTTGAGATAAACCGCAAACAAAATCATCTTGACTTCCATTATGTAACACGAGCTTGAGAAAAGGGTTTTTCCAACATTTCAGTTTCTATATTTGATAAGCCTGATAGCTTGATAGCTTGATAAGCCGAATAGTGGTAAAATTTTCAGAGACAACTCCTCACTTTTCATCTGAATAAATTCCATATGTATTGGTGAAAAACGGTTTCCAGTACAATGTAAAATAAAACATTTTTTCGAAAACAAAATACTCGAAAATCCGTCCGTAGTATCCCCAATCTCCCCTAATAAGATGGAATTATCATAACAGCTAGGCTATTACATGCGGCATAACAGGTACTATCAATACAGGCATCTAAGAAAAACTGCAACCAACAGGAGGCTCATACTTGGCCTCCTACAGTAGATGAATACAGGGGATTAATCTGTTCTAAAGAATGGCGTACCATTAAAGTCTGGACACAGACACATTCAGAAAATCATCGGAATTACAACAGTAGGCTACAAAGGTACAGTAAATCGTAAACCAGGGTGATCAGCTGGTTTGTTGTCTTAGTGCCTACGGCTGTCTCTATTCATCATCTTCCGACTCGTCTAGAAGAAACTTGTTATGTAGATTGTCACATTCTTGCAGTTGGCATGGTCCACATGCAGCGGTACATGGTATTCCGTATCCTCTACAGGAACAGCGGAGTGTCTTACAGGCAGTGGAGCAGTTGCAATGAATGACCTTCAAGAGACTGTCTGGAGCAGCCTTCATTTTTGACATAAGTGGGATGAGCCGATTCTTTTGCAGGTTCCACCCCCAATTCATGACATCCATACTCTCTGCTTTTCCCATCCAGACCATTATCTGGTAGTAAACTCCTTCATTTTTGATATAAGTGGGATGAGCCGATTCTTTTGCAGGTTCCACCCCCAATTCATGACATCCATACTCTCTGCTTTTCCCATCCAGACCATTATCTGGTAGTAAACTCCTTCATTTTTGATATAAGTGGGATGAGCCGATTCTTTTGCAGGTTCCACCCCCAATTCATGACATCCATACTCTCTGCTTTTCCCATCCAGACCATTATCTGGTAGTAAACTCCTTCATTTTTGATATAAGTGGAATGAGCCAATTCTTTTGCAGGTTCCACCTCCAATTCATGACATCCATACTCTCTGCTTTTCCCATCCAGACCATTATCTGGTAGTAAACTCGACGACAGTGAAATTGGGTAGCAGATTCAGTTGGTGGCAGACGCTCGGGCGTTACAAATGATGAAGCAGAGACAACTTTCTTGCTGAAGGTGTTGTATCGCATTGTCGCAAGGGAATCTGTGCTCTGGCCATCAAAGAAGACAGCCATTACTTGGCACCCAAGGTCATCGATTATCTCTGTGGTCTGGTTTGGGGCAGTGAATGCTTTAGCACAAGACCGAAGAACAGGATCTCCATGCACAAGTTTCCTAAAAGCAGTCTTCTTGCCAACACCGAATATTCGAGACGTAGTGTCGTCGTCGTGTGAGCGTCTGGGGCCGACGGTCTATCCTTTCACCACCCCAGATTCACGATGTTCCCGGACTACACTGGAAGGCTACTAGAGAGCAGCCAGTCTTTGGTTTCATCATTGGTCACAACCAGTCATGGCATGGATAAATATCAACTCAGAACACATGTCATGTTCAAAGATTTTTTTCAAACGGTTGATGTTGTATACTTTGGTACTGTCATCAGCTTTGGACTTGTCTGACCTGAAATAAAGGCCCTTACTATCTTCTTGTGCATCGTAAACAATTAACACAAGGAGATCGGTATCTTCTCCAATCAGCGTTGTTGTCTGGAGAAGAGATGTCTCCAGTGCGGCCTTCACAATTTCTACATCAGCATCCCCAGATGCATTTACCACGGTGCAATTTTGTTTCCGAAGTTTATGCTGATTTCACCATCCATATTGCCGGATGGTGAAAATCAGCATAAATCAGCATAAAATCAGACATGTCCAGCTTGGGAGACCACCATGAAGCGTTGAAAAAGAAGTGCAGTATCAATGGTTCGATCAGGAGCGACCTTGATAGCAGATTTTTTCCCAAGGGTCCTGGCTTTATCCTTTCTACTGAATGAGTATGCGAATGCAGGTTGGCCTGTCATTTTTTGTAAGATTTTTTGTCCAACAGTCTCATATTCGTGCACGTTCACACTATCATCGGCTACAACACTAGTGACAACGTTCCTTAACGAAGCATCTTGCAAGAAAGGCCAGTGGTTTTCAACGACCTCATCAATGTCGTCTCGATGACGAGATCTGAGCTGAGGCCTGCCCAGAACTGGCTGCTGCGACGGATAACATGAAACAAGATCCAAACAAAAAACCCCAGCTTTTAAAAACACCGAAAATAACGCTTGATTATGTACAAAAAATGCCAAACTAGCCAAAGTCGGCGGGAAAATAGCACGCCTGGCAAAATTCTTGCAACTAGCATGTTGCTCCAGGATGGTCAAAATAAAACTATGCAGCAAATATCGCGTCGATGGAGCGAAAAAATATTGCTTTTTTTCATAACTAACTTTCTTAACACTATTAGCGTTTTAGCACTTAAAATATCCAAAAAATAGCAAAATGAAAGCCTATAAATTATGGTCCAAAAACCCCAGACTCAAAAATAAAACCACAAAAGTGCATTAAAAAAACAAGCTCTGGCAGTCCGGAGTGACTTTGCCTGAATAAATCTTTTTGACTTGAACAACAATAACTTTGCTTGCATTGTGATGCGACTATGCACTCATTCATGTGATTATGATGTCACAAACACAAGAACAATAACAACTTGAATACCACCATCTACCCAATAGGCAAAATTATTTAGAAATATGGCGTACATTTCCTTGAAAATGACCCCTTTCTGGGGGTCCGATTTTGGTAGACTTTTAGTATGTTATTTAGTATGCCCATTGGTAACAGAATCCGTTGAAAAACCTTTTGTATCAATTTTTTTGGGGTTAGGTGCCTTTTTTCCGTATATTGACTCGTCTAAATGTCGAAAGCGAAGAATTAAAGTAGCCTGTGTGTAAAGGTTAATTTATATAGCGTTGTCAAAGTCCTAATTTAACGTACACAGTGAAATATATTTTACCTGGTGAAGATAATCGGGTTTGCTGGGAAGGTGGTTGGAGTGTTGAACCATCGGATTCTTCTGAAGGTGACTGGTTAATTGTTGACCTTAAAGAACCTATAAAAGTACAAACATGTTTGCTATAAGCGCTTCAACTTCGGATAGTTATTGTGAATAATCCTGCTAAAAAGATAAACTTTGCAGTTTGCAAAGTGCAGAATTAAAGTAGCCTGTGTTTAAAGATTAATTTATATGGTGTTTTCAAAGTCCTAATTTAACGTACAAGGTGAAATATATTTTACCAGGTGAAGATAATCGGGTTTGCTGGGGAGGTGGTTGGAGTGTTGAAATATCGGATTCTTCTGAAGGTGACTGGATGGCCATTGACGTTAAAAAACCTATAAAAGTACAAAAATGTTTGCAATTCCAACTTGAAATGTTTGCAAAAATGTTTGCAACTTCTAACTTGAAATGCAGAAACAATTGAAATAAATTGACAATGCTATAATTGTATGTCTAGTTCGATCTTACTTTATCCTGGATGGAACAATAGTTGCAATCGTTGTGAAGGTTTGTGTACAAAGTCAGGCGCTTAACCAATTGAGCTAACGTGGCGAACTTGACTTATAGAGATAATACAATTTAAGATTTCGCAATCTAATTATAATCAAGGTATGCTACAATGCAGTTGAAAATGCAGAAGCGATGACTTACATTGTTCTGTAGCTAGGCTACGTGTAATTAAATCGTTTTTGGTTTCATTTGTCCTCATTTGTTTGTTTGTTTGTTTATCTTTATCCTGCATTGCGGGAAAGCGGACTTGAGCGCTATGCATCGGTGTACGCCTTCCGACATACACCTGACCTACGCTGCAGCCGACAGCAATGTCTGTTTCCGGTTGTCTACTTTACTTATGACTTAAATTTGGTACTACCCATTACTCGAAAGTCGATCACTAGGTAGAGGCAATTATCGTAAAGTTTCTTGCCCAGAGAAACAACAGCACGTGCGAGTGGCTGGAGTCGAACATGCAGGCTCTCGACTGCGAGCCCAACGCGCTAACCACTCGGCCACGGCTGCCATCAAGGACAATCAAGGACAATCACAGCCAACAGGGTTAGAAAAATAATAATTAACGCCCAAACGTGAACGTAAAAATTATGGACAATCACAATTGCATTTGATTTCAATATAATAAGAAAACCATTGTTTATAAAATACAATTACCTTTATTCATGCATGAATCCATCAGAAGTCCGGATAAGAATTGCACAACGACTGACCAGTGATCGACCAGTAGGTTAGTTTGTACAAATGATGTGAAATTATCTAACGACATTTGATGGATCATGTATAAAGCGCTAAAAAACTCTTGAAAGGTTTGGTGTGAAAAATACAATTGTTGGTTACCCTCGAAAAGGCCGCAATTTTTATTTACAGAAAATAATACCACGACAATGTCTTGCACATCTTTAGTTAAAAGATTGTCCTTTCGAAGATCTTCAGTTGTGATTACTACGGTTCCATTTTTTGTTGCATTGTACGCGATTTGTGACAGTTTAAGGACAATTTCATCTGTCAAAGCAATTGTGTGTTCTGATGTTCTGAGGTTTCCTAGCACTCTTTGAAATATTTGGGTCATTGTTGAAATGTTTGCAGTTTCATCTGATGAATCAAGACAAGCTCGTAAATATAATTGTAGCATCAAAGGATTGTGGCACAAGGATTCTAAATGGGGAGTTTCTACAGTTAATTTGTTCAAAATTTTACGTGATTTTTGTTCATCATTTATCAAAGCAACAAATAACTTTTTCATGTTTTGAGACGTTAAGTCTCCAACAAAATACGTTTGCTTAGGGCGACATTGTTTAGGAATTGTAAACATGGCCTGTGGTCGTGAGGTGAATACAATGTGGCAATTAGGTAAAAAAGTTCCTCGACACAGATTCGACACAAGCTCCTGGCAAGTGAGTAAAGTGTCATAATTCGATCTTTTCACTTTATCCATCAAATTCCAGTTCACCTGGTCGAATCCGTCAAAGACAAAAAAACAGTTTTGAGTGTGACTTTTCATCCAACTAAAAAGTGCATTTTTTTCTTCCTTTTCCAAGTTATATTTTACATCTCCAAGCAAAAATTCTTTCAAGACTAGTTTCTCATCATCGTAATCATTCATGCTCATAAAAGGTATCCTCAGAACGAGAAAGTCTCTAGTTTCGTCTAGACGCCTTGCCAGGCGCTTTGATAACGTTGTCTTTCCTGCCCCAGGGTAACCGACGATTGATATGAAACTTTGTGACTTAACCCGTTAAGTGCGTAATTAAATTTTCGAAACTCTCCTTACTGTGCGTATTTAATTTGATCACTCGCAGTATTTTTCGTCGCAGTATTGCTTGCTAGGATATTGGGGAACCCCCATGACGCAGCACAATACGCTTTTGTTCGATTTCCTTTTGTGCCCATTGCTTTTGTGTCCAGTCTCCGGCTGGACTATTGCTTTCTGGTGTAATCGCATTACTCTCAAGTGATTATACCTTTCACCATTGTGAAATTATTCAACTAGTTGTTTATTATGAAGAAAAAAATACATCAATTCACAGAACAGAATAATTTCTATGCATTTATAGGGTACTAAACAAAGTACACGTAAGTTTAGTTTGGAAATATTCAAACTGTAGCCGACCATTTTCTGACGCTTGTTCTAACATTAGCAGCAACACAAAACCCTATTGTTTTGTTGACTATATGTTACAAAATATGTTTTCGAACACAATAAAATATTTCTGAAACTGCTTGCAACATTACATCAAAATGAATTCACACTGACTGAACGTGCATGATGTGGTTCGAATTTTATACACTGGAAGGAAGCCATTTCAGAAAAAAAAACACATTTAGGACGAAATCTTCTTATTCTTGCAATTGTGGTTATATTGTAGGTGAGTGCAGAAGCTACCGTATCCTACCTAATATTGTAATAGAGTGATTTAGAAAACAAATCAATAGCTTTTTTTCCCTAAAAGTCTGAACCTTATTAGTGCTGAAATCTATTTATATTGTAGGCTAATTTAGTTTCGAATAATTTTTGTTTCGGTCCAGTTGTGCTGAAGAGTTCTAATGAACGAAAACATGTTCCACAACATAAATTAAATTATATTTATTGAAATACTATTGTGACTGCGTAGCCTGGTCAAATGTTTTAAGGTTCAGACTTTTAGGGAAAAAAAGCTATTGATTTGTTTTCTTAGTGATTACTTTCTGTATTAGGTTGATCGCCCATTTGAGGAAGTGTCATAGTACCAGATCGCCTTTTCCGGTTAGTTTTTTCCCACTTTTGATCATAGAGTGATTTAGGGATTAATGAATTCCATCAAGCTGCAATCGTTATTGTAGTGTAAACAATGCATCTATGTTTCTTCACATGTCATAATTGCGCCTTCCAGGCATTGCTTCCAGACAAAGCGACCAGAGGAAAGCGAAATTAAAAGTGCCATGAATAGCTGCGATCACGAAAACGGCAATTGTCGTCTTACGCACAGCAAGAGCGACTGTCTCGGACGACAATTGTCGTTATACGCACTTAACAGGTTAATACGTGAAATTAATTGATCGATCGAAACCTTTTTATCGGATTCTTCAAATTGAAGTTGTCTGGTTTTGGGATCATACTGGTCGTCGTTGGGAATGAACCTTCCCTCGTAGAAATTGATTGACAGAAGCTTTGGATGAACTTCTGGCAAATTCAATGCGGGATTATCGAACCTCGACACATCGACATCAAATTCCGATTTGTAGAGTTGACCAGTTATTTTCTTCAGTTTGTCGAAGGCCTTGTTTGGATCTAATGCTAAAAAACAAGTTTTCAAAATCACATTCTTTTTAAATTGACTTTCCAGTGAATAAATCTTGAAATCAGTTGTTCCAGACAATCACAATTGGTATGTTGGCTCGTTGTTTTAAATCTTTATCCTTGGACTGACAAAGCCTCTGGTAGGCTTTTGACGCAGAGACAGTTAACGAGATTAGCAAAGTGAAGTTTTTCCGACTGTTGAAGTGTTATTGCTGTGGAATTATTTCATCGACTAGGTGCCGCTGAATGAAAAGCAATTCTTGAAATGCGTTGCTCAAGCGCACACCCCAAGAGTCGAACCAGAGCCGCTTGATCTTGAGTTGTGCGCGAAACCACTGTGCTAACGGGGCGATTTGCCCTAAAGCTAAATTTAAATTTCCCTAATTTGTGGCATATTTCCACGATTCCAAATCAGCAAAATGTTTGACAGCAAATACCTACCTCGGAACTTACTTTTGCTAATCTTAAATCACAAGTTTAAAATTATGTACAGATAATTTAGAAAAATGAGTTCAATTCAGTGTTAAAAGTTGAACAATTGAAAATGCAAAATATTATCAATGACAAACGGGGAAATTTTTGAAGCCTGCTGCTGCAAATAAATGTATATTAAAACTAAGAGATTTTAGTTTTGGTATAAACATGAACATTTTACAAACCATCTTGATCTCCAGATCGAACATTGCTTTGTTCGGTTTGAAGAATAATGTTGGTTATGTTTTGCTGGTTGTGAACCTGGACCACTTGTTGGTACTGACGCTGGTCAACATGGACTACTTGTTGGTACTGCCGCTGGTCAACCTGGATCGACTGATGATCAACATGTTGATGATGATGGTCATGATGCTGTCGGTTGTCCTGCTGAATTACTTGCTGTTGAGGAACAGCTATGTTGGTCGAAGTTTGTTCTGTAAGAAACAAAACAGTTGATTGTTATGATGTCATATATTAATTCTTTTTAGAGGTGTTTAATGCCAACGGTTTTTATTTAGCAATAAAACCACCAAATCAGCGATACGAAGATGCCAGAATATTGCAGCACTCGTTTCTTCAGTTAGTTTATTTTGTCATTATTGTTAAATTCCGTGGGCAAGAAAGCGTGCTCTTCAGCGGTGTCGAACAGGCGTCCTTTCACCTGTTGTACGAAAATTCTCGTCACTCGACTATGCAGCCAACCATACAACGGTAGCACAAAAGTTCTTACAAATACTAGACAGCGTCATAAGATATTTGAAGAGTCTCTTAGACAAATTGTTTAAAATGAACTTACCAGAACTTCCTGGCAATGGTCCTTCAGTCTCTTCGGTTGAAGTTGTTCTGTTTTCTTCTTGATTTTGTAGGAAAGACATTTTTTTTGTTAATTGTTACTCAGCAAATCAAAATAAAACTTAACACGTAGTTGATGCTACAAAACAAAATTGTGAGTCATAAACATCTCTCTTCCTTATCAAAGTAAACAAGACAAATCAAGCAACATAAATTCTTATTGAACAAACCAACACAAACGCATAATTTGAATAATAGTTTCGACTGCGGCTCATTGATCTCCATGTTTTGTGTCGACAAACCACCTTGTTTAGCATCAAATGATACAAACTCATATACGCGGGATTCGTACATTATTGTTCTAACTCATCATCACCACCAAAACAACACAGCAAGTTATACTTTGATGATTTCAATTTGACTAACACTAGATTCGAACCCAGACCAACCAACTTGTCGACTGTGCAGAAGCGCTCAGCATCGCGCGTTTTATAGAAGCGATCACGTGAGCAGAGCGTGGCTGGAAAATCAACAGAAAAAAGAAATGTTCTTGTTGAAAAAAGCTTTTTAACACACAAGCAAAAACAAAATTATTCTTTGTGTTACGTAACTGCGTTGGAAAACGTTGAATAACGTTGGAAAACGTTGCAACATTATTATATTTGCAATTATTGTTTTTTTGAGAATATTGTTTTATTTTTGTTAATCATCAAAATCAATGAAAAGTTAAGAAACTAAAGATTTTCAGTCAAAGATTTTATTTCTAAAATCAATGATAAAGTGGAAAAAGATTTATTGCAATGTATGTATAACATATTTAATTTGAAACGTAATAAAAAAGTAAAAAAGATAAAGAGTTGAAAAAAAGTAAAGTATTTTTTACAAACATAGATTGAAAATACAATTTTGGTAAAGAGGTGGCTTTCTTTAACCATAGACAGATAAAACCAAGCAACTACGCGGCATTTAACATTATAGGCTACATTAAAGTGAAATGTATTATGTTAAATGTCGTGTGGTTGCTTGGTTTTATCTGTCTATGGTTGAAGAAAGTCAAATCTTTACCAAAATTGTATATTTAATTTGAAACGTATTAAATATTTTAATTGAAACAGGAGTTGTTTTCAATAAAAGGGCTATTCCAAGTTTTGAACTCGAATCAAAAACATTGATTCAGTTCACCAGGCCATATAGTCCTATGAAGGACCGTAGGTATTTCTATCTAGAGCAGCGCATTGTTGTCACGAGTCTTGTCACGCATGCTCTTGAGAGGTGTCAAACCAACGCCCTATCAATGGGCGAACGAGGAATCTCACCATGTTGTGAGAATTGGATTTCTATCAACATTTGAACAGATATCTTCTTCAATTCTATTCACAAAAGAACATGAAAAAACAATTCCATATCATTTTTAGACGCCTTAGTTGTTTGTCACAATGCCACAAACATGTCGACTACCATGATTTTCAAAAAACCCACATACACTGACAGATACTTAAATTGTAATTCACACCATCCTAAACACCAAGTTTCTGTTGAGAAGGAGCGATCTTCCTGGCGTAAGCACTATCCGACTACTCTTTATAGAACAGCAAGCATTGTGTTTCTCTAAGCATACCGGTGTAGCCTCCACACTAGCTATCAAGACTTTTCCCAAAAAAATGTGTTTGTCGGCAGTCGAGTGTAGCAAGAATTGACAGCGACAGACACGTGTTTCGCCCATGAGGCTGACCTCATCAGTATCGCTTTTTTTTTTTTTTTTTTTTTTAGTATCGCACCACTAGTTCATGCCACATAGTTCTCAACCACTGCTTTTGTCAGTCAATTGAACCCTTACCCTTTGTAGTACCTTTGTGGAAAGAAAACAACTAAACTAACTGTCGCCAAGGATATGCAAAGTTGAGAAGGAGCGATCTTCCTGGCGTCAGTATTACCCGACTACTCACTATAGAACAGCAAGCATTGTGTTTCACTAACTATACTGGTGTAGCCTCCACATTAGCCATGAAGACTTTTCCTAAAAACACATTAAGTTTCTTGTTGATGGTTAACATTTAAACCCCCTTTTTTCTAGTTCAAAGTTTGGGCGAGATAATTTTTTGTCTAGAAGTTTAATGTTTATTTTGCATGTTTGGTTGATTTCAGCAACATGGTCCCGTGTTTTGCCATGCTAGACAGGTAGTCACTACCTGGTCTAGCTTCCTGAAGAAGTCAGTCGTGTCTGATTGACGAAACGTCGGAATAAAAGCAGATTGTCACTTTATACATTATGTGATAGTTTAGCTTAGTTCGCACCAGTAGAACGCATCATATTATTTAATTAAATGCCTATTTAATTACTTAATGAACAGCCTCATTCAATTTTCAGCATATGTAATGGAATCTGGTTTTTAAGACGGTTAATTTAATTTGTAATGGAATTGCTCACTCCCTCAATGTGTTCGTATTTATTGTTATCTAGTTTAGTGAAAAGTGGTTTCTACATATTATGTCCAAATCGAAAGGTTTCTGTGCCAACATTCATTACCAAGGGACATAAATTTTATCGGAAAAAGGAAAATTACAAAAGGGTATCGTTTCGAAGTAATGTAATAATATTGTAGCAGACTTGGTAGCATCAAATTCGCTAAAGACAATTATCCAACATGAAACCGGGCTTTTATCCCGCTGCTACTCTAGTGCTGACTTCCCTGCTAGAATTTGCACTGGCTTGAACAATGCCGTACGAGGTTGGGTGTGATTGGTATCCCGGATGTCAAATAAGGTGACGATTTGATCAAAACTTTCATCGCCTTGCAAGCTTGGTCATGTGAAAAGTATTAAAATCAATTGTTTATGTTTCGATCTGCCTGCAAGTTGGCCGCCCACAAACATTCACAAATTCCTACAGTTTTGTTAAACATTAGTTAATATTTTGCTTCAATATCTTTTCAATAGCGTAAGATAACTTAAGTTCTATAGTCAATAACATTCAAGGTATTCAAGCGATTTAAAATTGGTTGCTAAAATTCGTTTGGTTTATTTAACATGAAACTACCTTTGCAAGGAAGATTATTTAGAACAAACAAGTCGGGATAGAAGTACAACAGCAGCTCGGTGATGCCACAATCATCGCGTGCGAACAATGGAAATATTTTGGTTTACGTCAATGGTTTCAACTCAATTTTACGCTTCATTTTGTTTCTACAATAGAATACAGACGGAAAATTCTTGAAAACTTACTTAGGATTAAAGTCTCCAAACACAATGATCCAACACGAAATCGCGCACTGATCCTGCTGCTATTCGTTCATGTCGCTCGTTTTTTATGTTTTAAAAAAATTTCCTCCTCATTTAGTTTCTACAGAAGAAAACAAAGACCGCTTAAATTTTTTTAAATCTTTCTTGAAAATTTGCTTTAAGTCAAAGTCACCGCAGACAAATATCCAACATGGCCAAATATCCCGGTGGCGATTCTTGCTTGTTTTTCCATTTCTAATTGTGCCGTACAGATTTCCTTTGTACAACTCGTAACTAGGATGAGGGGTGTTTTGTCACAACTCCAATCAGTTCAGCGACGGATTTAGGCGATGGGGGGTAAATGGGGCGACATCTCCTCTAAAACACAAAAAAAGGAATTTGATTCATTGTGTATTTGCACATTTGGATTAAACTAGACTTACACATCTTTAAAGAGGTCGCCCCATTCACCCCATCCCCTAAATTCGTCACTGAACTGATCGGAGTTGTGACAAAACACCCCTTATCCTAGTTACGCATTTATTGTACAAACGAAATCTGTAGGGCACAACCAGAAATGGAAAAACAAGCAAGAATCGCCACGGGATCAATGGTCATGTTGGATATTTGTCTGCGGTGACTTTGACTGGAAGCAAATTTTCAAGAAAGTTTTAAACATTTTAAGCGGCCTTTGTTTTCTTCTGTAGAAACTAAATGAAGAGAAAATTTTTTTAAAACATAAAAAACGAGCGACATGAACGAATAGCAGCAGGATCATGCGCGATGTCATGTTTGATCATTGTGTTTGGAGACTTTAATCCTAAGTAAGTTTTCAAGAATTTTCCGTCTGTATTTTATTGTAGAAACAAAATGGAGCGTAAAATTGAGTTGAAACCATCGACGTAAACCAAAATATTTCCATTGTTCGCAAGCGATGATTGTGACATCACAGAGCTGCTGTTGTACTTCTATCCCGACTTGTTTGTTCCAAAATAATCTTCCTTTCAAAGGTACTTTCATGTTAAATAAACCAAACGATTTTTAGCAACCAATTTTAAATCGCTTGAATACCTTAAATGTTATTGACTATATAACTTAAGTTACCTTATGTTGTTGAAAAGTTATTGAAGCAAAATATTAACTGACGTTTGACGAAACTGTGGAAAGATTTGAATGTTTGTGGGCGACCAACTTGCAGGCAAATCGAAACTTAAAGAATTGATTATTATACTTTTCACATGACCAAGCTTGCAAGGCGATGGAAGCTTTGCTCAAATCTTCAACGTATTTAACATCCGGGATACCGACCACACCCAACTTCAAAGTAAATTTTTTTTTTGCAATCTACATTTTTCATAAGGACAAAAGTTTTTAAGATTTAGGAGCAGTAAATTTCAAAAATTGATTTGTAATGTGTCTCGAGTTCGTGAGCTAATTATTAGATTGAATTTTTTTTACACGATCTCGTTCCATATATTTTAAAAATAAATGAAGATTTGAAACCATTAGCAATAAAATTGATTCGTTATTTCGCAATATTTTGTTTCGAAGGAAAATTATTTGTCTTTTTCATTTTGATTCAAATTTTTGTATGAAAAGTTTCGTTTATCAAAAAAGACGCTGTTTTAAATAGTCCAAGTGGCAAACTTTGCAGGTGACTAAACTGATGTAGCTAACTGCTTTTCAGTTCACACCGAATACAATATTCTTTTCATTTTTATGTAAAGTCCATGTACAGATGAATAAATTATTTTGAACATGCTTTATTACCTATTTTGTTCGAACTGAATGATTCAAGCAAAAACTAGTTGCTACGCTGAAGAGATCAATCGAAACATTTCTTTTTTTAATCTCAAAAGTTATGTAAATTTTATTTATGTGGAGCTGCATGTATTTGAGAGGTTACTGTTATTTCTTTTTCACTTGTAAAATTATTTATTTATTCTTTTCAGATTTGGAACAAAGTTTATCTAAAGGGCACTTTCCTTTTCATGTTTGCAGGTGAAGTTGATATTCACATGATACGAAAGATTTGTCTTTACATTTTTAAAGAAAATAGGAAATGCAACTATACCAATCAGTCAATCAACATTCAACAATCAACATGTGCTTAGAGTACCATCGTCAGGTAAACACACTTTTCGCTGCCAACATGATTTGTGACTTGAATCTAGTTGATTGGACATCATGTTAATAAATGAAACATTTATTTCTTAGTGAATGTGTCCTATTGCTTGTCGTATCCAGGCTTGTGTCTGGTGGTCAGAGCCTATGAGAGGGGGGTACGGAGGGTACGGCATACCCTTGAGGGCCCAGGCCTGTGATTGTTGGGGACCCAAAATTGTGATTTTATACTTAACGCGCAAAAATGTTAGTTAAAACCTTCCTAAACGACTTCATTCAAGTATAAAAGTTGCCATTCTTTAGTCCTGGGGGCCCATAATTTATCAAAAGGGCCCGGAAAAGTATTTGAGTGCATTGCGCCGCGCAAATTAATGGCCCCAAGTGGTGATTTAATGCTTTACGTGAAAAAATGTTTCGTTAAAAGCACCTTAAATTAAATCATAAAAGTTGATTTATATTATCCTGTTCGGTGGAGGGGGCATATAGCCTAGTAGCAAAAGCAGGATTGAAAAAAAACTTTTGGGGCTTCATGTGTTTTTTTTTAATGTTTGAAGAAGGTAGTTTCACGCTTATTTCACTTCAAAATGAATTTCGGAGTTTGGTGCAGTAGTCAATATTTTCGGAGCAGGAGTGGAACCGAAACCAAAAAAACAAGTGACTTCGTTCACCTCTGCTAGGCATATGGTGAATGCAAAAGTTAATGCAGAAGGTTATTGGTCAGATGATTAATTTGATTATGCTTTAACAAGATATTTGTTTGAGCCTTGGTAGAGAGCTTGACTTGTTGTACCAGATGCATATAACACTCAGTAGCCTAACATTAGCGGATTTAACATTTTTTATTAATTAAACTCTCACAAAAAAAACTACTAAATCCAACGTTTTTCGACATCACATAGTGTCCTCATCAGGAATAATTATAGGCTCAATGTAAGCTACATGATGGGGGGCTGAGGCACTTTTAGATCGGGGGGCCTCCGTACAAAAATTTTTTGCTCGCGGCCGCTTTTGACTTTTTCGCCGCGTGCCGCGCCGCGTGGAAGGTTGAAATGACAAAGCCCCGCCGCTTGCTGCGTGAACTTTCAAGAAATATCAGTTATGAAACTTCAAATTTAAATTGGAAACACGGATCACTTTTTTTTCCTTTAACGGAAACCCTAAACTGGATTGCTGGGAAGCTATGCAATTTGCTTGCAGTTGACAGGGTTTTTGGGGCTAGCTTGTGAGGGAAGCTGTAGGAGTGTTTTTGGTTAATAGCCTAGCTGATAAGACCATTGTTATTCTGGCAGAATAATTTTTCCGCTTTCTGCCCAAAAAAGTCATCCGTGAATAAGTGCGGGGCATAAAATGCGACTTGACCTACTTTCTACATATCTCAAATAAAACTATAATGTAATTGAGGGAGGGGTGTATAGCGGCTGCATTTTCAACATAAATTTTATCCCTGCTTTTAGTGTGCAACAGGACATTTTAAGCTGTTAGAATAAACTAGTCTTAGAATGTCATGTAAAGAATAATGTAGAGCAAGGAAAATGTAGAATGTGAGGTCTTAGAATGTACTGTTGTATTCTAATACCATGGCTGAAGTTGTAATTAAACTAATTCCCCTCTTCCTTTGCTAATTATAGGGAATAAGTTTAATAAAGTTACAATACTATTGCACACAAACATTTGTCCTTAATAACCACCCAAAAACGACAAAAACAAGCAAACCAGACAGTATTATCAATAGATGATCAGACAGTGGTATTACTTGCTCCATTTTACAGGGGAGCAAGTAAAGGGCAAGGCTTTTTCCAAAAAGGGCAACATTTTCAGTGACGTCAACAACAAAAGCAATATAATTTACTTTAAAATTAAGGTTTACGCTAAACCATACTTTACGATAACTTGCTCCATTTTACAGGGGAGCAAGTAAAGGGCAACATTTTCCGTGACGTCAACAACAAAAGCAATATAATTTACTTTAAAATTAAGGTTTACGCTAAACCATACTTTACGATAAAATTTTCAACTTTCTGCCTTGGAAAATTCTTTGACTAGTCATATGCAGGGGCTTAGCCAGCAAACAAATCGTGACAGACAAATGAGTAGTTTATTAAAGCAGACATATAGGAGATCTGGGAGGCCACCACCACAAAATTGTGAAAAAAACTTGAAAAAACACGCATTCTGAGAGTACTTTAAGCCTAAATGAATAGTAAAACTCTGTCAAAATAAGTCTGTAACAAAGGGTGGATAGGTTATTTTAGTTACCGGTACATAAAGCCAAAACAGTTGTAAGAGTAGAATAGACCTATGATGGTTAGTTCAATGGTGGGCTTCAGAAATCTGCATGCCAATAAGCACCTTTCGCACAAAACACAACACAGAACTAATCAAATGTTCACATTAGATCTCAGGTGTGCGTCGTATACGTAGAAACAAACATTCGACATAACAATAGGCTACTGGTAAGCAAAATGTTAAACAACAAAATTGCTTATCACTGCCTCTGACTAAGCTACTATTAGCAGCCAAAGTGTTACATTCAGATTTCAGATTCTTTTTTGTTTGGTTTAGTAGCATACTACAGCATGCAAAACGTGTTTAATGACTAAATACCGCATAAATTTGATCAAAGAAAGACAACTTTCAAATGAACTTTTCTGCAGGTCATAGGCCTACCGCAGACCACATCATCAACGATTACAACATTTTCAGCCCGTGTAATGGAGTGGAAGGTCTGCGTGTTTTGGATGATGAAACCAAAGACTGGCTGTTCTCTAACAGCCTTCCAGTGTAGTCCGGCAACATCGTGAATCTGAGGTGATAAAAAGATAGACTCTCAACCCCAGATGCTCTTACGACGACGACGATTAGCTGATACAAGTAGGCTACCTTTTTCTACCACTGAACTGTAGGCTACTGAATCCCAAAACAAATCAAAGAAATACTCATTGCTAGAGTTATGACTCAGCAAAAACCATCAACAGTCTGCTTAAATCATTGATCAACTATAACAGGGGTCACCAACCTTTTTTGCATGCGGGCCACTTTAGCACTAAGGAAAGCTGTGGCGGGCCGCACTAATAAAATTTTAGGTAGGTTGACTCTTATGGTAGAAAAGAACGCATTTTGTACCCAGTATCCAGCGTTACATGCTGCTAATATTTGTCTTAGAATACCGCAGCAACAAAATTAGTCGAACAACGCTACTGCCAGGCCAAACTCATTCAACAACACTTTTGACTTCTTTAATAATGTCTAATAAACGAGGCTACTTGT
Source organism: Aplidium turbinatum (assembly GCF_918807975.1). Lineage (NCBI taxonomy): Eukaryota > Metazoa > Chordata > Ascidiacea > Aplousobranchia > Polyclinidae > Aplidium > Aplidium turbinatum. The sequence continues at coordinate 63,262,936 of NC_137472.1, forward strand.
TTTGCGCACTTGTAGCGAGGCCAGCGGTTTCATCAGAATATTCATCGCCAAGCAAGAGTGGTGTTGTCACTTCGCTTCACAAAAGATATCTTACAATTAACAGTTTTAGTAAACAAGGAAATGTTTGACACAACGCAATACAGGCAACAATAGTAACCTGCAAACATATCAGTAAAAATAGGCTTCAGTAACAATTAACCCATATCCTCCTGAATCAAAATTTTTTTGCAATTTTTTGTATGTATATTATTTTTAAAGTATCTTAACCAAATTGAACAATATTTTTGAAAAAAAAAAATTGGTGGGGACAATTATCAACAATTTTTGGCCTGTCAGTTTAAACTGACGTTAGGAGCAGGAGGGGGCATATAAAATAAATACGAAAAAGTTTTCTCGGTCAGTGTTTAGTCTAATACGTATTCAACCAAAGCAATAATGGAAAAGGACAAAAAAGTCAAGAAATCACTACATGTTAAGTCAGTGAAGTCAGTCAGTGAAGCAATAAACCATCTTGTTTGTTGTTGATTTTACTTTCAATTTCATCAGATGAACGTAGCAACTAGTGCTAGAAACGATAATTGTCCTGATGAACACCCAAACTTTTCAGTATACATGTTAAGGAATCAAATAAATGTCACAGTATCAAAAGATAGCAATGTTCTTGGTTGATTCAACGTCTGGCGATATTGATTTATCGTAAAAATGTACTTTATATTGGCTTGAAACCATTTCGTCTCACATGTTCACCCGGCTTGAGTTCAGCTGAAAGAGCCCAATTCTGACATCATCTATTTCATGTGGTATATACTTCTTAAAACACTGAGGATGTAGGCCAACATTGCAGATTTCACAAAAATAAAGGGATGTTCCAGAACATCCTGGTTTGGCGCAGCGGCGTTGCTTCCTTTTTATGATCCAGTGTTGGGCAGTGCTGTATTTTATATGGGGTTACGGAGATGCCCTGGGTCCCGCAAACAGTATATCTGGAACATCTTTTCGATAAAGCTGGTGGTAACTTTCAACAACTGCTCTTCTGAAGCCCAGAGCATCTAAACGAATTTCACCAGCATCGGTCTTGCGATGGCGATATATTTGAAAAGCATTGTTGACTGCCATATCAATACAAACACGAAATAATGGCCACCACCATTTTTTGCTTCTCAAGTTGATCATATACTTTGAAACATTTTGATCCAAACGGTCAACACCACCCATGTGTTAGTTGTAAACGTGTATTACATTTGGCTGCTGAATATCAATCTTTTTTCTCTCTTGCTTACTATATCGCTTCGCTTTTTGCAGTGGGTCTTTTCCTGCAAAGGTTGACAGAACATTTACTACTTTTCTGTCTTTCCATCGGATAGCAGCAATGTTATGTGATGTCTCCACAGCAACATCCGAGGCACCTCTGTGTAACTTGTCAACTTCAGTAACTCGCTTGAGGAGAGGATTTTCTATGCGGCTCTGGCTGTTTCTGTAGCTGCAATAGACTTTTCACGAAGGTGCCGCAGAAGTCCCGGACTTGTGAAAACGTTGTCCATAACCACATGATAGTTGGAACTGGACTCGCTTTGTGGAGGTAGATGTTGCATCAAATGAGCTACTGAGCTACGAATCCCAATTTAATGCCATGCCATTAGAATGTCCATGCCATCCTCTTCATGAAGAAATATAACTAAATTTGCTTTAGACATGACTTCTGATATTGATTCTTCATCAGTTTCTAACCTTTCAAGAGCTTCTAACGTTTCAAAAGCTGTCAATTTTTGCTATCATGCAAATGTTTTGCCATTGCTATGCTGTTTGAAATCAAAAGATGCATGATATATCACTACTTTTAACTTCAAAATGAAACAGTTATACCATAGTATGTTCACCAATTGACCTAGATTAAGTTTTCATTTTCTAATATATCAACATTTTGTCACCTGATTACTTGAAATTGATAATGTTTCAAGTGCATCAACTTGTTGAATGCCCCCATTCCCAACGAGATCCAATTCAGCATTAGCCAACAACTGTTTACCACATAGCTAGATTGTCTGGAATACAATCCATTTCACCATCATCATCATCTGTATCCATGCCATCATCTTCAGAAGGAAATATAACTAAATTTGCTTTAGACACGATTTCTGATATTGATTCTTCATCAGTTTCTAACCTTTCAAGAGCTTCCAATGCTTCAAAAACTGTCAATTTGTTGCTCTCATGCAAATGTTTTGCCATTGCTATGCTGTATGAAATTAAAAGGTGTATGATATATCACTACTTTTAACTTGAAAATGAAACAGTTATACCATATTGTGTTCACCAATTGACCAAGATTAAGTTTTCATTTGCTAATTTATATCAACGTTTTGCTTGAGAATCAAAATGTTTGCAAAATAACCCCTAAACTCAACTATTCTGCACATAATTTGTAAAATCATTTACAATTTACATGCTCCCTTCTGCTCCTAGCGTCAGTTTAAACTGACGGAAGCGGAAATGGTACAAAACTTAAACAAACAATTAATTTCTTCTAAGTATGTAAAATATGGATACAGCAATGTTAGTTTTAACTAATTTTGTGGTTTATGTCACTATAACGCGATCCAGTAAAAATTGACACCGCTATACTGTAATTACGAACAACAAAAAATATCCATTTTAGAAGTTTGATCCGTTATATCCAGTCGAAGGATAAACGGAATTTCACTAAATGTACTATAGTGTTAGGTACAGACCTTAGGAACCTCATAACATACTAACTGAGTTTCGACAAAACGGTTTGTAATCTAGAAACCATCTAAATGTGCTGTCAGTTTAAACTGACGGTAGGAGGATATGGGTTAAGGAGAAAGAAACCAGGCACCATGAAACAAACACTTGAGGAAATCACCGAAAAAAAAAACGTTTCTATCATAAGCTCATGAACAGTGTTCCCTCTAAAAAAGCAATGAATTGTTTTTTCATCCATTTTGTGAGAGTCTATAAAACCGTCCTTCTTTGATTTTTATTAGGCAACTGTCACTTGCGGTGCCTATCAGCATGGCAAGAATTGTTGATTGACAACATTTCGCAGTACTAAGCTAAATATTTTCGTATTACAACCAGAAAAAATCTTTAAATTTATATATAACATTTTGCCAATTTATTATAAATTGAGTTGACACACCGACCTATTTTGCCAACAAAAACTTGCATAAAGGGAACACTGCTCATGAAACACAATAACGGTGAAATGCACACTAGTGCTTACAGGACATTTACAAACTTAAAACAAGCAAACCCTATGCTCACAGACAATTTCGAAATTCAAAAACAGACGTTTTAATCAACCACTGGGACAGTGTGGCTGGACATCGCATTGGAATAACCTTAAGCGACCCCCACCTAGAACTACAATCTGATTGGTCGGTCGGTGGAATCGTATGCAAAGCGAAAATATGCTTCCCGGAAAGTATTTTTTCTTTCATGCTCTTTAACTCCTCGAGAAAAGTATTTTTGGTTATACTTACTTGTACGCTGATACCTTCCGCGGGCCGCCAGTTGGTGACCCCTGAACTATAATCATGAACAAAATTTTGTTGGTGCATACCAACAACGAATTAACTTTAATCACTGTTTAGTTAAACAATGATTAACTTTAATCATTGTTTAAGTTAATTGGTATTGGTGCATTCAACCCTCAAAGGCATGCCCGTTAATAGCGGAGTGATGCTCTTTCGACAATAGCGCTTGATTTTTTATACTCTAATAAACAATAAGCTAAGCTGCGTAGGAGAAAAATGCCTATGGCCCTTTCATGGCTTGCTCAACTGATACTAAGTATTTATGACCACGAAACATCATATGAGGCACATGACAAAAAATTGCCCCTGATAAATGATGTAAAAAAACAATTGAGCATGAAAATTTTATCAGCAACAATAATCCCAGCAGACGATTTGAAGGCAGATGAAAAATAAATATGATAAATAGCTGGCAGCACCCCAGAGTTTTGTAAATGGCACCCAGGTTGGGAACATAGACATCTTATAACAACTAGACTGTGCTTCTCGCATCTCGATTGAAAAAATAAAAAAGGCATCCTGTTAGTGTCTCAAATTTATGTGAAAGCTGCGCTGTTACAGCCAACCCATACAACAAAATCTGTCATTTTTACACTGATTCAACGTCTGCAGACGTAAGTAAGTAAACAAAAACACACAAGAACATTCAACACCGCTTTGAAAATTAGAAATAATTGGAGTTAGGTCAATTTTGTCCGATAGGTCTCACATCTCCCCTAATTTAGAACTTTGGTATAATAGAGGTTTTATTCATCTATGAAATGAATATAAGCATGTGTTAAATTGCATAGAATTACATTCAGTCTATAATAGGCTATAAAGCAAAAACACTGCAATGCGAGAGCATGCGTATGTGATACACTAAATTTACATCATTGCCAGCAGTTCCAGCAGAGCTCTTATTCAGTTTAGCGTTACAGCTGAGCTGATGATTATTGTAGTGTAATAGCAACGAACAGTTTATTCCTGAACCCTTTTCCGTGTATCCGTAAACTTCCTCCGGCAATCACGGTGGACCAAAACTTTGCCAATGTGAAATACTTGCAGTATGAAATTTACTTTTAAATGAGCACCAACACTAACAATAATTTCACAAAAATTGAATACTGTATTTCAGTATTTGTACATCCGCCATTTTGAAAAAAATGGCGAAATTTATAAAATAGCGGATAACTTTTTTTCACCAACAAATTTTCACGGGGATTTTTTTTTGGTGATTGTACACAATGAACAGAACCAATGTGCAAAATTTCAGCTTTACACCAATTAAGTCAAGGTAAAACTCTTTAACGACTGGACTAATATGTATACTATACATAGTAGAGGGCACAGTTCAGCTAATTAGCGAAGCTAACGCTTTGGTTAGCGGATTAGAATTTTCGCTAATATTTAGAAATTTTAGCGGACTCGTTAGCGAAAGTAAATTTATTGGAAATCCGCTGATTTCTTTGTAGAAAGCTAACTTTTACATTAGCTGCGCTCACCACTGTGTAGCCTATACATAGGCTAGGTCTACAGCGACAGTGATGGACATATATTCCATAATTACGCAAAGCGCTTCTTTCGAGCCTTGTTCTGCGCAAATTGTAATGAGTCATAGTCCAGGGATTTGGTAGGCTTGTTTTCGATCGTAGGCCTAACTGCAAGAGCAGAAAACCTGTCATCTGCCACGGTTAAGCGCAGGATATTCTTGATCAGTTTCATTCTGCTGATGGTCCCTTCAGCACTGGCGACAGTAATTGGTGTGGTCGGTCAGAAGAATTCTGGTGCAAATGCAAAGATTCGGATATATCTCCTGAAGGCTGTTCTTGTACGTTAAAAAAATACTTGCCGTGACAAGTCCTCTCTATTTCTCGATGACATAAATAAAACGATTCAATTCCATTATTAGTTCGTTGGCATCAATGTCTACCATTTTTTTTTTTATTTGCAGTGATTGTCCAGTTCCATTGTCCGCCCCGTTAGCTCAGTGGTTACATGCCCGCTTAAGACCACGCGGCGCAAGTTCGACTCTCGGGGTGTGCGCTTGAGCAACGCATTTCAGGACTGCTCTCCATTCAGCGGCACCTGGTGAATGGAATAATTTCCTGGCAACAACACTTCAATAATCGGAATACTTCACTCTGCCAATCTTGGTAACCGGCCTTGCGTCAAGAGCCTCTACAAGTATGCGAAACTACCAGGAATAACCAATTAAGGCTTTGTCAGTCCGAGGATAAAGATTCAAAACCAACCAACCCAATCATTTTCTCTGAGACACTTCTTCAGGCTGCTAGCATTGTACAAAAATTCAAACAACTTGCACCACACCACGAGTTGGTCAAAGATTTAAATTTTTCTTCAGCAGAAAGACGACTCGAATCATCAGCACATTCGTAACCAAACATTCACTTTCTACGTCGTACCGTGTTTTTTGAAAACACCTGCTCAATACCAATAAGCTCTGCTATTTCGCGTGCGTTTGTGACTACGTGGTTAGCCTATATTTCGATAGTCTTTCAAAAACTTCGGCGGAATGGCCCTCATTCCTTGCGGACCCACTCCGATTGGAGGGCGGTTGCTACGCCTTTGTCTAGGACGATTTACTGTAGGTTTGAGATTCAGTTTAAGTTATTGTTAAACTCGTCATTAGATTTAGACGCGGCCTTTAAGTAGGCTACGTTAATCTAAATACACATTGTCAGATCCAATTGGACCAGTTTTGCGGAATGTTGTTTGGGCTGCCATTGGGAGGTTAGGAGTAAGATTATGGTCCGACAATCCTTTAAAATGTCTGCCGATTTCAGAAAAGGCCTAATAATTCTCTTAGTGTTGCCAGATTCGTGAGTTTTGCTTCGTGATTGAGGACAATTTCTAGCAGGTTGCAATATTGTTGATTCTTCTGATTTTTTATTATTTTGAATCGACTTCGAATATAATAAACACTACTTTTATTTGAAAACATCCTGCAGCACTAAAGATGCCCGACAATGGGTATTTAGCCCATAAGTAGCCTATAGTTCAAAGCTCGCTTGAAAACGTTCTATTTCAATGAATATTATGACTGAAAGTACCATATTAATTATCACCATTGTCATGTACAGCGCCCAGGAGCATAGTTTGACTGTAGCGCTATATAAATATTGTTATTATTAGTTCAACAATCTTGCGTTATGTGTTTCGTTACAGAAATTACGATTAAACATTTTTTTCTCCAGTATAAACTTAAACTGTATATATTTAAACTAGAAAAAAAAAAAACTTAATCTGGCATCACTATAAAATTATTTACTTTAAAGTTAACTCACTAACTCAACAATTACTTTAAAATTATTTATTCTATCGACATGTTAAGAAATTGATTTGACCTTACTTGCAATCAAAGCTCATCTCGACAAGACAGATTCCTGAATTCAAACCTTTATTAAATTTTGAAAGTTTAATCTGGCAACACCTTACAATTGACTCACCTGGCAACACTGTAAACTAATAAATTGATTTGAATTTTTTATTGAAATTTTTAAATAAAATTAATAATTTGCAACACTAGATGTCGTTGAAGAGAAGTGAGCCCCAAACATTTTCCTGACAACAATTTCATTATCACAACGTTGAAATTTACGTTGATACAACGTCGTCTATCGTTGATACTTCGTCGTCGTCATGTAATAAACAAAGAACGGATAACATTAATTTAACATAAAACAACATCAAATAAATAAACAACAAAATCTTTCAAACATCTCGATCCTTGTGTCTGATGACGTCATAGTTGACAACCCTGATCATAGTCATAGTCTTCAACTTCTGTAAAGACGAAGCGAATAATTAAATTAAATAAGTTTCCACAACTTGGAATACTTTGGATCCTTCCAACTGTGTATTGATGGAACGTCGTTGAATCAATGTAATGTTGATGCAAATACTTCACGTTGATGTTTATTGACGTAGAATCAACGATAGAATAACAAACCTTGGTGATTGTAGGCTACCATAGGCTAGCTAGGCTACAATTACCAGAAGCAAAATATTATCAACAATTCGAGGTTAGAGTTTGGTAGATGTGATGTTAGATAACGTTGATACAACGTAATGTACTCTACATGTGACGTTAGATAACGTTGATACAACGTAATGTACTCTACACGTTATATTAGATAACGTTGATACAACGTAACTTTCACCTTATTGTCGGACCGATCCAGAGCTTCCTTCAACATAGATCGTTCCATCATGTTCGCACATCTCCTCCCCCAACAACCATCACTCATCCCCCCATCACCATCATCGATGCAATCCCACATATCAACAAACTCCTCAACTTTGCTCATTACCTCGATGACGTCATGGACAGATAGGAGGTTGCCATAGAGATCCAACCGAACAATCTAAACACAAATAATTATGATGCAACAATTAAATAATGTTGTTGTTTGCGACGTTTTGTTTATTTGTGAAAGTTTAACAAAACTTAAATAATTAAAATTGGAAACTGATTTGGAGTCGAACGATAAAACAATGTAAAGTAACGTTGAATCAACGTAACAACTGATGTTAATGCAACCATGGATCAATGTAATTAAACGTTGGTTATAAAAGTTAAACATGACTTACGGATCCAAGCATCGAATTGATCGCTTCCTTCCATGGACGGAATTGGTTGGAATTCATTCTGCATCCGTACAGTTCAAGCTTTCCAATCCGCCCTGGCATCGATTTGAGGAATGACGTCACCGCATGGAAGTCATTCTGAGTGTCGGAGGGTTCCATATTTATCCTCCCTCCATCAAAATGACTTCCTGCGGCCACGGTCACATCCTCGTTGTTGCCTTCCCTCAGGATTCTGCTGATGGCGATGATGGAGCGACCATCTTTGTGATCTAACAATGCAGGAATAATATCAATCAATATTAGCTCGGCTATCCAGGTTGTAATCTAAAACCACAGTTTGGTTCTAACCATAAAATAAACAAACATTGAATCCAAGTTGTTTACTCAAGAATAAAACATTAATTTATTTACGTCGAAAACAAAATACAAACAATTATTTTGAATCAAAAATCATTGTTTCGTAGCAAGTGTTGGAATTAGAAATGTTCTCTGTGTCCGAGACTTTAAATTAGGGCAGAATTGCTTATCTGGCAACACTTGCATGGGAAAAATAGCCACAGCCTTTAAACAAAACTTTCAGGTTTAAGTCAAAGTTCTAATTTGAAAAATTACCCGAGCAGTCTTAGGCTAGCTTTGCAGTTAGAAACTAAACTTTTGCTAAAACATGAAACTAATCAAAGCTTGCAAATTGAAATAAACTTTGATTTCTTTTTCGATAATTCTTCGAAGCAACTTTACAACTTGATCAGGAAAATTTCCAATCAGTCATTTCCTGCTGAAACTTCATCCAAGCTGATGCTTTTTGTTCCACAGTTAGAAGACAAGGACAGAAACAAACTTTAAAACATTTCTCTGGTGAAACTAAGCAGAATGATGACTGAATTGAAAGCTGACACCAACCATTCCTTACCTCCTTCTTCTTCAACGACCAAAAACAAAATGACTGTCGCCTGCTGATTTGCGCGGGAGTTTTTGTGCAGAGTTGCCAAATAAGTTTTTATTTGAAAAGTAGTTGACGCAACAAACAATAGAATAAAGATAAAAATCTAAACCAGTTGGAAAAAAAGACATAAGGTACTAATTTTACATTTTTTTAAAAATTAAAATAAAATATACGATCAGCTTGTAATTTTCAAAGAATACACACATACTCCAAAAAATGCAAATTTAAGCTTGGGGAAAAATTGTTTGAATTCTGTTCCGGCAACTCTTCTCCTAACCAGAACAAATTGTCGTCTGCAGCTTTGCGCGGGAGTTTTCTGCGTACCGTAGTGTTTCCCAGAAAAAAACAGTAATCAACAAAAATTTAAGGTGAAAGTTAATGCCATGCAAATTGGATGTTTGGATTTTTTATTGAAGCTATGCAAGATTAAATCATTTTTAAAGTTTTGTCTCGTGAATATTATATTTTAAGTTTGTAAAAAGAAGTAATGTTTCCTAAAAAACTTTAGAAATTGAAAAGGACAGTTTGACAAAACGCTTCCTTAATTTACGTTCAAAATCACTCCACTTGAACAAAAAGGCAATAAGCTGTAGTTATGTAGGCTATTGAATGATTTTAATGTTTCTATTCATAAAAATATATGCTATATAAAGCTTCTAAGTTTCGTTTCTTTTGCGTTCCAACAAAGATAAATAAAACTTGAATTGAATACAGTAACTTATACGGGTAGGGACATGTTAACTGTGACATGTTAGCAGCATCGAGACATTTTAACAGCGTGGCTAGATAATTTATTTTTAAATATTGATCCTGAGATTCATTTTATTCAAGTCCCTGCATTTCAAGCGGTTTCAGTAAAGCATTATTTCAACCGTTTCATTAAAAATAGCTACAAACGCCACTGCACACAACAACAAAAATTAGTCTCAATTACAATTAGCCTACTGTAGTCCACGTAAAAAGGTGTAATCAATTACTTTTAACTTTGATTCGAATTTTACCTGAACCATTGAGGACAGAAGAAAAAAAGCAAATCGAAGTCAAACCTTCCTCGATTCATGGGGCAGCCACTTTTTAAGTGCAGTTATATGTTTTGAAAAAATCATTGAGTTGAATTTGGTTAATGTCCAAACGAGACCTGGATTGGAGCCGACATTAGCAAAACAGAAGAGAGTGCTAAAACATTGCTTCACTGTGATCTAGATGATCTGAAGGACTCATTGCCAGAAGAGATGATTATTATGACTTGTCAAATGTTACAAAACTTTTCTAGTAGAATGAATCTTAATATGCAGTTTTGACTCTGAGTAGCGGTTTTACTGTATAATTTGGGATTGGTAGGCTACCAATAAGATTCTCGTGGCCTAGATAGAAACAGTCAAAAACACACTATCGGTATATCCAAAGAATACTCAAGCATGTTTTTCAAGTTTCTGTGCTTTTTGAAAAGGTCAGGGACACTAAAATCATCTCCGGCAGGATCAAACGTTCCATCTGGATCTCCTTGTTAACGCTACTGACTATTAGTGAGATGGTTGACAAATATTTAATAACTTGTGGTAAGTTAGACCTTTGTAGAAAATCTGTTTGAGTAAATTTCTTGCTGCCTGAAAGAAATGAGTACTGTTGCTTAAATGTGAACTGGAGATCATGATTTCTCACTTTATTTTGTAAGCTGCAGCTTCCTTGTTATGCTCTTATGCTTACCGTGCTTATATCTACACTAATATTTGCTGCTAGAGCCTTTGTTTTCTAACATGGCTGATTTGATTCAGTTGGCAATTTGTCATCTTTTGATTATTTTTAACCTGAAATTTAAACACTTTTATAAACAAAACTATGCAACAAAACAACAATGCAATCTTGGTTTTCAGTTGCCTAAATATAGGCTAGGTCAGTAGGCCACCTCAAAATTGGTAAAACATCCTCAGCATAGAAAACTGTGTTGACTAGGTAAAAACATTCACTTACCAGCAGCAACTTCTCGAGTTTTTTTATACAGCTCTGAAAGAAACGCTTTCCGTTTTTGCAATTTTTCACCTAAAAAAAAAACACACCCCTCATGAAAATTATGGCTGACCATCGTCACCTTCGTAGATGTCTCTTTCGTGGCCTAAGCATTCTTTACCACAGTTCATGCTTTCACTAACCAGAGTATGTGCAATCACTTTATTTCTATACAATCAAAGGCTATAGGATTGCCACCAGGGTGCAAGGATAAACAAAAATATTATTGTTTAGGCTACACTACAGTGTCAAACAGCACATCAACTAAAATCACTAAGAGCTCTAAAAATAATCTCTCTAGCCTACTAAAATTTTTTAGTTTGCAATTTGTTGTAAATTTTTGACGAGCAGTAGCTTACAGATATTTGCGTTACCAACATGTCTACGAGACAAGACACAAGAAATTGTAGGGATGCGGTTTCTTCTACCACACTCTAGTTTTTCAGCTCAGCTCAATTAAACGAATAATTCTGCTAAAAAAATAAACTAGTCCAAAGTGCAAAATTAAAGCAGCCTGTGTTTAAAAGTTTCTTTAAATAGCGTTGTCAAAGTCTTAATTTAACGTACAAAGTAAAATAAATTTTACCAGGTGAAGATAATCGGGTTTTCTGGGGAGGTGGTTGGAGTGTTGAAACATTGGATTCTTCTGAAGGTGGCTGGATAGTTGTTGACCTTAAAGAACCTATAAAAGTACAAACATGCTTGCAATATGCGCCTCAAGTTTAGATAGCAGATTTTTAAAAAGGATTTTTAAATCTGTGTGTAAAAGTTACTTTACATAGCCAAAGGTGGGCACCCGCTACTTTTAAAGCAGCGGCTACTTGGATAGACCAAAGAAGCGCGTTACCCGCTACCAATCGACGAAAGTCGCGCGCTACTCGCTACCGCTGCTTGGACAAAAGTAGCGCGTACTATCGCTACTTTTGTCCAAGGTGAAAAGGTGTCGCTCAAGGTGAAATTTATTTTTATGAGTCTTTTAAAAACACGAGCATTTAGATATGCGAGTCGCTGAGTCCTTCCGTTTGGACTTGAGCAGTGAGCACGTCTTTACCAACAGAGAACGGTCTCTACACCGCAGCACTGGAAGAAATGGGAAATTGCATTTAATGAGGAGACGTTTTAAATCGGCATTGGGAAAGCTCAGAAGCTTGCTTCTGTCTGAAGGAAGGGCCTCCACAATTGACTGGTTTTTCCGTACCAACATGTGATGCGATGGCACCAATACACCAAAAATTCATCCTCAGAGTCGTGACTGGTGTTGGATTAGGGATGGGCGATTTAGAATAGTGGATTCGAATCCTGTACTATTTGAATAATTTGAGTCCAAAAATAAGATTCAGTATGTAGCCTATCTCATTTTTATTCACGTCAAATTTACGTTATTTATCACTGCTGGAGACTGGAGTGAACAAGCTCAGAGGCCGATTGGTTTCTCCTTCGGTTCTGACACCGCATGACCATACTAGTAGAGATGACCGGCTATGTCACATTTTGAAGCCTTAAAATACCGGGCCGACTGTTTCGTAACAGTTCGGCAGACAAAACACATTACTTTTGCCTTAAGAGTATGTAGACATGAGTCGCAGGTTTTTAGACGTTGACTCAATGTAAGGAAAGTTTGTAAGTTCCGAGCTAAAATACTGCGCAGCTGGACATTTTTCTTGATAGGAGTGAACCATAAAGTGAACTCATACGCAGTTAGTCACAGCATAGGCAAGTCTAGCAGCTAGAGTGAAAATGAAAACAATTTAGTCGTACAATATGTGCAGTTAGTTTTCATGTGATATTCTCAAGCAACTAACACAGAAAAGCAATGCAAGGTACCGAAATTATGTAGCTGATTGCTGAGCAAATCAAGCTTCTGATATGCAATGGCTACAGGGCTAGTTGTATCTTCACTTCAGCATACTTTTTAATGCTACTGTAGGCTATTTTAACTTTGTTGTCAGTTGACGAAGAGAAAGCATGTTGACTTCATGTTTACAAAACTAAACAAGTTAAACTAATCATTTTATGGCAGCAAAATATTATAACTCTATGACCAATGTATGAATCGTAATGCAAGTCTTGGCATGTAGGATAGCCTATAGGCCTACATGACCGCGAATCGGTCATGACGTACTCCAGCAGCACCTCCACGAAAAGCACCCAAAATTCATATGAAACAACCTGATGAACTGGTAGACGTCTCGCAGAAAGACAGAATATCTGATTTTAGACCTAATATATATACTTTTGTGCTGCAAGAAAATTACAATTTGATGGTTTATTTAGTTTAAAGTAAATTCAGCCTTGTTTTACTATGTTGAACGTTTTGTTGCTTGTGTTTTCGTACACTGTCAAGTTGATGACTAGAGTTCTTAGACTACACTACGCGTTTTTGACAATATATTTACAAAGGCAAAATTTAGAAAATTTGGGCAAATTTTGTTTTGCCCCACCAAAATGTTTTACTCTCTTACGGCTATGCTTAGGCCTACAGCTGATTGTGCAGCTAAAGCTCCTTTGTACTTTCAGCTTTTGTCAAGGGGGGCTTCAATGTGCCTTCTCAGCCACTTGCTGATTTTGTTTGTAGTGCTTTTGCTGTTTTAGATGTTGTTGAAAAGGTACCGTACACAAATGTGGATTGCCTTGTCGAAAGGCTATGCAGTATGTTTTAAAAAATATCTTTTCACCGGTGTAAAATTTACATGTGACACATATGTGGACGGGGGCAAGCAACCACTTTGCATCGAGAATTGCTGTTAATATTTAATATAATAATTGGCAAAAGATTATAAATGAGACAAAAAGGATGACATTGCAGCATTTAATCAAAGGCAACGTCAAAAGTAGTTGACTCTATTGTAGTTATGAGATGTCTTTTTCCATCACCATGATCACCATCGTCTTTCTAGTTCCCCCCAATTTCATTGAATAACACATATATCATTATTTTCACATGTCCTTACACTATTTCTGTTGTAAAAAAATAGTCTGTGCTGTTTATTATTGTTTATTTTGCGGTGTTTGTTTACTTACAAATTATTCATTTGCACCCTCGTGGCCACCTGGAGATGCGGCCTGATTTGTCACATTTTGCAGATTTTGATTACAGCTACTGCTAGTGCTTGACTGATATTTTTTGAGATGTTTTTACTTTTTGCGGTTTCCTAATGACATAAAACTTTTTTGTTGCCTTGAGGAAGCAGTAGCAAATGAGAAAAAGTAAGTTGAAAAACGCAAAATCAGACTGTTATTGAAAATTAACAGTCTGACTAAAATCTACAAAATCAAATTGTCTTTGTTTTTCAACATATGAGGATGTTAAAACCTATTGTGTCATCTGGGGAAAAGAATAAAGAAAGCGTAAAAATCTAATTTTTAGAAAAATTTATTTAAACGTTCGCCCAAAGTTAGAAAAACCTGGAAATTTCTGCAAAATGTGACAAATCAGGCCGTATCCTTAGGTGGCCATGGCACCCTTCATGATGTAGTTTGGTAGCCTAATACAATATGTCTAAGGAATGTAAGCTCAGGCAACTGTTAAATGCATTAAAAACGCCTAACAGGTCTGAAAAATATCTGCTTTGTTGTACCCTATGCCAGTAATAGCAGTTTCTTTGTTAGTCAAAATTTCAGGTATTTTTCTATCGGCCCGTTGTAAAAAGGCCTATATATGTGACATAGCCGGCCATTCTTTCTTGCATAACGCAGTGAGAAGAAGTCGGGTAACTAATAATGTGATGGTATCGTAAACCTGATATACAATTAAAAATGAGCCTTGTCGCTTAAAAGAATAAAAAAATACCTTAAATATGTTTCTCGGCAGCCGATTTGTAGCAAGAATTGACAGCGATAGACACGTGTTTCGCCCATGAGTGTCTATCGCTGTCAATTCTTGCTACAAATCGGCTGCCGAGAAACATATTGTTGATTGGATGGTCTGAATGGCTAGCGTGGAAGCTATTCCGTTATGGTTAGCGAATCGCAACTGCTCGCTGTACTAGTGAGTGCTCAGCCTTGCGCTGATAGCCGGGAAGAACGCCCCTTTCTTCACAATACCTTAAATGTTGTAAAGCGACAATAAGTAAGCAGCACAGCAAGTAGTTTACACAAGCGCACACACGCTGATTGATATCGCATGAACCAGTTTTGAAGTTTCCCAGCACAACTGTGATAATCTCATTTAGGAATTGCGAGTTTTTGCTCGGGATTTCGGCGCTATATAACCTGGAATTTCTTCACTCAGCAATAATTTTATTGCGTTTAGTTGATGGAAGTTTGCATATCTTGGCTGATTTTTTAAATCAAAATTTTGAGAGTAGCTGACAGATACCCTCAAAGAATGAACAATCACATTCTTCATCTTTACTCAATTGGAGATTATCATTTCATATAAATTGAAATGTTTCGGTTCCTCTCAAATTACATCTAAAATATTTTTTGGAAAAAGTAAAAAGCGAATTAAACTTTATTTTTGAACGCCTATGCGTTCATGCGTGACATTTGCAGTCTCAGCAGAAAAACATCGTGCAAATCGACGATTTCGGTGCTTGAGTTAATGTCATTCTGTACTTCTAAGAAAATGAAAAAAAAAACGAAAAAAAAAGCCGATTTGAAGCGATTCTTCACAGTTCACAGTTTGCGACTTTGCAACTTGTACGTAAATGCTTCACCGAATTTGATACTGAAATCCATCAGGCTTTGCTCATAAAATCTTGTAATCCTCGCCTCAATAGGCAGCTGTTTCTTATCTGCTAAATGTCTTTAAGTAATTTTTGCGTCATTGATTTGTGTTTGTTCTCAGGCAATTAAGCGTCATGTGATTTTGCCTCTCCTCTGCCTTGCCGTTTCATTCTTATCTTTCTTTTATCGATATTTGTGTATGTAGATCAGATCTGTAATTTCAATTTATGAAGAACATCAGTCCGTTGGCTTTTGCCGAAAACGTTTGTAATTTTTAGTATATTTTCATGTAATTATGTCAAATAAATGCCGTAGGTTTTTTTGTGTAATATAATATTCCTAATTTAATTTATTAAAGTCAATGTATAATAATTAGTGTGATGTAAGGTATAGTATCTAGTCTGTCTAGTCAACAACCCTGTGGCAGTCATTGGTCCCATAATAGTGCCTCAGTTATTGGTGCGATATAATTATTTAGTTCACTAACACTTCAACACCAATATTGATTAGCAATTTTTCTGGCATGACACTCTACATAGAAAAATCCGTCTTTATATATTGTTTCAACGTTTGCAGACGTTAAATCAATACGAAAACCGTTGTCTGTTGGTTGGTTTCACTTCTTTTGAACAACTGTATTATATCAATAAGAGCAAAATAAAATCTTGTCAGTGGATGTCACGCTGTAATCGCAGGGTACTGGAACAGCGACTGCATTGCGTGAGTCTCCACATTATTAGTTTCCACTGCAGAGTTAACCACCATCAAACTGAGACAATGTTTAACAGGAAAAGATTCGAATAGTTATGAACACAACACAGCATTTACTTTACGTTTTAATGAACATAATTTGTGCTTCTAACAATACTTTGACTTTACTTGGCCTTTAAATCATTTTCCTTGACAAAAATATTTTAAACTATTAAAGAATAAAAACTATGCTAGAATAGATTCATATCCTCAACCATTTAAAATGATCTTTCTTAAGGGTTGGCTGGTGTCACTGGTTGGTTGGTGTCACTCTTGTCGGTATCAACGTGGCTTGATGTTTTCCACAATAAACGAATGATTTATGTTTTAATTTTTTCACACATTGTTTCCATGAAAAATATCCAAAAAAGCCATTTTTCACTTTATATTGGAAAGTAACGGGTAGCGGAAGTACGACTGAAAGAAATCCATCACTTATCTGCTACAGCTACATTGAAAAAAAGTAGCGCTGCTGCTGCAGCCGCTACTTCAACAAAATGTAGTTGCACAAAGGTAGCGCGCTACTGCCCACCTCTGTATATACAGCGTTGTCAAGGTGTTAATTTAACGTACAAAGTAAAATATATTTTACCAGATGAAAATAATCGGGTTTGCTGGGAAGGTGGTTGGAGTGTAGAAACATGGGATTCTTCTGGAGGTGAGTGGATAGTTGTTGACCTTAAAGAACCTATAAAAGTACAAACATGTTTGCAATATGCACCTTACTTGCAGATGGCAAATTAAAAAAAAAAAACATTTTGCAAGTGACCCTGAGCGGCAAACATTTGCTTGCTGCAAGTCCGATGCACTTCAGGCAAGATTCAATTTCAGCGCCTCATTGCTCAACTTTTTACTATACGTGAACATAAAAAGTTATGAAGTTTTTAGTTTTGGTAACTCCAATTATTGTTGGTTAAATTACTTTATATGTAGTAGTAAAACTAAGAATTAAAAATTAAATGATAGTTAAACTTTACACGGTATCAGCAAATTAATACAGCTTACTCCAAAATCTCATGTTTCATACTTAGCGTAATTTTTAAAAACAATAAAAACTATTAATACTACAAAAAGTGCTCAATACTAAGCAAAAAAGCAAAGCAGAGCGAATTAAATCAAATATAGTTATTACTATCTGAATCCTTAACAGCTTGTTTCACCTTTAACGGATCATCAGAAGGTCTTATTCAAATAGAATCTATTTGAATATAGAATATAGAAGTAGAATCAAATAGAATTGTATTTGAATAAGACCTTCTGATGATCCGTTAAAGGTGAAACAGGCTGTTAAGGATTCAGATAATAATAACTATATTTGATTTAGCTTAATTTTTATGTGTACGTTTGGTTAACAACTCCGCTATGTTGACCGCAGACTCCAAATGTTTGGAACCAGACCTTAGATGCCCAGACTCCGGCTCCTAAATACTTTAAACCTCCGGCTCCTGTACACTTCTGTATTGTAGCCAGCAGTGTTGACTTAAGTAGTTCAGTGAGTAGGCTACTTTTGAATCAGGGCACGGGATCGTTTTAAATACCCAGAAACTTATTGAAAAGTCCAAGATATTTTTATAATTGTCCTCAATTTGCACTAATGATGCACAGATGTGTCCTTCCTTATAAAACAAACACCTAACTTTCCCCCGGAAAAAACTTTTTTAAGATAAGCCACAAATAAGTTTGCAAAACATTAAAGCATTGGATATGTTGACGTTGTATCAGTGTAGAAAAAATGATTTACTGACCAGGGCAAGCCTATTCTGAACTCTTGCAGAAGCTTACTATAGCCTACAGTCGTTTTAATGAGTTTAAGTTTTGAAAAGCTTTCCTCAGCGCAAGCCGCAAGCAAGTTTGCAAAACATTGAAGCATTTGATATACTGTATTGTCTAAAAGTTTTTATTGCACCAAAAACCAATAGAACATCTTCAGATGTCAAAAATTTTGCTAAATTTGTAGTTATTGCTGATTCGGTCACTGGTCAACTCATTAGCGTCAATGTGCCTGCTTGATTGTAAGTTACCAATGATTTGCAACAATCTCAAAGCTGTTGAGAAGGAGCGATCTTCCTGGCGTCAGCACTACCTGACTACTCACTATAGAACAGCTAGCATTGTGTTTCGCTAACCATACCGGTGTAGCCTCCACACTAGCCATCAAGACTTTTCCAAAAACATGTGTTTCTCGGCAGTCGAGTGTAGCAGGGACAAAAGCAGCGGTTGAGAACTACGTGGCAGGAACTAGTGGTGCGGTACTGATGAGCCCAGCCTCATGGGCGAAACACGTGTCTATCGCTGAGTTCCTGCTACACTCGACTGCCGAGAAACAAATCTCATAGCTCTTGCAAATGCGACACCGAATTTCCAAATTAGCCCAACAAATCTGCGGTTTCAAAGCATCGGAGCGTCTTTTTCCATTTATTTTCTCGTAAACTGTAGGCCTGAGATTGGTGCGACAACATTCAAAACACAAAAATATCTTTGTTCAAAGAAAAATCAACTTCAAAAAAAGTTACAAAACTGCAATAAAAAAAAGTTTGCACCCTCTTTAAGTCGTACATAGCCCGAGAGGCTCGCGTTGAGCAAACTGATCTAACTGGAAATGCAGAAACAATCGAAATAAATTGACAATGCTCTAATTGTCTGTGTACATTGATCTTACTTGGTCGGCGATGGAAAAATGGTTGTGATCGTTGTGTAGACTTGGCTTTTCTTCCAGATGATTCTGTAAAAGCACAAATAGCGACAAAAGTTAATTACAGTGTTAATTTATTGTAACGCTTGTTGCGACAAAACGAGGCCTAGACGTAAAGTTTGGGATTAACTTTGCGAATTTTAATTGAAATGAAATTGTGGAAATTAATTGAAATTAAAATTGTGGTAAACCTCAAAGTTGAATATTTGAAATTATTTTGGCCCATAACCATTATATAACAGCAGAAAGACTTGATAAGTTTGAAAAAAAAAATTATCTTCTAATTGTTACGTGAAATAATTTTTTTTCAAAACCTGTTTTGCTCAAGTTCCTGTTTTAAAGCAACATCAACTTTAACTCATATAATTAATTTCTTACTTGGAAACACTTTTTTTGTGAAATATTTCAATCTTCTTATTAAGGATTGAAGTTTTGACTTTTGAGATACAGTTAAAGCATCCTGGGAAGATGATTGTGGTTGATTTGAAGCATTCTGGGAAGATGATTGTGGTTGATTGGAAGCATTCTGGGAAGATGATTGTGGTTGATTTGAAGCATCCTGGGAAGATGATTGTGGTTGATTTGAAGCATCCTGGGAAGATGATTGTGGTTGATTTGAAGCATCCTGGGACGATGATTGTGGTTGATTTGTAGCATCCTGGGAAGACGATTGTGGTTGATTTGAAGCATCCTGGGAAGATGATTGTGGTTGATTTGAAGCATCCTGGGAAGCGGATTGTGGTTGAATTGGAGCATCCTGGGAAGATGACTGTGGTTGAATTGAAACATTCTGGGAAGACGATTGTGGTTGATTTAAGGCATCCTGGGAAGATGATTGTGGTTGATTTGAAACATCCTGGAAATATGATTGTGGTTGAATTGGAGCATCCTGGGAAGATGACTGTGGTTGAATTGAAACATTCTGGGAAGACGATTGTGGTTGATTTGAAACATTCTGGGAAGACGATTGTGGTTGATTTGAAGCATCCTGGAAAGACGATTCAAGTTGATTTGAAGGATGGGATTCTTGAAGAATAGAATCTTGCAAGAGATCTGAAAAGCGAGAAATAAAACTCTTAACTACCTCAGTGTGCAGTAGCACAGTTTTGTGGAGCGATACTTAATGCGCCATAGGACAACTATAATGTGAACATAACTTGGAATGCACACTATTCATTCAAAGACTGGTTGATGCGCTTTCATCAGTCAGCACGAACTGTAGCCTAAGTCGAAAGTTGTGTAAAGTGATTTATATTTTCTGCTTTTAAACATAAAGTAGGCTATCAAAAGCTGCTTTGAAATGCGTTGCTCAGGCACACAACTTAAGAGCTACAATAAGTTTAACCTATTAAGTGCGTAATTAATTTTTCGAAACTCTCCTTACTGTGCGTATTAAATTTGATCACGCGCAGTATTTCGGGATGGACGAAAAGTGGCTCCTCGTGCCCCATCCTGTGAGTAACATCTGCACCCAAGCAGATGCCAAACGAAACTTGTCAACCAAGAGCCTCCACCCGGACGGCACAGCTGCAGGGGGCAATGGACAAGTTCAGACGCCCCACTATTCTGCAACTCAACATAGAAGGCTACACAACAAGCAAGATCAAATTTGTGGAGCAGCTTGCCCATACCAATCGGGCACTCGTCATCCTCCTCCAAGAGACCGACTGCACCTCTGCAGATCGGCTAGCTATTCCCAACTACACGCTAGCCGGGTCAACCTTAAGCAGGAAGCACGGCATTGCCACGTTTGTGCATGAGAGCCTGAAGTGGACCTTTGTCGATCAATCTCCAACTGATGCCGAGATTGAGTGGGTGTGCATTTGTATCTCAGACTACAACATTGTCAACATCTACAAGCCCCCACCCTCGCGAATGTTGCCACCATCCCTTCTAACGTTCCCCTCCTCCAGTCTCTACGCTGGCGATTTCAACTTCCAGCACATCGACTGGGGCTACAACAACACAAGCAGCGACGGAGAATTGCTGGCTGACTGGGCGTCTACAAACCATCTTGCCCTCCTATTCAATCCACAGGAACCAGCCAGTTTCCACTCCGGCCGCTGGGGAACAGGGACAAACCCTGACTTGGCCTTCGCGAGTGTCGACAGCTCTCTTCCAGACAGACGTGTGCTTGAGAAGTTCCCGCGGTCCCAACATCGGCCGTCCCTCATCACCGCCCCAAAACTTGTGGCCCCTGTCCCGAGTTCACCGGTGAAGCGTCCCACAGGGATCGGTCCTGGCTCCACTTCTTTTCAACATCTACACCCTCGACCTGCCAACTACGGTCTCCGCAAAATGCGCTTATGCGGACGACCTGGCAATTCTCCACTCGTCAAAGTCGTGGGAAAATCTAGAAGACACCTTGAGCCAGGACATGAAAACTCTCTCAGCATATCTCCAGAACTGGCGACTGAAACTCAGCGAAACCAAAACTGTGGCAGCAGCTTTCCACCTCTACATCGGGAAGCTGATCGTGAGCTACACGTCCAGAACAACGGAAAATCTCTGTCCTTCTGCCCCGAACCAAGATATCTTGGGGTGACACTGGACAGATCGCTCACATACCGCCACCATTTGGTGTCACTGCGCAAGAAACTGACATCCCGCGCTGCGCTACTCAAGCACCTGGCAGGCTCTAGCTGGGGAGCGAGGGCTGACACTTTGCGTATAGCAGCCTTAGCCCTTGTCTACTTTTCAGCAGAGTACTGTGCTCCTGTTTAGTGCCGCAGTGCTCACTGCCATAATATCGACACTGCCATAAACAGCGACCTGCGCACAGTGACCGGATGCCTGCGTCCCACACCATTGGACAATCTCCCCATCCTTGCTGGCATCCAACCCGCTGAGCTTCGTCGCGAAGAAGCCACTCTGTCCCTTGGTCGACGGGCACTGGAGCCTAACCACCTTCTTCACCATAAGATCTTTGCTCTCCCAAACGAGCACCCCAGTCGACTGAAATCAAGACACCCATTCGTGCTAGCCGCTCAACTTCTGATCAACGAATCTGATGTACAAGACATCTCTGCGGCTACTTGGGCGAACCATAAATAGAGTTCTGAATGGAAGACAACCGCTACCAGACTCCATTCGTTTATCCCCGACGCCAACACACGCCCCATCGGCCTAACACTACCATGACAGGCATGGGTGCGCCTTAACCGTCTCCGTACGGGCGTCGGGCTTTTCCGCTCAACCATGCACCAATGCGGAATGGCTTCTTCCTCCTCCTGTGAATGTGGTGCCGAGGAACAGACCGCAGACCACATCATCAATGACTGTTCCATCTTCAAGCCACCTAACGGAGTGGAAGGTCTGCGTGTCATGGATGATGGAACCAAAGACTGGCTGCTCTCTAGTAGCCTTACAGTGTTGTCCGGGAACATCATGAATCTGGGGTGGTAAAAGGATAGACCCTCGGCCCCAGAGGCTCACACGACGACGACGACTCGCTGTACTTTTCGTCGCATTATTGCTTGCTAGGATATTGTGGAACTCCCATGACACAGCAGAATACGCTTTTGTTCAATTTCCTTTTGTGTCTATTTCTTTAGCTTTTTATCGACTATTGCGGAGAAGTCTCCGGCTGGACTATTGTTTTCTGGTGTAATCGCATTACTCTCAAGTGATTATACCTTTCACCATTGTCAAATTATTCCACTAGTTGTTTAATATGAAGACAAAAATTCGTCAGTTCACAGAACAGCACAATTTCTACGTATTTGTAGGACACTAAACAAAGGACACGTAAGTTTAGTTTGGAAATATTCAACACTGGCCTTTGTCCGTAGTTACTTTTCATAATGTCTTTTTAGACATTCTTTTTGGATCAATAATGTCTTTTTAGACATTACTTTTAAAAAAATAAAAAAGAGTTAAAAGGCATGGAAATTTCACTTTGTGTGGAGCTACATGTACTTGAGAGGTTAACTGTTATTTTTTTATTCACCTATTGTTTTGTTGACTATATGTTGCAAAATATGTTTTCGAACACAACAAAACATTCTGAAACTGCTTGCAACATTACATCAAAATGACTTCACACTGACTGAACGCGCATGATGTGGTTCGAATTTCATACATCGGAAGGAAGCCATTTCAGAAAAAAAAAATTTAGGATGAAATCTTTTTATTCCTGCAATTGTTGTTATATTGTAGGTGAGTGCAGAAACTACCTAATATTGCAATAGAGTGACTTAGGGATTAATGATTTCCGTCAGGCTGCAATCGTTATTGTAAACAATGCATCTATGTTTCTTCACACGTCATAATTGCGCCTTCCAGACAAAAGCGAAAAGAGGAAAGCGAAATTAAAAGTGCCATGAATAGCTGCGATCACGAAAACGACAATTGTCGTCATACGCACTTAAACAAAATAATATTTCCAGAACCTCTTCCTTATTATTGGATGCACAATTGCAAATATGCTATACTCGCTTACTTTACCTTTTCAATGTTGGTCTGACATTAACATTGATTGTTACGTCACTACCGCACTTTCGTTAAGACGAAGCAACTGTTCCCATTTGTGAGTTACTGAATAGACAAGTTGGTTGGTTTGAATCTTTATGATTGGACCGACAAAGCTTCTGATAGTTTATTCGTAGAAGTTTCTCATACTTGTAGAAGCTTTGACTACTGACGCCTGGCCGGTTACCGAGACTGACAGAGTCAGGTTTCTGCTTGTTGAAGTATGTGAATTCTTAATCCAACCACTAGGTGCCGCTAAATCGGAAGCAATCCTCAAATGCGTTGCTCAAGCGCATACTCCGAGAGCCGAACCAGTGTCGCTTGATCGTGAGGTCTATTTGTGTACAAAGTCAGGCACTTAACCAACTGAGCTAACGTGTCGGACTTGACTTATTAGAGCTAATATAATTTAGGATTTTGCAAGCTACTTATAATCAAGGCATGCCACAATGCAGTTGTAAATGCAGAAGCGAAGACTAATATTGTTCTGTAGCTAGGCTTCGTGTAATTAAGTTGTCTTTGACTTGGTTCCACTTGTTTTTATCAAGGATAATCACAGCCAACAAGGTTAGAAAAAATATAATTAACGCCCAAATAAGTTAACACCCAAAGGCGAACGTGAAGACGTGGTATAGCCTATGTAGATGGGGTAAGTTTATTAAAAAGGTGATTATGGTTCGTCTGTGTCTAGATGTGCTTGAGCATTACTGGCTAACTTTAAATGTTGTTAGCAGAATATATTCTTACTTGATAGAGGTTGCAAAGACGGTGTTTGCTGGAAAGATGTTTGTGGTAAAGTGGATTCAATTGAAGGTTGTTGTTGGTTGATTGCATGACTCGAAGAAGCTGAAAGAAATAAACATAAGAACTTATCGAGCGCACTGATTGTCACTAAGTGACATGCACTGTCGTGGCCAGACACTCAATGGCACGCCTGAGAAGACACATCTGATTGTGGGTAGGAAGACTTTCTTCTTCAATTTTTTATTTAGCTGATTTAATATAATTTTTCAACCATTGGCATAAATCTGGATATGAAAACAATAACCATGGTCACTATTATCACTTAAAATAATAATTGAATAATCTGTTAAGCTATCATCATTTGATCATCTATAAATAATAAAATTGAATAATAAACAATTACTAAATAACAGAGATTTGCTTCAATGGATCAATTTGAGTTCATCGACTTTGCAATCAAAGAACCAACAAAAACAAGCAACGGTGGTTCAAGTATCGACCTGTGCAGTTGAGTAACAGAATTCCAACACAGCTGGTCAATGATCATTGAGCGTCAACTAGTGGTTGGAATGATTCATTAGCAACAGAACTTTACAAGAAACATTCTCTGTGTCTATGACAGTTATGCAAAACTTCTAGGATTAAACTAAAAAAAACTAGAAAAAAAACTTAAAAAAACAAACTAGTTTACTTAGTTCCTACTTGAAGCAATTTGTGAAGACAGAGGTGGTGATTGAAATGGTGATTGCGTCAGTGCTGACGTAGATGCATCTGACGGAAATTGATGCATTGCAGAACTCGATAGATCTGCAGAAAATGTTCATAATTAGTTTATGAAGCTATACAACTTAGTTCAACAAGTTGCTGCTTCTGTAATTCATCATAATATTTATACAATTGCACATACCCGCACATAGTCTTTGTACCATTCCAGCATCTTTCACACAATTTTAAACAGAATAAATAATTTAGTAGATTAGTTTAAATGAGTTTAAGTTAGTACAGTGGTTCTTATCCTTTTGCCATTTTGGTTCCCCCTTCAAATCACCATCCAGTTCTCTCACCCCTCTTAAAATTGGTTGAAAAGTAACAGTCGCCTACATTTCACACTGTTTCTTGAAACCCTGGTTAGGAATTCCTGATTTAATAGAAAACAAATTGTTCAATTATGGACAATCACGATTTCATTCGATTTCAATACAATAACAAAACCATTGTTTATAAAATATAATTACCTTCATTCATGCTCGAATCCAACAGAAGTCCTGATAAGAATTGAACAACGACTGACCAGTGATCGACCAGTAGATCAGTTTGTACAAATGATGTGAAATTATCTAACGGCATTTGATGGACCATGTATAAAGCGCTAAAAAACTCTTGAAAGGTTTGGTGTGAAAAATATAATCGTTGGTTACCCTCGAAAAGGCCACAATTTTTATTTGAAGCAAATAATGCCACGACAATATCTTGCACATCTTTTGTTAAAAGATTGTCGTTTTGAAGATCTTCAGTTGTGATTACTACGGTTCCATTTTTTGTTGCATTGTACGCGATTCGTGACAGTTTAAGGACAATTTCATCTGTTAAAGCAATTGTGTGTTCTGATATTCTGAGGTTTCCTAGCACTCTTTGAAATATTTGGGTCATTGTTGAAATATTTACAGCCTCGTGTGATGAACTAAGAGAAGCTCGTAAGTATAATTGTAACATCAAAGGATTGTAGCACATGGATTCTAGATGAGGAGTTTCTACAGTTAGCTTGTCAAAAATTTCATTTGATTTTTGTTCATCATTTATCAAAGCAACAAACAAGTTTTTCATGTTTTCAGACGTTAAGTCTCCAACGAAATATGTTTGATTAGGGCGACAGATTACAGGAATTTTGAGCATGGCGTGTGGTCGTGAGGTGAATACAATGTGGCAATTGCGTAAGAAAGTTTTTCGACACAGATTCGACACAAGCGCCTGGCATGTGAGTAAAGAGTCATAATTCGATCTTTCCACTTTATCCATCAAATTCCACTTCACCTGGTCGAATCCGTCAAAGATTAAAAAACAATTTTGGGTGTGATTTTTTATCCAATTGAAAACAGAATCTTTTTCTTCTGTATTCAAGCCAAAATTTACATCTCCAAGTAAAAATTCCTTCAAAGTTAATTTCTTGTCATCGCAATCATTCATGCTCATGAAGGGTATCATCAGAACCAGAAAGTCTCGTCTAGTTTTGTCTAGACGCCTTGCCAGGCGCTTTGATAACGTTGTCTTTCCCGCCCCAGGGTAACCGACGATTGATATGAAGCTTTGTGACTTAATACGTGAAATTAATTCATCAATCGAAACTTTTTTATCAGACTCTTTAAATTTAATTTGTCTGATTTTGGGATCATACTGGTCATCGTTAGGAATGAACCTTCCTTCGTAGAAGTCCACCGACAGAAACTCTGGATGAACTTCTGGAAAATTCGATGCTGGATTATCAAACTTCGACACATCTACATCAAACTCGGATTTGTAGAGTTGTCGAGTTGCTTTCTTCAGTTTATTGAAGGCCTTGTTTGGATCTAATGACAAAAAAAAGTTTTCAAAATCACATTTTGTCAAAATTGACTTTCCATTAACTGAACGTTAAAATCAGTTTTTCGGAAAAATCACAAATGATTTTTCCCTAAACCAAGTTGAAATTCCCCCAATTAGTTGCGTATTTCTACGAATCCAACTCAACAAAATGTAGCTCAAAATGCTTACTTTGGAAATTCTTCATTCTCCATAGGCAGGGTTGGAAGTAACGACTAGTTGTCACTATTCGATAGCGTTATTCGTTGCTTTCTGAATATCGAATGCTTACACCCATTTCTTTTAAAAATAAATATCGAATGCGCGTTATTCATTGCTTTTTTATGCAAGCAACGAAGTCATTAATCGTTTTTCACTAATCGATATTTAGGAGAACTGCTGAATCATTTTTTGTTATTCACTTACTTCGTCGTCAAAACGAATTTACGAGATTTAGTTTTCGGATTACTATCCCACCTATAGTCCCCTTCCGGTTTTCGAACTTTAAAGGATTAAGGAAAAGTTTGCGGCAACACAGTTCAGAAAAACCATGCAAGTGAGCGTCGTTAACGATGTTGCCAACCTGTTTTTTTTTCGAGTTTGCGTATTTTTTTTTTTTGAGTTTGCTGGTTGTTTGTTTCTGGGCTTGTTTTTTGGCCAGTTAAACATTTTTTTGACTTGTTTTTGACACTGACATTGCGAGGTTTTTATTGTAGTCAACATTGTAACAACATTGTCAACATTGAAAATATTTTGGAAATCCCGAGAAGTTTGGAGTGTGTATATTTATGTATGTTTAGAGTAGACCAAAGGAATACATTTTTGTCCATTCATTTATTTTCACTGTAAGATAATGCGTTAGCATCGATCGCATAACTTTTATTTGAATAAGATTCCAAAATTTTTGTCGAGTTACATAAGCTAACTGTTAGCAAAACTTTTTTGTTTACCTCGTGTTAAAATTTGTCTGTCTTCGCCGATTTCATTAGATTACATCATTGCGTTTTTTGTACTCTGGTTATTCTTCAAATTACTGATTAATTTATTTGTAGTGTCTGGAATGAATAATAATTTCCACAATGGTCATATATATTTGCTATTCAAATCTTGTGTTCGCTAATTTCGGGCGAAGAAGATTTATAATTTGCTGTAAACTTGTTAAAATTTTTGATAGCTTTCGATTTTTGCGTCTCATGATTAGTGCACTGCCAGCCACTGCATAATAGGCTACTGGTGGTCTTATCGTCTGATATGTCATTTTACTCATGAGTCATGAGGATTTCGCTTTTATTTAATGTCGTTGTAACCTTTTTGTGAAATATGGAAATGAGTAAGAATTAAACAATAAGTTATATTTTTGTTATTTCTAAAGTTAAACTGGTAGTTTTGTTTCATCTGTGCTGTTAGTAATTATTTATTATTTTAATTATTTTTAGTAATTGCTATTCGTTGCTTTTTAAGTATCGAAAGCGGAAAGTCATTGCTTTTTTGGGCACTATCGAATAGTGAAATAGTCATTGCTTTTTGACTAACGACTTCCAACCCTGTCGATAGGAAAGTTTATGTTTTTAGCAGCTTTCAGTTTTGGCAACACTAGTTGAAACACGGCGTTGTCTTATACCGTATTTGTTTTTATAAAGATGGTGTGCTCTGTGAATTATTCCCTCTGCTAGTTGCCGCTGAAAGGAGAGCAGTTCTGAAATGCGATACTCAAGGGCAGAGTTCGAGAACCGAACCAGCGCTGCTTGGTCTTGATTCGGGCGCGTAACCACTGAGCTAAAGGGGCAATTTTCTCTAAAACTAAATTTAAATTTCTCTAACTAGTTGCGTATGTCTAAGATTCCAACTCAACAACGTATCACCAAATACCCACTTCAAAACTTCTAAACATTTTCGACATGAAATTTATGATCCAAACAACTTTCAAATTTGGCAACACTAGCTGAAATACAGCTTTATCGTGTAGTTGTTTTGCTAGAGGAAGATTCCCAACACACCTCGTAGTGTAAGGCAACGACCATACGCAATCAATGGCATGTCAACATAGCCCAAGTACATTTCAACTTTGCTCTATGTTATGAAAGCAACTCAAAATGTAGCTAAATTGTTACAATCAATCAGCTTGTAGAGAAATACAAATATTTTAGCTTTGCATCAAAACTTAACATTCTCAAATAATATTGGTTCAGTACAAAATCTTATTAATTTCCAATCACAAATTTTAAATTTAAATAGAAATAATATGGAAAAATTAAATCAATTTAGTGTAAAACCTATGAAAGGGCAACTTCAATTACTGGGCTCTCCAAAAGAAACTTATATTTCAGCTTATATTCAATATGACACAAGCAGAATTTTTTTTTAGGGGGAAAATTTGACCAATTAAAAATCTAGTATTGCAAAAAAAAATTTTGAGGTTCACTTTATCAATTTTCTCAAAAACGTTAAAAGCTGAACAAAAGAAAATGTAAAATATTTTCATTTACAAACGGAGCAACTTTTAAAGCTCACTGCTACGAATAAAAGTTCAAATATTAAAACTAGTAAATTTTATTTTTGATATAAACTTGAACATTTCACAAACCTTCCTGATCTCCAGATGGAACATTGGTTTGTTCGGGTTGATGAACAATCTTGGTTATGTTTTGCTGGTTGTAAACCTGGACCACCTGCTGATCAATATGATGTTGATGATGGACGTTCATTACTTGTTGATACTGCGGCTGGTCAACCTGGATCGACTGATGATCAACATGCTGATGATGATGGGCATGATGCTGCCGGTTGTCCTGCTGAATTACTTGCTGCTGAAGAACAGCCATGTTGCTCGGAGCTTGTTCTGTAAGAAGCAAAACAATTTATTGTTATGATGTCACATTTCAATTCTCCTATTTAGGAGTGTCTAATTCCTACGATGTTTATTTAGAAGCAAAACCACTAACACAACGATACAATAATATCAGAATATATTAGCACTTAAGTGTTAATTTATTGTGTCATTATTGTTAAATGCCATGGGCATGAAAGTCAGTTCTTGTGCTCATCTTCAGGCACGTCATTAAGTGTTTTACCAAATAAACAGCAGCGTGCTCTTCTGCGGTGTCGAACCGGCGTCCTCTCGACTGTCGTACGAGGGTTTTCACTACTCGGTCATGCCGCCAACCATACAACGGTAATATAAAAGTTCTTGCAAACACCAGAGGACGTCATGCCATATTTAAAGAGTCCCTTAGACCAGAGATGTCCAACCTTCGGCCGGCGGGTTGCATTGCGGCCCACCTGAGATTTTTGTGCGGCCCGCTAGTCATTCTCACTCCAAGTAGACTAGTATTTTCAACTTCATGGAGAAAAAGAAACAAAATGTGAACTTTATAGAAAATGAAGAATGATTGAATGATTTTTCTTTTTTAGTTGACCTTACAGAAGTGCTAGCTGAGCTCAATTTGCATCTACAAGAGAAAGGTCAGTTGTGTAGTTTAATGTTCGAGTGAATAAGTAGCTTTATCAGGAAATTAAAACTTTTCATAGCACAATTGAAAGCAGGTGGAATTCTACATTTTCGTCGTCTATCAAAAAGAGCTCAAGACAGGTCTGTAAACTATGAAAAGTATGCTAAGTTATGTGAAGATTTGCTTGAAGAATTAACAGTCTGATTTTCTGACTTGAAAAAGATTGAAATTGAATTAAAATTATTCAATGACCCAGTTTCATTTCAGTGTGATAAAGCGCTACCCGAATTCAAACATAAACTGATTGAACTGCGAAGTCGAGAAAATTTGAAAACTTTCCACAGAGAACACACTCTTCCTTTATTTTATAAAGAATTACATTCATGTAATGAATTTATTAAATTAGTTAATTTGTCCAGAAAATTATTGCTTATGTGGGGCAGCACATATTGTTGCGAGTAGTTATTTTTATTCATGAAAAACATCAAAACTGCAGAAAGAAACAGACTGACCGACAAACACTTAGCAAACATCCTAAGAATCAAGACAACGTCGTTTAATGCAAATGTTGATAACCTCTTAGCTGGAAAACAATGTCAAGAATCTCATTGACTTTGTATTGTAGAAATAAATTTTTGTTTCTTTCTATGTGTGTGTTATTTGTTCCTATTTTGAAAGATGAAATTAATGGTTTTTATTTGTTTCTTTATGTACCTATTTTTCTTGAAATTTAATATGTCTTGCGGCCCATTAATTTATTTCAAATGACAATGCGGCCCACTATAATCAAAGGTTGGACATCCCTGCCTTAGACAAATTGTTCAAAACAAACTTACCAGGATTTCCTGGCAATGGTCGTACAGACTCTTCAGTTGAAGGTGTTGTGTTTTCTTCTTGATTTTGTGGGAAATACATTTTGTATTGTTTTGTTAACTGCTAGTCAGCAAATCAAAATAAAACTTAGTAAGGTAGTTGATGCTACAAACACAATGGTGAGTCATAAACATCTAACTTCCTTATCAAAGTAAACAAGACAAATCAAGCAACATAAATTTATATTAAACAAACCAACACAAACGCATGATTTGAATAATAGCTTCGACTGCGGCTCATTAATCTCCATGTTTCATGCCGACAAATCACTTTGTTCAACATCAATGATACAAACTCATCTACGCGGGATTCATACATTATTGTTCTAACTTGTCCTCACCACCGAAACAACACAGCAAGTTATACTTTGATGTTTCCAATTTGACCAACGCTAGATTCGAACCCAAACCAACCAACTAGTCGACTGTGCAGAAGCGCTGAGCATCTCGCGTTTTATAGCAGTGATCACGTGGGCAGGGCATGGCTGGAAAATGAACAGAAAAAAAGAAATGCAGGCTACTTGGTAAAAAGTTTTTTCAACTCACAAGCATAAACAGAACGATTCTTTTGCTTGACGAAATAGCAACGTTAGAAAACATTGAAACATCGTGTAATTTGCGATTTGAATTGGTTGGCAATTTATTTATATTTCTCAATATTCAAATAATTATTAGTCTTCTTTGTATTGAATTTCGTTTTGTTTTGCAAATCTTCAACAAATACGTTGATGAAATTCTTTCGGGGTCGTGAAAGAAAAAAAAAAACATTTTGAAGCGAACGATCGCCACGAGAGCTTTAAGTGATATCGAATTTTAGCTTGATGATTTTAAGAGAATTTTGTACTAAAATACACAAAAGTAGAAGTCGAGCTTCCAAAGAAAAATAGTTTAGGTAGTTTAAGAATTTCTTCAAACAAATCTAATTAAGATTTAATCGATTTTGGTGCATTTTTCAACCCAATTATGGTTTTTTGATCTAGATGCGCGTCTTGTATTTTAACACATTTTGCTGCATCTAAAGTTTATTTAGATCTTCTACCGCTAGTAGGCATACCGATTTGTCCCGCGTTTAGTAAAAGTAAACCACTATAAAATTATTACTGCACTTTAAGCACCCTAATGCTGCAAGATGATGTACTGTATAAACCTAGCCCCCATGAAAATTGTACGCGCGCTGTGCAAATGAGTGACGTATCTGCATTGCATTCTTAACTTTGGCTGCATTGCAACTCGCGTAAAAACTAACAAAATTTTGAAACGTTTAATCAAAAATTTAAAATATTTTTGTTTGTCCTGTGGTCTTTTGTCGGCTTCCCCATAAGCGAACAGTGAGATGAAGTCAAGTTATAAGTGATAAAACAAGTTGTAGCAACAACTGAAAATAAGTGATAAAACAAGTTGTAGCAACAACAGCAAATAACTAGATGAGGTTGCATTTAATTGGGACTTACATATTTTGTTCTAACCTATATTAAAAGTTGTGTAAGATTACTGTGTGTTATTACACATTACGCATCTTTGAAACTGAAAGGAATTATGGACCAGAAGACTTTCAGGATTACAATCCACATTTATTGTTGCTGTTGGTTTTCTCATAGTCACTCCGACATATGAGAACTTGTAATTTGTCTTCAAGATGCAGTGTCAATACGAAACATGATCGAATTAAGTTCTTCAATTACAAATTATTAAGGTCCAGTCACCTAAATCTTCTTATTTCAAAATTCAATTTGCAATCGTAGGTCTGTGACATGGAGTTTTCAATGCAGTTTAAATACAAATCAAAATAGAATTAAAGTCTTTAATTGCCAAGCATCAAAATGTCAGACAAAATACGATTTATATTTGTAGATCATTTTGAATTATTTTCATTAGTTTGTTCATACAAAGCATGACAATGTTGCTAGGCTTCCAAGTGTGGAATAAGTTTGTTCATACAAAACATGACAATGTTGCTAGGCTTCCATGCAGGCCCGCAACCAGCAAATATTTTCGGGGGGGGCATTTAATTTTTATCAAAGAACAAACATTAAAATGATGCATTGTGACATTTTTATGCTAATGTCCACGCCCATTGATAGGGTGTGTGGCACTACCATGCTACGGTTCAGTGGTCATAACTTATGTCAATCACGTTTTTGTTTAGTACAGCATTAAAGGAAATTAGCCTTTGTAACCTTTTCTCATTTAGCTATGACTACCCAAGGAAGAAAATTACGATAATACAGTAATGTGTTCAGTCGGTTACAAATAAAATACAACATCTGTATAGGCTACGAACTGCATTGGCACGACTGGAGTCATAAATTAATCAATAACATATATTTACATCAACATAAACGAACAGATACATATGAATAAACTCAACACGGTAATTACAAATTACAATCCTGAAACATTTTGTTGGCTCAACAAGTTTTTATGTTTGTAGGCCCAAAGAAATTGACTTTGCAAATGCAAAATGACATTTTAATTTAGAGCATAATGTCTAACTTTCTACTTGATTTGGCAAGTTCGTTTATCACCAATTCCGCGCTTGGAATTTGAGTACGATGGATTTGCATGAGAGCTAGTCCAGAAAGCCTGTCCTGCCCCATAGTGCTTCTAAGGTAACTTTTCAAGCGTCGTAAACAGCTAAATGTTCTTTCTGCAGAAGCAATTGTGACTGGAAGTGTAGCCAAAATTATCAAGAGTTTGTAAATGTTTGGATAAAACTCTTTTTGGGATTCTATTGCTGACACCGCATCAATCGCACTTACTGGCCTTTCACTTTCAAGAATTCATTTAAAATCAGATTTACAAATGCCTAAGCCCAACTGAGTAGCTTATTCACCACGCTATCGCAGCTGCTTTTGATCTCGAATTATTTAGTTGTTTTTAAACGCTTTTTATGGTGATGGCGTATGAGCGATCTTTCCAGGCTAGATTGGAGGGCAGGAAATCTTCAGCCACTCGGCAGTCTCGTCGTCCAGGATTCTCAGACCATGCGCACCGTGTGGAGGCCGATGGGTTAGGCAGTGGTGGATGACATGGTCTGCGGTCTGTTCCGTGGCACCACACTCGCATTCTGATGAAGGAGCCAGGCCCCATTTGTGCATGTCCGAACGAAAGCGGCCGACGCCAGTTCGCAGGCGGTTAAGCCTGACCCACGCAAGCCTTGCGAGGGACATCCCTGGTGGACGGGGATCGGCGTTGGGTATGAAGTCACGGAGCGTGGAGGTGTGATTTTGCCACTCCGTGTTCCACATGTGGTTCGTCCAGTGTGCCGCACTTAAACTAAGTTTTTCTGCGTTCTTAAGGAGTTGTTGTGCGGCAGGCACAAAGGGGCGTCTTGATTTCAAGCGCTGCTTTATAGGTGGTGGTCTCTTGAGTGTTGCATGGAGGAGATGGTCGGGGTCCAAAGCGCGGTGAGCGAGAGAAATCGTGGCTCCTTTACGGCGTACCTCAGCGGGTTGGATGCCTGCTAGGATGGGTAGGCAGTCCGTTGGAGTGGGACGCAGGCATCCAGTCACAGTACGCAGTGCGTCGTTTATGGTGATGATGGATGGTGGATGTAAAAAAGATGATGGATGATGGATTATATGGTGATGATGGATGCTGACACTATGTATACGGTAACGAAACAGATAATGAGGATGCCAGCCTAATTTATCGAACAAAATTGTTAGCATAGCTTCCAACCAGCGTACCGTATGAAAGGACATTTTGCCGAAAGACATTTTGCCGAAAGGACATTTTGCCGAAACTCATTTTGCCGACAGTACTAGTTACCGAATTCTATAATTTCGCCAATTTGTCTAATCGGCATTTAGTCCTTTCGGCAATTAGTCTTTCGGCAAAATGAGTTTCGAAAAAATGTCTATTCGGCAAAATGTCCTTTCGGCAAAATGTTTTTTCGACAAAATGTCCGGGTACACTACAGTATGGCTGTACATGTACGACGTATAGTAGGGCCTACATTTCATACTGCATAAAACGCTTAAAAAATTTTTAAAAAATTTCGGGGGGGGGCAAATGCCCCCAATGCCCCCCCTGGTTGCGGGCTTGCTTCCATGTGTGGGAAATCAAACAGTAGCAGATCATTCATTTCAGCAATGACAACTCACCTAGCTTGGTACCTCCAAGCGCAAATATTAATAACTCCGCTAAGCACAATCTCCTTCAAATTGATTGTTCACAATTAATTTCTAGTAATTGAAAATTGCTTTCTGATGATCTCAACAATAAAAGCTTCCGGCACGATTGGCCAAGGTATATGCCTGGTGAACAGTTCCATTCAATTTTGAAAATGAAAAGGTCGAAAAAGCTTAATTTGATATTTTTGTATTCCACCACTGGTGTGTTAGTTCCACTAAAGAGTAAACTTTAATTTTTTGTTTACTTTTGTACGTTGTTTGTTGCCATGTCCTTGAAATGCATTACACGAAATAGTGTATTTTCATTTTATTACGTTTAAAAGACGCAATAAACGCATTCTTGTATTACCCAGTTCTGAGTCACCATAACAATCCCAGCAGAGTTTTTAATGTTGACTATTGAACAATTTAAAGAACTGTATCAATGATTGACAAAGCGCTACTTAGGTGAACTGTATTGTTGTTGTACATGTTCAAGTAGTAAACGATAAAAAGTAACGAATTTACTAAGTCATTTCTAATACATACAGTATACAGTATTAGCAGGGCTGTAGATTCGGGCAAAAAATTACGACTTCGACTCCTCAGTTCAGTGCTGCCAGATTTTGGAGAGTTGCCAGATTTTTCAAATTTTTGTTTTTTTTATTGTTTTAAAATTTAATTTCACTTTTCCTTTGCTTTTCAACCTTGTTTCGCAAGTTAACTGCTCAAGGGGGGGGCCGTTTTTGGACCAAATTCAACCAGCTGTTACGTGTGGTCTGCTGGTTCTTTTTGAACAGAATTTTTACTAATGTGTAGAAAAATCACTTGTCTATAAGTTTGAAATATTAATATTCTGACATTTTGTATGCTTAACTTGATATTTCATTTTTTGCAAAGATACCCAAAACGATTATTTTACTTCATCTTGCCGCCTTTTAATTACCGTGCTAATCCAATTTTACGCAAAGCGCTGCAAAACAATGAGCCCGCTCCAACGCAATGCGGAGTGTGTGTGTGCCAGTGTATAAATCTGGCATTGTTTACATTATGTTAACAATGACTGTAAACAATGACTGAAATTTTCAGTAAATAATGGCGGTTTACATTGTTGTGCAGTGCAAAAATGACTAATTATATCGCCCTGATATTCAATGATTTATATTGTTTTCAGTATAAAATTGAAACGAAAATTGCATTTGTTTTTCAAAAGCCAATGCTTTCCGAAACTCATAATTTCTATATATTATGGAACCAAGCATCCCTTAGCAATAGTACCAAAACTATTAAATTTTTTGTTTGTGTGGTTTTGGCTTACAATCATGGAAAATTGATAGACAACAAAGTAATTGGGTTGAAAAACACTAATCAATCCCAATTCGCCTACTTTGTTGTCTATCCATTGGCATTGTCTGTGTTATTAGCTATGTGGAAAACCAAACTTGTACAGCACGTCACGTAATAATGTGAAACCTTTTTGTCAACGCGATTTAGCAAAGATCGCGAGATTATGAAAACGAAAAGAGCGAGTTTTTTTATTATTCAAACATATCCTGCACACATAAAATGTAATTGAATCTTTATGGCAATAGGTACTAGCAATCTGACATGTGGAGTAAAGAAGCTATCACATTGCGTTTACATCATTTACGTAATGCGTATGTATTTTTTAATAAATTGTAGGAATTGTGTAGGAAAGTCAATGTCATGAGATCATAAAAATACAAAAAATAAACATAAAATAAAGGTTGATAAAAAATAGCCTATATAATTTCACATCAAAAGCCATTCATAGCTATATCCAGTGGTGAAAATGTGATGAACAAAACAATGACAAAAAGTAAATGATCATCGAGTTTGGTATCTGTCTACCACCTAACAAACACAGTGCAAAGCATCAACCTTGAATTAATAAAAACTCATAGCCTACTATATACCGATAATTAGGCTACACTGATTGCAGTTTCATGATAGATTTTCTCATGTTCTAAATGTTTTTTTTACGCAAGCATGAACAGTGAACACCTGAAAGTTGGTCTTCACCGATTTCTTTGTTCGAAAGAAGACTTCATTTTATGTTTTGCAAATACTGCTGGTAGGGTATGAGAATGTAATTTCGAATAAAATGATATGACACAAGGCTCTCTGCAACGACAGCACAAAAAAAACTCTATCAAAGACAACAATTTGCGTAATAGATCTCCTAATACATGAATCAAGAACACTTTTGTGGAAGTTTTTAAAGCTACATATAAGCCTTCAAATCTAATCAGACACATTTACGGCAATTTTTGCTCATTTCATAGAATTTTGATTTATAGCCTATTGGTTTTACATGTCTCTCGTACAGTAACGTATTGTATACAGCAATGGATATTTGTCGGATCGAACTTCTACTGTTTTCAATAATTTGAATGATATCATTTGGTGGTGGATTACTATTTCTCGAGTCGCTAAAAATAAAAGATAGAACGTATTCTTTTTTATAAACAACTGCGTGCTCACTGGCTGGTATATTATAGCACAAGAAATGTTTGGGCATTGTGCGATTTTTCGATGCAATGCTGTGAAAAAGGAGTAAAATGGTCTATTGTCCACCCAATAAGAAAATCATTTCTGTTTTATATTGGTTTCACGTCTTGAGACGTTGAATGAACATAAAAAAGAAGCGATTTTCTGACTGAACTGCTCCAGCCATCAGCTCGGGACAAATTTAGGTCAAACAAAACAATGCATAACTCCGCGATAGTCTCTCTGCTTGCGCACGTTGATTCACGGAGCAATTATGAGCTTATCGTTTGTAAGCGAAAAGAAATCGATTTCATGCTTTGCCAAACGTCGGCCAAAATCAGCAAAAATTCACCAAAATCTTGAATTTACAAACAAACTACACACCTTTTGCTATCAAACTTTACATTGTCAGATCCGCCTTGCAATTTTAGGAAAAGTCAAGAAAAACCAACTCCCTGGCATTACTGTGCTTCAAGTAATTACAACAAATGTGAGGGGGGGGGCAGATCTGGCCTCCCTTTGAGGATCAAAGTGTTAAGTTGTGATCGAAATTAAAACGGCGACGTTTACAAAAACTAAGAAGAACAAGCATTTCTATTTTCTGGTAAAGTTTTAGAGATCAATGCTGAGAACAAGAAACAATATTTTGAAAAAAGATTGCAAACCAAATGTATTGTTTATCGTTTTGCATCAAGCCGGAGTCGGAGTCGGCTTTTTTACGACTCCGACTTCGGATTGGCTAAAATTATTTTTACTTTACGACTCCGATTCCACAGCTCTGGATATTAGGGTGGTCCTTGTTTGCCAACTTAAGAATTGTTATACGACCGCTCTCTAAAATAGTTCCGAATTGCAATGGAAAATCTCAAGTTTTCTTTTTTAATTAGTCGACATCTAAGGTATGCTCAAAGATGTTGAATTTTTTCCGTGTTTTTAATTGTCTGATTCCATTAGAAAATGTTTTCAGTGCAAAAGACACTATTGTCGTGGTAATTTTGCAGCTCTCTTTACGCCATGGAACTCCGAACGTCATAGCATTAACTTTTCCCAAGCACATAAATTATTTTTAGTGCAATGTTTGCATAAATATTGAGGAACCCTGAACTTATCTCGATCTCCTTGTGGAAACCTCTTTAATGAAATCACTCAAACTGTGACGCGTCCCCTTTGTCATATAGGCTTCTTGTCACAAATGTATCTAAATCTAAATGTATCTGGATCGTTAGAACAGCGTTGTATATGTCATAGGCATTTAACTCAAAACAAAATTTACTGCAGAAGTAGGCACAGGAAGTGACTTGGAATTAAATTTTATTTGTACAAGTATCAAATTCAGTAGGCCTGCCGTTTCAATACAAAGCTGCATTCACAGGGCCGTTGAGAGGAGAATTTATGCCGGTACCAATAAAATCCTCGGCGCACAAAACAAGACACTTCTTACCAGGCCCGCAACCAGCAAATATTTTCGGGGGGGGCATTTAATTTTTATAAAAGAACAAACATTAAAATGATGCATTGTGACATTTTTATGT
The DNA here is from genome assembly GCF_918807975.1 of Aplidium turbinatum. Classification (NCBI taxonomy): domain Eukaryota; kingdom Metazoa; phylum Chordata; class Ascidiacea; order Aplousobranchia; family Polyclinidae; genus Aplidium; species Aplidium turbinatum. Next base: position 63,302,392 of record NC_137472.1, read on the forward strand.
TAATGTCCACGCCCATTGATAGAGTGTGTGGCACTACCATGCTACGGTTCAGTGGTCATAACTTATGTCAATCACGTTTTTGTTTAGTACAGCATTAAAGGAAAGTAGCCTTTGTAACCTTTTCTCATTTAGCTATGACTACCCAAGGAAGAAAATAACGATATCACAGTAATGTGTTCAGTCGGTTACAAATAAAATACAACATCTGTAGGCTACGAACTGCATTGGCACGACTGAAGTCATAAATTAATCAATAACATATATTTACATCAACATAAACGAACAGATACATATGAATAAACTCAACACGGTAATTACAAATTACAATCCTGATACATTTTGTTGGCTCAACAAGTTTTTATGTTTGTAGGCCCAAAAAAGTTGACTTTGCAAATGCAAAATGACATTTTAATTTAGAGCATAATGTCTAACTTTCTACTTGATTTGGCAAGTTTGTTTAACACCAATTCCGCGCTTGGAATTTGGGTACGATGGATTTGCATGAGAGCTAGTCCAGAAAGCCTGTCCTGCCCCATAGTGCTTCTAAGGTAGGCTAACTTTTCAAGCGTCGTAGACAGCTAAATGTTCTTTCTGCAGAAGCAATTGTGACTGGAAGTGTAGCCAAAATTATCAAGAGTTTGTAAATGTTTGGATAAAACTCTTTTTGGGATTCTATTGCTGACACCGCATCAATCGCACTTGCTGGCCTTTCACTTTCAAGAATTCATTTAAAATCAGATTTACAAATGCCTAAGCCCAACTGAGTACCTTATTCACCACGCTATCGCAGCTGCTTTTGATCTCGAATTATTTAGTTGTTTTTAAACGCTTTTTATGGTGATGATGGATGCTGACATTATGTATACGCTAACGAAACAGATAATGAGGATGCCAGCCTAATTTATCGAACAAAATTGTTAGCATAGCTTCCAACCAGCGAAGCCTACTTTCGGTTTCGATAGTCTACACTCCACAGTACGTGCACGGACATTTTGCCGAAAGACATTTTGCCGAAAGACATTTTGCCAAAAGAACATTTTGCCGAAACTCATTTTGCCGACAGGACTAATTACCGAATTCTATAATTTCGCCAATTTGTCTAATCGGCATTTAGTCCTTTCGGCAATTAGTCTTTCGGCAAAATGAGTTTCGAAAAAATGTCTATTCGGCAAAATGTCCTTTCGGCAAAATGTCCTTTCGACAAAATGTCCGGGTACCCTACAGTATGGCTGTACGTGTACGACGTATAGTAGGGCCTACATTTCATACTGCATAAAACGCTTAAAAAATTTTCAAAAAATTTCGGGGGGGGGCAAATGCCCCCAATGCCCCCCCTGGTTGTGGGCTTGCTTCTTACAAAAAGGCGATATATCTAAAGAATACGCTAATCAAGCTTATCTGTTTTAATACGCTTATCTGTTTTATCAAGTTTCAGGGCCCCCTGTGAAGGTTACGGACCTTAAATTCATTCAGGCCCTGGTGCAATAGTACTTCCTGGACACAATTTTCAAGTTATTTTTCTTGGTGCCATACCATGATTCTCAACCTTTTGTATTGAACATTTATGTTTCTCTTTTATTCTTGCAGCTCATTTTTTTATTCCTCGCCAGTGTTACAAAAACAACCATTTGAACTAAACAAACACAATTATGACATCACTGTGATAAGCAGTGCTAAAATGAGTGATTTTACTCATAAAAAAACATTCGGATAACGATTTGAAAATTTTCTTACCGACAAAACAAAACCCTATTGATGTAACCTGTTCATCGTCGAACAGGTTCATCTTTTTGTTGCTGGAATAGCCAAAAAACATTAAACAGACTAAAATGAGTACGTCCATAAACCATGTTTTTTTCGTCTGGGGAGTAACCTACTGGGGAAAAGTTAGCATTGCTTCTATTGAAATGTACCAAAACAAATTCAAATATTTACTTTACTTGCCAAAATACTTTTCCGAAATCTTGTTTCAATATGAGAAAATTGGGAGCACATACTTTTTGGAGAAAATATATTTTTTGAGAACTTTTTGTCAAGAAGCATATATTTTACTTTTGTCCACCATACAAATGACCTACAATTTTGTAAAAGATGGTTCAAGCCATTATAAATTCAATTGCTAAAACAATTAGACAAGAATATTATTGAGAGATAAACAGATAAAAGCTTTCTTCAATATTCTTATTAATTTTAACAAGATTGCTACATATATTGGAAAATTTGCAGCTGCAAATTATTTAGCTCAACAATAACTCCACGAAGTAAAATCCTCTTCAAATTGTTTGTTCGCAATTGATTTATTAAAATAAAAACTTCCAAACTGCTTGCTCATTGTTTGCAGGGCTCGTATGATCTCAACAATCTAGCATCGTGCGGGACAATAATAGCTCGGTAAACGATCAGCAACGTGGAAGTGCAAACAAGTTTGTGACTTTGCTAAGTGGAAGATTCTTCAAACTTTTGGTTCATGATAAGATTAATTCGAGTAACATATCAACGAACAATGCGTGTGATGCCAGGACTTGGTACAACGACCTTCAAACTGTTTGTTCACGATAACACTGGTTCTTTTAAATTGCCAACCTGGTACCAGATGATGTTTCGGCAGAATTGGCCGAAGCACAAATGTCAATCATAATATTATGCTAAAGTGCTGATGGGAAAACAATGTTGATCAGCTGTGACGTGGTAGCTTGAGGATCCATGACGTAATTTTTTAGAACAACGACAAGTTGCATATCACACCAATGCTGCTATGACCTTCTGACATATTATGTGTTTATTTGTGAAAGACATTTCCATTTTAACATTAGAGTTCCAGGTCTCTAAGCTCCCGTCGGCATCGCGGTCATGGCCAACTCACAAGCATGAACTGAACAATTCTTTGCTTTACGAAATTGCAACGTTGTAAAACGTTAAAACATTGTTTAATTTGCAATTTTAAGTCGGTTAGCAATTATTTTTATTTTTCAATGTTCAAATGCCTGTGAAACGTTAAAGAAATTGAAATTTTTTATTGAAATGTTTTGTCTTCAGACTCAACAATCAAATGGAGCAATAGATTATTGTATCGCTTTGTATATCGAGTTATATTTGAAACGAAAATAAAAACAACAACTTTTTCAAAGAAAGGAAATATTTAAAGTTGTGAAAGTTTTATTTTAAACAGCCCTAAACCAAATTATGAGTTTCATTGATAAGTTTTAAATAAACTTCTTTTTGCATCATTCAGCAAGTGAGCATGCTTTGTGGCTGTGAGGGTGAGTTGAGTAAACTCCTGTACGATGCTTGCAAGAACGAGGATGCGACACCCAGCGATATCAGGCACCTGTGTCTTGGTAAGATAAAATACTTTGCTGAAAGACAATTCGAAAAGTTGACACTAAACTGTCTCTTCCAGTCCGCAACCACTGTTCATAAACTCAGATGCGACAGAAACAAGGGATTGAGCAATATTCTTTGATTGTTCGCACACTGGAACAGACATTTTGTTTCGCGATGAGAATATTTTCATGTTGAAACAATAAATTAAATCAGACACATGACTAATAATAATAAAACATGTTTGAGCAACTACAGTGAATAATTGGATTAAGTTGCAACTGATTTGATTTATATTTTAATGCGCAAAAGTTCTGAAGGTCTCTTGTAATTTCGTATCACGTTGAATGGTCAGTTAAAATTGCAAGGCAAATGTTACGTCAATTAACGTAAGGAATGGGTTTTTGGCGTCATAATCACATAAATTGAGTTTGATGTTTTAATTAGTTTATAAGTGTTTTACTATTTAGCCTATTATATATTTTTGCATAAAAGTTTTTCTTTTTATAACCACAATCATAGTGGAATTAAGTTCTTCCATTACAAATAATTAAGGTTCAGTCAAAGATCTAAATCTTCTTATTTCAAAATTCACGTAGATAATTTTTCGCGCAGTGACTCCAGGTGTCGGCGGTACGTGAGTGACCAGTCCAGGGTTATGCCGAGATAAGTACAGTAGGTTCTCCACAGTAGGGCAGGCGTTCCCCGTCATTGTTGATGTTTATCTCACGCTGTGCCTCCCAGTGGAAGACCGAAGGCAGTCATATCCTTGAAATGCAGTAAACAAAACAATGTATTTTCGTCTTATTACGTTTGAACGACGCAATGAACGCATTCTTGCATTGCCAAGTTCTGAGTCACCATACGAATTGTAACGGAGTTTTTCATTTTTATGGTAGCGATTTTATGAGTTGAAACACAACAAGATTAAAATAAATTGAAGTTAATGTTGACTTTTGAATAATTCAAAGAACTGCATTAATGATTTACAAACCTACTTAGGTCAGCAGCATTGTTGCAAACGTTCAAGTCGTAAACGATAAAAAGTAACGGATTCACCAACAAACTATAATTCAGTCGTTTCCAATAAGTTGGTTGTTAATGGTTTGAGTTTTTCATCTTAAAACGGAACAATTTGTTGTCAAACTCAACAATACCAGCTTATTAGCAAACAGTGCTTCCGCAATATAAAGCCATAAACGAAAATGGGTTGTAAATTATAAAGGGCCGAATGTATTCACTCTGCGCCACAATATTATTAACTGGATGCCTCCAACAATAAACCCATGACCTCACAAAGCATCACTTTATGACTTGTAAATCATGAAAGTTCCAACGTGGTTTTAATGTCAAGAATTTCATTGAACAGACAACTGTCGCCAACGTTGCAAGTTATTGTTGTGCTCAATGCCGGTCTCGAGGTATTTCGGGCCCTGTGCGGATATGCTTTGCGGCCCCCCATGACAATGATCCAATTGGTTAACTTTTACTTGGTTGCATAAATATGCATAGACAGTATGAATGAAAATACATCAAAAACACAATGCTCAACTTTCAAGAAATGTGTGTATATGGCATATTGGCTAAATGGCTGGTATGCAGTTTAATATGACTGAATAATACTTGAAGATTGGATAAGGTCTAAAAACTTTTCCTGGATATTCTTCGATATGAGTTGAATCAAGCTGTTGCATACTTGATCAACATTAAATAATCAAGAAACGTCGAAGATGTTCGATATTGGCAGCCAGAGATGTTGATAGGGATTATTCTGGGATATACTTCTGTATCAGTGAGGATTTTATTAATTCAAAATATTTTAAGGGGAGTGGAGGCTTGCATTTGGAAGGAAACCCCACAACGCCAATTTTTTAGCCTACCTAATGTTGAAGTATTTTACATTCAACCCAGCGCCTTAGTTCCTAAACTAATGTTTTCCGAAACTCATAGGCTAGCTTCTTGTTTTTCGGGACCAAACTTCTCATCAGTAACACCTCATTTGAAAAGTTGTTTAGCTTTGTTTGTGTATTTTAGGTCTACAATTGAGTTTGGAGTATGAATATTTTTAGTAGAGAGAAGGAAATTGAAAATAAAGTGTTGAAATTGTGTACCGCAAATTTCTATTTTCAAATTAGTTGCTCTTGGAATTATGGATTTTTGTCAAGTCACATCTAAGATATCATGCAGACTACTTCATAAGTCATTTGGCTTACGGGTGTTTATCAACATGACTCTTGAATTACATCCACTAAAATCAGGGCCGTAGCCAGACCGCAGAGCAAGGGGGGGGCCAACTTTTTTTTAGGGGAGGCCGAAAAAATCAAAATGATTTTGGCATTTAAACCTCTTAAATATCGGTATCCACAAAAATTGCAATATATCAGATCAGTGTGTAAGACCAACAATGGCAATAGCGTAGCTAGGAATTTTGAAAGGGGGGGGGGGGGGTTTGACGACCCAGCGGCGGGCGGTCTGGGGGGCCTCCCCCAGAAAATTTTGAAAAATTACTTTGAATTTGGTGCATTCTGAGAGCATTTTCAACAAAACTGTGGGTATGAATATTCCTGTAAAATAGTGCTGTCCGGTGGCAGAGCAAAAGGATAAGATCATGTTTTCCTCGGCATTTTTCGAAAATAAAGCTAAGTCTCTATGTTTTCTTGTTGCTAATTGCTGGCTGAGATGTTTGAATGTTTGGTATTGGCAAAACTCGCTTTTTAATGCAGTTTTGTATAAAATTAGGCAATTTTTTTAGACTGAAAGCATCATTTCTCAATATCGTGACGTCACACGCGTTCCAAAGGGGGGTTGTAACCCCCAACCCCCCCCCCTTGGCTACGCCACTGAACACTGGTCTCTTATTTTATCCGCTAGTTAAATCACGGCAACCACATTACATTGACCAACATAACACAGCAATTGTTAACTTGTTGTATAAATAGCGGTACTTGTTATGAGCAAAAACTTTAACTGGCTCGAAGAAGCTAGTGCCGAGGATTTTGATATATATGATTACATTCCGCCTATACACCCGTGAGCTAGTCTATTGCAATTGCAGTCGTGGATGTTTGGATGCAAACCGTCTCACAAACAAGTCTAAATCGATAGATTTCGATACAGAATGTTCAAAGGCCATAAGCACCAAGAGCCTGTCTTGGTTGTAACATGCTCCGTCTAGTGGGAGCGTCAACCCTTGTTAACACTGAGAATCCACACTCACAAACGGCAGTGCTAGATCCAAATGTAGCAATATCTGCTGCAAGGTTGAACACTTCACAGATCAGAAAACTAGAAACGAAAATTATTTACACTGATTGGATTGAAGAGAAAAAACAAACACTGCTTAAAAGATTACGGGTTTATATTTTGCATGCGTTGTCTTCAAAATCCACTTGCTTTACCACTGCACATTTTGCGATTTATCACTGCACAAGTTTGGTTTATCACTGCACAAATTGGTTATCACTGACCCTTAGAATTAGGTATGGTACCGAGAATAGCGACAGCTGATATCAAATAGCCTAATTTGTACCGGTTTGTAGGCCTGCTGGAAAACCATTCCCTCTTTGTTAGGTTATCATTCTTTCCAAAAACATTTTCATTTTGCACAGTTTCTGACAATTTTTCTACCAACCTAACACGTGTTGGCCTTGGTTGAATTGAACATGTTGAGGTTGCCAAAGGAGGGGGTAGGGGGGGCGAAATTGTTTAATCACCTTAGCTGTTAACTAAACAAAACAATATTGTAGTTAAATGTTTGGAGCTCTGCAACGGGAAAGATGGATAAAATCATTATAATTGTAGCTGTTGCTCGAGAATGTTGGGATTTTGCCAGGGGGCGAATTTTTTTAAAAATAACCTGGCCCCCAGCTGGCTACGGGCCTAACTAAAATACATTTTCATCAACAAAGCTAAGTTCGAACGTAACTTTTATTGAAGATTGTGTCAAACAATTTGATTTCAGTCCGCCAGCGTCAAAACAAAGCAGAAACAAAGCATAATTATTTTGTGCTAAATAATGAGAAGACTTCCTAGATTTTTACGACGATTTGCAGGATTGCAAATTACTTTTTACAACCTTTTATTGCCCAAGAAAGGCTTCTTTGCTGAAACAACGCGGCTACGTTTATATAAAAAGTTTCTAGGCTTACTATCTTGAAATAATGAATTGTTTTCTTGCAATTTTTCCTTGTGACGTTTTACAATCTTCCAAAAGTAAATAAGAATATTAATGATGAATAATTACACAAAACTGTGGTTTGTAAACGCTCCACAAAAATTTGTTGGGAAAACTTTTACTATTAGATGTAAAACGTTTGTCAAAAAAGCTGTCGGTTTACGTATTTATAATGTTTATTACGCTGTTATCGAGTTGCAACTACTTTTGTGGTTGCCGGCCAGCTTAGAGCAGCATGCAAACTATGCATTTATGGCATTTGCATCACATTATGATTTTCGCAAATTTTCTATGACTTTTTATATTACAGCCGTTGAGAGCCCGTTATTGTATATGTGGAGTTATTAGATGTCTGATTAAATTCATGCTAAAGTCAAGCAAATTCTGCTTTCCGGATTCCTGTCGTTGTTTATAATAGGCTATTTTCTGTTGATGAGTTTACGAAGCGATTTGCCAGGAAAAATGAAGACATCTGAATTGTTCGTCACTTCGATTTAGTTTTCTCAGCATTGTTTATTCATCCTTTGATCCATTAGTTTATCCCACTTTTGGAATAATCGGATCGTTTATAAATGGCGGTTTTTCACTTTATACATTGGCGCAACGTATTCAGATGTTGAATCAATGATGAAGTAGGCTGAGTTGTTGTTTGTCTTATGTGACGCCTGTCATTGTCATTTTTATTTTACACAACACTAGATTTTACACTTTATCTTACACTTGCACTATTTACACTAGAGAGCACAAAACGAATAGTAAACAAGAGGAACCAAAACTGCTCGCGTACACAGTGCTGGTCTAAGGAGTGCACAATGAATAACTGCCAGAGTTGCCCAACTCTATTTTGGTGTTCCCCGATACGCTGACGACACTCAATGAAGTTACCTCAGCACTCACCCTTTTAGTTCGACTTTGCAGATTCATCACAGTCCCGATGGGGTCTCCTTGTTCTTTCTGGAAAAATAAGACATGAGATGAATGCAGTTGATTCCAGCAAAGCACACTCGTTGTCGTTGGCATGAAGTCATTGGCATCATGAATTATTTAGCATTATTATTATTATTATCATAACCACAATGATCAAAAATACAAAACCGATAGATGCAGCTTCAGCCACCAAATGTTGAGCTTTTGTAGCAGTATTATCGCATTTTTTATTTTGATAACCAAAAATATGAATATGGGTGCGCGCCTAAACAAAGGTGCATGCCCCAACAGGGAGTTTTGAAAGAGGTCAATACGGCCTCACGTGATTTAAGCTATTGAGTATTGATCTTTTGTGTTTGCATCCTTTTTTGTTATTTTAAATAGCCAAATAAACTGAAATGAGTAGACCCTTAAAAAGCCGCGACCCTCCTTCAGGCCGGGGAGTACGGGGGCAATAACATGACCAACAAAGACCACTCCTAAGCAATAACTAGTTGCACTACAAAATCACAACAACGCTCAAAAGAAATCTTTCAAAGGGGAATTACCGCATACTGCCTCTCTCCCCCCACCTTGCGTACGCCACTAGAGCTACCAGACTGAACTTAAAGAATTATGTTTGTTATTTAAAATAAAATTCATTAAGAACGTTAACTAATGGCTTGTTTGAAGTTGGGAATGAAAAGTAATTCCCTTTTTATATGTTTAAAACCAAATTCGGATTTATTAACAAAGTCATCACGATATCCTATCGGATAGACAGAAATGTTAGGGACGTATTTGACTTATTTATATTATGGTGGAGTTGAGCCTACTTACAGTACGCATGGTTGCTTACTCACTTGCTCAGTGAAAATAAACTCTGCAGTAGCTCAATGTCTAAAACACTGGTTTTCAACCTGGAGGATGTGACCCATGGGGATCGTTTACCCCGCATCAGATTACCGTTCGCTTGCATCTTCCTTTCACATGCCAGCCTCAAGTAGGCTACCACGATCCTCCCTTGTGCTTGCAAAGCACCCGTCGATTTATTGGAACCCTTTATAACTAAAAATTGCCTGTTTTGTTTCATTTCACGCGAGCTTGACAATAGAGTTAGAGCAGTGGTTTTCAACGTTTTGTCTTGGCAGACCTCTTTTGGTGCGGTAGCCACTTTAACAAGTCGAAATTCTGCCACTGAAATTGACTACAATGCAAGCGCCAACCAATCAGAAAGTGTTATAAGAGGCTACCGTCCAATTGTGACCCTTCTAGCACTCACCCAGAGAGTTAATGCTTGTTTTGAACTTTATTTGGTAATTACAGAAGAAAAAGAGCAATAGCAGTGGTGAGAATCGAACGCGCGTCAATGAAATTATTACTTTCTATCCCTAACCCTAACCCCTAAGCCAACCAGCTGACAAAAAATCAATCACTTAATTTGCTTTCTATCATCTTCTTTTCGCCATTTTTTACGTCACTTAAACCGTAGCTTATGATTGGTTGGCGGTTTCATTCTAATCAATTTCAGTGGCAGAATTTCGACTTGTTAAAGTGGCTACCTTTTGGTGCCTTCGAAGCCAGTGCTTCCACTTCTGACAATTGATAAATCCTCTTCAATTTCCTTTTTTGTCCTGAAAAATCCCTTTTTTCTCAATCGGAAATCTTTCAAAATTTCCTTCATAGGCGAGGTTATTTTTGACGTTATTTAGGTTAAAAAAGGTGTTAATACAACTTTAAAGTTATTATAATCTCAGTTAAAGCCATTTTAATCTCGTTTTATTCAGTAGCACCGGTATGTCGAAGCAACGTTGCTTTATTAGAACAGTAGGCTGCACAAAAGCAGCCTATATTTTACAATAACATGGTTTACTTCCTTTGTTCACTGTCCAGCCAAAAAACTGCTTGTCAGTTAGTCGGTTCTGGAACATTTAGGCCTACCGCCTGGACATCATTTTCCAATTAACACTCTCATCTTTCCTACCCGGACTCCTAACCTATCCCTAACAGCGAAAATGTACAGGTGGTAAATGTCCAGTTTCAACGAATTATCCATCCATTAATTAACAATTAATTTATTTTTGTGTTTAGTTTTCCTTGATGCGCTAAGCCGCTAACTTAACACTATTGGCTAGGCTATCTCTTTTTTCTCCTTGTCAGTAACGTCTTCACAATCATCTGAAACTGACGAAAAACTCCAGGATACTATAGGCCTACCGTATTCATGATACTGACTCAGTCTGACTGTGTACACTATACAATACGGGTGTGGCAGACTCGATGACCAGTTCAGTCCTTCTGTCACTCCCATCGTCATCAGCAAACAACCTAGCTCACATTGTAATCTTGTATTGTTTTTTGTTTCGCATGTGCTGATGATGCAAAATAAAAGAACTTCTTCTTCTTAATACATGTTGTATACATACTAGGCTATACATACTACATAGCATCTTTTATTATGACACCATAATCAGTTAGCATAGGCAAATACTAACTTTTCTAAACCGGAAGGATATGTATTAAGTGACAGTACTATTTATGAAGTGACAGTAGGCTACTTTGTGTACCGTATGTGTTTTTCATGTAGGCTATATATGACCGTAGTATATCAGAATGATGAAAAAGCACCTTGGTACTTACAACATCAAATTATTATTATCACTAGCCTAAGCTTATCACACCTAACTGTACGTAGATATCCCCGGTCGAACCTCATTGAACTTTGTGATTGCTACTCAACTTCAACTGCAAATCAACGGATTATCTAATTTTAACTCAAAGAATTGAGAACTAACTCTCTCACTGCAGACTGCAATCACGTCCAATTCCCAAAATGGCGAGAAAAGAAATCAAGCGGCAGAAAGGCGAAGATGGGAAAGAGATTAAGAGGGTTCCGGATGTCCACTGACGACGGAAACCAACTGATCATCGTTATTCTAATCGTTGTTAGACTTTTTGAAGGGGAATATTAATAAAATTTTCTTTAAAATTGCTAAAAACAACAATTCCCTTTTTAAGACAAAATTTCCTTGTAAAATTGTTAAAAATCCTTCCTATCTTCATTTTCCTTTTTTATCCTTCGAAGAGTTGAAAAATCCCGATTTCGGGATAAAATCCTTCAAAGTGGAAGCACTGAAAAAAACGTCTTCCATTTCATCTCATACCCTGCCTCTATAAATGCTCATTGCTACTTTTTGTCAGGGTTACTTTCCTCTCTGTTCTTCTTAAGCTGTATATCGAATGGGTTGGTGTAACGTTTAGGCCTACGACAGTCTATGTGTACTTATCGACCAGCTGTCGCAACAGTGTTGTCCCCTCTATTAGTACTGACAGCATTAATCCCATCAGCACCCTTTTGACACAGAATACTGGAGGCTTCAGAAGCTTGAATTTCCTTGTCACAGATCGTAATTTCTTTGCAGGCATTTTCCCTGAACCCTTTTCCGTGTATCCGTAAACTTCCTCCGGCAATCACGGTGGACCAAAACTTTGCCAATGTGAAATAATTGCAGTATGAAATTTACTTTTAAACGAGCACCAACACTAGCAATAATTTCATAAAAATTGAATATTTCAGTATTTGTACATCCGCCATTTTGATAAAAATGGCGGAATTTCGAAAATAGCGGATAACTTTTTTTCACCAAAAAATTTTCACGGGGATTTTTTTTTGGTCATTGTACGCAATGAACAGAACCAATGTGCAAAATTTCAGCTTTACACCAATTAAGTCAAGGTAAAACCCTTCAACGACTGGACTAAAATGAAAGACTATCTCATTGAAAGCTGGTAGTAAAAGCAAAATGGAGTTTGATCCAATGCAGTTGGATGCCTTCTGGTGTACACAATTCAACACATTTCCCCAGTTAGAAAAAAAGCTTTAGAAATCTTTGTGCTTTTTGCGACAACCTACCCATGTGAAACTGGGTTAACTCTTGTAAACATCAAAACTAAGTCGGGCAATCGTTTGGATCCAAGAGATAATATTCGTGTGTCTATCTGAAAGTACCTCGTTTCAACATAATCATTGACGAAAAGCAGCAACAAAAAAGCTATTCGTAGATTGACTGATAAATCTTGTTGAACTTACAAGTTACAAGACTGTTTTTAATGCATACATTCAACACGTAAGTTATAAATACACTGAGTTTAATTCCTATTATTACAATTTTATTTGCTTCCGTCGGCCATTGTAGACAGGGGGTACGAGACAATTTCATGAAAGCTCAAAGGGTACGAGCGCTAAAAAAGTTAAGAAGCACTGGTCTAGTGGGAGCGTCAACCCTTGTTAACACTGAGAATCCACACTCACAAACGGCAGTGCTAGATCCAAATGTAGCAATATCTGCTGCAAGGTTGAACACTTCACAGATCAGAAAACTAGAAACAAAATTTATTTACACTGATTGGATTGAAGAGAAAAAATGAACACTGCTTAAAAGATTACGGGTTTATATTTTGTATGCGTTGTCTGTCGTTGTCAACATCTCCACCATGAGATGGAACATGTTTGGACATATTCTGAGACTTCACCAGAACTCACCTCCCCAGAAAGCCCTTGAATTTGCGATAATTGGCAGCAAAAAGTACCAAGGCCGAAACGGACGTCACCGTACCAACTTATTACAACTGTTGAGATCTGACATCAGAAAAGCTGGCCTGGGATCCCTGCTCAGCAAATCACATCTCCATCGATTGCAAAACATCGCAAAGGACAAAACAGAATGGAGATCCTATCAACCTTGTTGAAAGACTGATCGAAGCCAGCGGATGTCAAACGATTTGGCTACACTGGCGGCGGAGACAGTTACAATAATAATGCGTAGTCTTCAAAAACCACTTGCTTTACCACTGCACATTTTGCGATTTATCACTGCACAAATTTGGTTTATCACTGCACAAATTGGTTATCACTGACCCTTAGAATTAGGTATGGTACCGAGAATAGCGACAGCTGATATCAAATAGCCTAATTTGTACCGGTTTGTAGGCCTGCAGGAAAACCATTCCCTCTTAGGCTCTTTGTTAGGTTATCATACTTTCCCAAAACATTTTCATTTTGCACAGTTTCTGACAATTTTTCTACCAACCTAACACGTGTTGGCCTTGGTTGAATTGAACATGTTGAGGTTGTCAAAGGAGGGGGTAGGGGGGGGGGGGCAAAATTGTTTAATCATCTTAGCTGTTGACTAAACAAAACAATTGTAGTTAATTGGGCCTAGGTTGGAGCTCTGCAACGAGAAAGATGGGCAAAATCATTATAATTGTAGCTGTTGCTCGAGAATGTTGGGATTTTGCCAGGGGGGGCATTTTTTTTTTATGGCCTGATTTACAGGCCTGATTTTAGGTATTATCAAAAATGAAAACAACAACAATAACAACGGTACTGATTAAAGAGACTTGCATGATCATCAATGCTTTGTCCGGCGACTCTGATAATATTATTCCTTAAAATAAATTCCAACAACAACCTGTCACGACTATGCATTGCATGACACATTCTATTTGAAATTTTGAATTTCAACCCATAAATAAATAAAAACAAATGCTTACAAAGCTATAATGATGCGGAGGTAGAAACATTTGCAACCAGCCCACATTCTTCATTACATTGATTCAACGTCTGAGACTACACAATGGATAAAAAATGTCGGATTTTGTCCCCTTTACTAATTTATGACCAAATTAACCAAAAAAAAAAATGCCAGCCAGAAAATTACACTTTTGTATCAACGTCTGTGTACGTTGAATAAACAAAATGAATTTCTACTCAGTTGTCTGGGTGAATCTGGCAATTAACAGGCAAAGTAAAATTAATTGAATTTAATTAAATCACAATTGTATTTGGTCAAATCCACAGTGAACAAAAACTGTCACTTTTACATTGATTCAACATCTTCAAACATTGGATCAATGTAAAAAAATTGAATTTGCTTTTTCAAAAGAAAATTGGGTCGAAGCGAAATACTTTGCAAAGAAAATTCTTTCAGGGGGAGACGAAATAAAGCAGAGAGGGGAAACTCAATTTATCTTTAAATAATGAACATTATCGTGATCAGGAACTTCTTGAGGCGAGTTGTGTAATTGAAAGTATTCGACAAACAATTCACAGCGTAGTTCGACAGAAAACAAAGATTTAACAATCTCGTTTATGACGTAACTGACAATATAGTGTTTTGACATCGTTGATTATTATTAACGTTGTATTTGCATTAAGAGGAAACTTTCAAGGGAAGTTAAGCGGGTTGTGAATAACTGGAGCAAATTCCGCGTCTTGCATTCGGAATCTCCTAAGAAACCTGGACCCACTCGACTCCTGTCTTCCTGAAGCGGATGGCTCCCTCTTTGAACACGGACTGCATCGGGTCGGGATGACTGAAGATGAACGCCAAGGAATCCCGGATGTGCGATTCGAAGTTCTCCGGCTCCACCTCTGGCGAAGTGGACAAGTGCCTGGTGATGCTCAGTGATGAGAAAATTGCAGGGATTGATGCCACACAATGCCAACAATCCTGGCACAAAGCTCATTGTTATTATCAATGGTTTAGTCAAGTTAACATCAAATGTCTATTGCTACCACAACACTCACTTTCGAATGATGCTGTCTGGCTGATCCAACCAGGCGGATATGGAAGGGAATGCATCGTAAGTGAAAGGTTTTATCACAATGTTGTTTGTGCTCCAGCTGGGAGCAATGGAAGAGGTTGACGATAATCAATAACGGGATACCAGAGTACAGCCAATGATTGGTTATAAACGCATAGCATGGAAGAGACAGTCGAATAGTTGTTGTAATGATCAGAATTTACTGGAAGAACAAGGAAAGCATACAACTAGAAATTGTAAACAAAACAAAATTACGCCTGAACAGTTCTTGATGTGCTGGTTGCTCGGTCATACTTTACAAAACAACAAACATACTGTGACGTCACAATGTTACATAGAAGTGCAAAGCGTCAATTCTCTTTCAGTTTACACCAATCTGGCGATAATCACCTTTATAATGATATTAAAGTATATATATCAACTTCTTGCGTTCTTCTGGTGACTATAAACTGCAAATTAATGCAAAAGATCATGACTTTGCTTCAGTAAATTGAGAGACTGATATTTGTATCTTTACACTAACGTGATAATACTGGATCACAAGAAGATTTTTTAAACTGTAGACTCACTCATAAATATCCTGCATGACCGATGGACCGTGAAGTGATTTGGCGCCACGTAGTGACGAGGCTGGTTCCTTAGCGGGATCTTCAAAGACAGCTGGAAATAACTCTCCGGTTGCCAAGGCAACGCCAAGACCAAAGATCACAGGACTCTTGATGGACCTACCATCTTGGTGGATCGTCTTCTGATTCAGCGTGGTGCAACAAAACGTCATCAAGTTGATGACCAAATTCTCGTACAAATCTAACATCAAGAAGATGAGGTTAACGTGGGAGTGGCAGATGATGACCGATAGTGACCTTCCGATGACCGATAGTGACCTTGCGTAACCCATTATTTCGTTTATTCTGTATTTAACATCGTCATAGCGAATCGATTGACTTAATCTTTAAATACACCAAAAGAGGCATCACTCTCAGCAGCCTTGGAAGCGATAAACGCGCGATGAATTGATCCCATCAACAATTCATACAGGGGACCACGATCCACTGAGCGATTCATGGCGACGTCACTCGTACGTCACCGAGATAGCAAATCAACCGAAACGAAAATATCAACTATCGAACTACCTCAGGTATTTCTGAGATATGAAACCAACACATCCACTGAACGGAGAAGAAGGTAGGCTATGCTAGTGCCAGATGGCGACATCAAAGTCTAGCGCTCCCTAGCACTCTTTCCCGTGCAGTCCGCGTACATCTTCCACATAGGGTCAGACCCTCGGCCGCAAAACCTCAAACTACGACCACACTGTTTCTTACCAACTCGAACGGAAGCAAACGCGTTAAGAATGTCTAGTGAGAGTTTTTGGGAGATTCCTCGATCGTCATCAAATCCTCCAACAATATGGAGATCAAATTCGACGTTCTCTGACGCCTCTCCTGAGGAGAAAACGTTGGAGGAAGTCAGATGCTAGACGTCAATGGTTGAATACAATATCACTACATGGCGGGGTAACGTAGCATTCAGACAACACCAGTATCGTTGACAGGGGGGTCAAAGGACACTTTTGGACCCGGGCCCGTAGCCTTTACAAATAGGCCGGAAACTTTAGTTACAACTACTCTAGTTACAACTGATAAATAAGTAACATAAACCATGAAAACTCTGAATGTGAAAGGGTGACTAAAATATTAAACAGTCGTTAATGAAATCGAGTAACAACGAAGAACAACCAACCTGATTTGTGACGCGACATCGATGACACGGTGTTGACCATAGTACGTACCCCGTCCACTGTGGTAGCCCCATCAAAGTGCCCCAGGGAAGTCATCTTGGTGCGACCACACCTCAGTACGACAGCGTGACAGGTCGTCATCATGTCGGTACCGATGCCTTCTATCTGAGGATCAGACAATAAGTTATCTATGACAACACTATTGGGTATAGTATGACAACACATTAGACGATAAATGAACAACATGGTTCCTTGGGTTGGATGCCATTCAATCCAACGTTTAAATTGAGATTTTAAGTAAATCTCTTGAAAAAATTTGTTCCCAGACTTTAATAAAAATTAAGATAGAAAGGTAATTTAAGTTCACATATTGACATGAATTAGATTACACAAAACTTGGGCACCAATTTTATAAATAAAAAATGGAAAAAAAGTTTACTGTACCAAAGTGGCATATCTCGGTGTCATGAATGATGTCACCTTGAATGATGTCACATGATGAATGATGCGGGATAAAGATTAGGCTACTTCAAACAAAAATGGAAAAACAGAAGCAAACGCTACAATAATAGCAGCATAGCACAACAACATAAACCAGCATAAATTGAGTGCAGGAATCCTTACCCTTGGGTTTGCATTAAACATATTATGAATGTTCAATTGTTCATACTAGCAGATTCTAGCTACGAAACAATTAACTTACGACAGTATATACTGTATTCATTTTGCAAAACTTATTTATAAAATAGTAAAAAAATTTGAAATTTTAGAAATACTGACTTCAAGGGAGACTCTGAATGAAGGCAATGACAGACTTACAGAATCATTTATCATTGTACTGGCAAGTTCCCGCTGGCTGACATAGAGGAATGAATGTTCCAGAGATATCAGACAAACTTTTTGCTTCTTCAAGGCTTCGTTTTGTTCATGGAAGTAGTTTTCATACTCCTGCAAAATCTGAATCTTTACATCAACAAGCATTGCTCCTAGTTAGTTAGCTGAGGAGAGATGGCTGTGGCTTCGAAATTTCGTGCCATTGTGTATTGGGCCTCAAAAAGTTATTTTTCAGACTAGAAATGAAGTTTTATTAGATGTTTTATTATCATAGCATTCCACAACACAAAGTTAAAATGCAGGCGAGCGCAGTAGAAGAGTATATTCACATTTTCATTCCACCTGTAAGAAACTGCTCAGGCTCTTCAACAAGCCATCGTCTTGCTGGATTTCATGGTCGTTTATGAACAGCGGCATATCACATCATTAGTTCCTGAAGGCTCTGCAAATACAGACATTATAAAAATGTAACTAATCAACATATCACTAGAGACAGAAAAAGTTATTACTATCAATAGAAGAATGAACTCACCACAAAGTTTGGTTGTGAACTCAAACCTACCCAACGACTGTGCATAACAAGCTGTTCATAGTGTGCAAATAAAGTGTTTTAAAATTTCAACTAAATATTAACCAACCTGCAAATGAAAAACAATGCAATTTAGCTTGAGTTTCAAAACAAAAATCAATCAGACACAGCAGCTTCTGAGAAGCATCAGACAGAACAGGCTGACCCCTCAAAAGAACAGCAAATTGATCATTCATTTTATGGTTTCTGGTCCCTTAAATCTCTAACTTTTATGTAAACACAGTCAGCAGTTGTGTGTCTTTGTTTTTACATTTTTTTTAATTCATTGAACGCAATGTAAACGTTAACATGATTTCTGGGGTTTACTTCTGTGACAAATCGTCATGGCAACAAATAATGCACAATCAGTTTCAACATACACCAGAAAACATGTCAAAATGTAAAAGGCAGTTAAACAAACATGACATTATACACATGAATGTACAGAGCAGTTTAAAATCAACACTGAATTATTAAATGGCAGGACATTAACCTTGATCCTACTGCCAAGTTGTATATGTTGGAATAAGGCAGAATATTTCTGCTCCATCCTGCAAACCAACTTACAAAGAGCACTGACACTATGACAGACCATCATGATAAAAGCAATCGCAAACACTCCACACTATTTATTGTATTCACCTATCACGGAGAGGAGATGCACATTACCAGTCTACTATTTTGAAAGGAAACACATTACTACAGTTAAAAATGTTGAAGAGAAAATCACAATCAGATAACATCGCGAGTGCAAAATACACTTTGCAACATACAGGCAGACTGACAGAGTTATTCAGCCACTCAACTCTTCAGAAGTCCATTGAATTTAAAGAATATTCCACAGGTTTCCAATATTGAAAGGATGAGTTTTCTTCTTCAGGTGTTTTAGTTGTGACATCATCAATGGGCTGTTTCCAGTACACATTGTCAATATAGTTGCTTCCTACCTGCAAAGTTAACAATAGAACTCAAGCACAATCTGACACAGACGATACGACTGGGGGCTGGTGAAGTAGGCCAAGCACTAAAAGTGTTTATTACCGAATGAATTTTTTGATTGAGGCTTGGTGAACTTTTAAACTTAGTGTGTTTAACGAGTTCAATAAACTGGCCTATACTGCATCCACTAGGCTATTCAGGTTTATAATTATTAAAAAGACAAGTTATATAATTAATTAATTAATACCGGTAGGCTACAGAATGTTTAGACAAGAAATTGTGTACACTAAGTGAAACAATACAATTATACATGCATTTTTCAGAGCATAAATGACCAAATCTATTTGCAGAGGAGGGCGTTGGCTAAACGGGTCTGCTACTATTCGGCGAGACCGATTCGGCGAGTCCGATTTGGCGAGTCCGATTCGACTAGTCCGATTCGGCGAGTTCCCTATTCGGCGAGAGCCTTTTTCGGCGAGTGCCCTATTCGGCGAGTTTTTAAAATGTTTGAAAGGAAATTATCGGGTACCGTAGCCTAATTATAATTGCCGTTTTTACATCGTTTTAACGTCGCTAAACGTTGAAATCGTGCAGAAAGGAATAAAAATAAAATGTTTGAACTATTAAATTAAAATTCGTCACGTCAGTTCAGTTGTTTTTGACCATCATATGAAAAACAGTAGCCTACACGTCAACATAGCAAAGGTGTAGAAAAAGGTAGAAGCGACAAAACGCGAACGTTAAAACGTGCTTGTGACCGAAGTAAGTTATTGAGTTGAAAGAAACATACGCGTCGACTTCTGGGGGGCGGCGCCCCCCGTAAATTTATGGTTGAGGGGCAACAAAAATGGTGATGACAAGTGGTGTTTCAAAGATAAAGCACTTCGCGAAAGAGATTTAGATAATTTAAACAGACTTAAAGAATGCCGAAAGCAAGAAAAGCCTACGTTGCTCTTGCCCGCAAAGTCTTCCCGCTGTGAGACAATTATGATTCAACAGAACGCATTGCTTTCTTCGCAATGTGTGAGAATTAAATCAAAAACCGATAAAAAAAAAATGTGTTTAATGGTCTTGGTCGCAGATATTGCCTGCATTAACGACGTCTCTTACCGCTATTATCACCTAGCTAACCTGACATCATTGTTTTATGCGGCCGCTAAGGTTTGACATTGACTTTAACGATCATGGAATGTTACGTAATAATAAGAACGATTATATCCTACACGGAAAAATAAAAAAATGATCTCCTCTTTCTGTTTTGTCTCGTGAGCTTTGCATATTGCTCAACAAGTGCATAAAGTTTAGAATTGACAAGAAATCATTGAATTTGAAAATTAAGTTTGAATCACTGCAAATAAACGTATTCAAAACTTTTACTTAGGCCGACGCGATTTCACACTCCGTCATCTACGTCGACAATGGTTTTTAGTGCGTTCATTTTGAAAATTGCCGAGCTGGAGACAACAGCTTGTCCCGTGTTAGTTGAACTTGTCTTTTTGAGGTGAAAATCACTTGCGAACATCTCGACCTTTACTCGAGTATATAGCCTACTGTGTTCAATAAAAGACTACAAAGACTTTCAATAAAAAACAGAAGAGAAAACACTTCGCCGTTGTCAACGCTTTGAAAGGAAGTAAACTAATTAGCAAAACGAGGTTAATAAAGCTGATAGTGGGTTTTCACTCTGCTTGAGATCATGATTTTTTGCGTTTTATTTCGATAACTTCACTGTCTTGATCGTTGTTATTCACTCGCCCGAAAAGGAAATGAATCGGCTTGTTTTCCAACAGTTCCAATTATGAGCTAACAATATCAAATTTTTTAGGACTAGGCGTACTGCATGCGTAAAACTAATCCTTTTAAGCAGCGCTTCTAATAAATTCGGTTTGCGACCTATTTGTTAATATAAACAAGACACTAAGCTTAATCAAAGACTATTTTAATTGAGTAAAATAGCGTTATGGTTATGACGTCATCACCTTTCTCGCCCCCCAAGGTTTTTTGAAAAGTCGGCGCCTATGGAAAGAAATTTGGCACGGTCGCAACACCTTCAGAAAAATTTAAGATATGAAGGGAAAATAAAACAAAGAAACTGTTACGAAAAAAAAATCATGTTTATGTCTATAAGTTAGTACTTTTGAATAGTTAAAATGATTAGTTTGGATCAACAAATGTGTGGCCTACAGCTTGGATTGAAAGGAAATTATCGGGTACCGTAGCCTAGTTATCCCGACCAGCAAAAATTTGTTCCAAGAACACAGTTCATTTTTACATTGTAGTAACAGAATAAAAAGGCTAACCAAATGTGTGGCCTATCATGTTAACGTCGCTAAATGTTGAAATCGTGTAGAAAAGGGAGCTTTTGCTGACTAGGATACTTTGAAACTGAGAAACATCCACAGAAGCCTTTCGATTTGTTCCAAGAACCCAGTTAGCCTAACAGTTCATTTTTACATTGTAGTAACAGAATGAAAAGGCTAACCAAATGTGTGGCCTACAGCTTGGATTGAAAGGAAATTATCGGGTACCGTAGCCCAGTTATCCCGACCAGCAAAAATTGCCGTTTTTACATCGTTTTAACGTCGCTAAATGTTGAAATCGTGTAGAAAAGAGAACTTTGCTTACTAGGATACGTTGAAGCTGAGAAACATTCACAGAAGCCCTTCGAATTGTTCCAAGAGCCCATTTAGCATAACATTTCATTTGTACATTGATTCAACGTCTGAATACATTATCTCAAAAATGCAACGTATCGTAGGGCTTCTGTGAATGTTTTTCAGTTTCAACGTATCCTAGTCAGCAAAGTTCTCTTTTCTACACGATTTCAACGTTTAGCGACGTTAAAACGATAGGCCACACATTTGGTTAGCCTTTTCATTCTGTTACTACAATGTAAAAATGAACTGTTAGGCTAACTGGGTTCTTGGAACAAATTTTTGCTGGTCGGGATAACTAGGCTACGGTACCCGATAATTTCCTTTCAATCTAA
The DNA here is from genome assembly GCF_918807975.1 of Aplidium turbinatum. Classification (NCBI taxonomy): domain Eukaryota; kingdom Metazoa; phylum Chordata; class Ascidiacea; order Aplousobranchia; family Polyclinidae; genus Aplidium; species Aplidium turbinatum. Next base: position 63,324,470 of record NC_137472.1, read on the forward strand.
GGTGTAGGTCACACATTTGTTGATCCAAACTAATCATTTTAACTATTCAAAAGTACTAACTTATAGACATAAACATGATTTTTTTTTGTAACATTTTCTTTGTTTTATTTTCCCTTCATATCTTAAATTTTTCTGAAGGTGTTGCGACCGTGCCAAATTTCTTTCAACTCAATAACTGACTTCAGTCACAAGCACGTTTTAACGTTCGCGTTTTGTCGCTTCTACCTTTTTCTACACCTTTGCTATGTTGACGTGTATTGTTTTTGATATGATGGTTAAAAATAAAAATAACTGAACTGACATGACGAATTTTAATTTAATAGTTCAACCATTTTATTTTTATTCCTTTCTGCACGATTTCAACGTTTTGCGACGTTAAAACTATGTAAAAACGGCAATTGTAATTAGGCTACGGTACCCGATAATTTCCTTTTAAAAATTTCAAAAACTTGCCGAATAGGGCACTCGCCGAAAAAGGCTCTCGCCGAATAGGGAACTCGCCGAATCGGACTAGTCGAATCGGACTCGCCGCATCGAACTCGCCGAAACGGGCCATTCCGTGGCTAAACAGTGTTGCGCTAATGCGCTACCCGCCATTTTAGAAGTAGCGCGTTAATCGCTACTTCTAGTTCAACTTTGGCTAAAGTAGGACGCGCTACCTTCTGCTTCCTTCACTACTTTTGTTTTAAACTGACACAAGAAACACTTTGCAACAATAGAAATGACCTTGAAATCGAATATCATTTGTTTACAAGCTGCCATTTCAATGTCATTTTAGAAATTTATTGTTACGCATCATTCAAAAATACAAGCATTACAAAATGCGAGTTGCCGAGTCCTGCCGTTTTGGCTTCAGGACATCTTTACCAATGAAGAAATGTCTCTCCACCGCAGGATAGGAAGGAATAGGGGTATATATTTAATGAAGACATGTTTTAAATCGGCACTGGGAAAGCACAATGCATATTGACTTGCTTTCTGTCGAAAAATGGGTCTCCACAATTGACTTTTCTTTTGGTGCTAATGTTTTATGTGATGGCACTAATACACCAAAAAAATTCATTCTTGAAGTCGTGATTAGTGTTGGTATCACTCTTGTTGGTATCAATGTGGTTTGATGTTTGTTGCAGTTGAATTATTTCTGAGTTGATGTTTTCACGCATTGTTTCCACAAAAAATCTCAAAAACAAGTCATTTTTTCACTTTAAATTGGAAAGTAGCAAACAATGGGAATGCAACTGAAATGCAACATGCTACCACTACATTAGAAAAAAGTAGCGCCACTACTCCAACAAAAATGCAACGCTGCTACCACTACCAAAAAGTAGCAGTGTTACAAGAATAGCATGCAACTGCCCACACTGCCCATTTGTGGTGATACATTAGCGCTCAGAACTTGTTTTTGAACTTTACTATTCCACACCATTTTAGCATTGCAAGTATTAACACACGAGAGAAAATATGTGTATCTGTGATTTGCAGTCCTTAACACTTTAGATCAGGGGTGACAAACCTTTTTGTGGTCGCGGGCCACTTTGTCAATTACACATGAGTTATCGGGCCACACAACTTTTTAATCGTAACCTACTATGAAATCTTTTAGAAGCGACTCAAGATATTATTCATGAAAAGTATCAAACGGCAGATAAAAGAGATGCAACCTAGTTCGTACCATGAACAGTTCGTACCATCTGTTTGTACCTTGAAAAGATCGAGAGAAAATTTTTTAAAAAAGCCGAAGTTGCTGATCGCAGTTTCCGCAATCATTTTAAAATTTTCCCCCTGAAAAGATCAAGAGAAAAAATAGCTTAAAACCGAAGTCCGCTGATCGCAGTTCCCGCAAACATTTTTCCGCTAACCCTAACCATAGAGTAATCTATGCTCTAACCCTAACCCTCGCTGATCGCATTTTCCGCAAACATTTTTTCCTCAGTTTCTGTTACCCCTTACCCTAATTCTAACCATAGAGTAATCTATGCTCTAACCCTTGCTGATTGCAGTTTCCGCAAACATTTTTCCACAGTTTCCGCTAACCTTTACCCTAATCCCTAACCATAGAGTGATCTATGCTCTAACCCTTGCTGATCACAGATTCCGCAAACATTTTTCCGCAGTTTCCGCTTACCCTAACTCTAACCATAGAGTAATCTATGCTCTAACCCTCGCTGATCGCAGTTTCCACAAACATTTTTCCGCAGTTTTGCAATTTCCGCTAACTGCAATTTCCGCTAACTGCAATTTCCGCTAACCGCAGTTTCCGCTAACCTTAACCCTCGAGTTTGTTTCAAATTGTTTGGGGAAACTCCGATCAGCAACTTCGGCTTTGTGCTATTAAACTGCGATCAGCGACTTCAGCTTTTTTTAATTTTTTCTCTCGATGTTTTCAGGGTACGAACTGACTGTACGAATGGTTCAAGGTACGAACTCGGTTGCACCCAGATAAAAGTAATAAAACCCACACAATTGAAACTATCTTGTAAAACGCAGAAACAAAACATACAACAGTAAAAAATAAAAACAAATCAACTTGAGCAAAAAGGATAGAGCAACAGTACTTGCACTGACAATGAAGACAGTTTAATTTTCGATTTGCTTTCATATATATGAGTTTTGAGTACATATAATTTCTTCTTTTTTTTGGCTCTATCCTTTTTGCTCAAGTTGACTAAATGCTTCAACCATTATGCTCCGAAACAACAAATCAGTTAATGAAATTTCTTTTTCAAACAACAAACCAAAGCGGATGCAACCTAGTTCGTACCCTGAACAGTTCGGACCCTTAGTTCGTACCCTGAAAAGATCAAGAGAAAAATTTAAAAAAAGCAGTTTCCGCAAACATTTTAAAATTTTCCCCCTGAAAAGATCGAGAGAAAGATAGCACAAAACCGAAGTCGCTGATCGCAGTTTCCGCTAACCCTAACCATGCTCTAACCCTAACCCTCGCTGATCGCAGATTCCGCAAACATTTTTCCGTAGTTTCCGCTAACCGTTACCCTAGTCCCTAACCCTAACTATAGAACAATCTATGCTCTCATTCACCCTAACCCTCGCTGATCGCAGTTTCCGCAAACATTTTTCCGTAGTTTCCGCTCACCTTTACCCTAACTATAGAGCAGTTTCCGCAAACATTTTTATGCAGTTTTTGCTAACCGCAGTTTCGGCTTACCCTAACTCTAAGTTTCTAACCATCGAGTAAACTATGCTCTCTAGCCCTCGCTGATCCCAGTTTCCGCAAATATTTTTCCGCAGTTTTGCAGTTTCCACTAACCGCGGTTTCCGCTAACCCTGACCCTCGAGTTTGTTTGTGGAAACTTCGATCAGCGACTTCGGCTTTGTGCTATTAAACTGCGATCAGCAACTTCGACTTTTTTTACTTTTTTTTCTCGATCTTTTTAGGGTACGAACTGAGGGTCCGAACTGTTCAGGGTACGAACTAGGTTGCACCCAACCAAAGCCCACGCGAATCATACAGCTGAAGCTATCTAATGCAGCATTGAAGCATAAAATATTAAAAAATAACATTGAAGCATTGAGTTTTTTTGCTTAGTGGGATTTTTGGACAGTTTTTTTGCTTGACTAAGCATTCAATATTAGGTCAAACAGACGATGTGGCAACTCTCAACTGCATAGGCCTACTAAGATTTTCATAAAACGCATATATAAAACATATATATTATAATGAAGGCATAAAACAGCTAGATGTCTTTTGTCTTTAATGCATGAGCGATTGTCAAATAGTTTTGCGGGCCGCACAAAATTCTTTAACGGGCCGCAGGTTCATCACCTCTTCTTTAGATTATAAAAGAAAGCCGATGTCGCTGATCGAAGTTTCTGCAAACATTACAAAATTTTCCAGTTTGGATGTACTTTTTTCTCGATCTTTTTAGGGGACGAAATCGGGAAACGGCATGTTCAGGGGATGGAATAGGTTGTACTCAATTTACAGTACCGTTACAGGGTTGACCTTTACAATTTGTAGGGACCTGTTATGAATATCTATTGTTTTCAACCTTGTGCAAACTGTTTTTTCTCTTAACCAGTTCACAAAAATCCAAATTTTGCACTCAACACAATAGCTTTAATAAAACTTTAGCAGGAAAGATTCCTCTCCAGCATATAATTGTTTGTAGAGCTTGGAGTTGCGTTCTTGTATTTGAGTGCCACGTGATTTTAAGACCAAAATTGATAAGGAACTTCACATAACACAAGCAACCCCAAGCTCAATGCACACTAAAAGTTTAATCACTCACATTTGTACTTGTAGTGTCACAATTGTCTTCCTTTGTAGTTAAACCAGAAAAATAAAATGCAGAAAAAAACTTTAAGTCCAAGTTTAGATGAAATGTTTTGTTTTCATTGTTTTCTAACTTTTAAAATGAGCTTGCAACTTTTAATGTCACTCTCTACTGCTTTCCGCTTATTTTTTAATTCTATCAGAAGCTTTTGACGTTTGATTTCAACATCAAGCAGATGAATCAATGGAGATGTTCTTTTTCTGCAAGCAATCCTCATTGATATCAAGACAGTTGGTTAAAGCAACAAATTTATTTTGCAAAAACAAATAGGCCTACTGTACTGTACCGGTAGCTGGAAATAGCGACTTGATTAAAGTAAAATTTTGAATGTCAATATCGGTACCACATTTTGTGTACCACTTGGTGGAAACATCCAAAACCAACTTCAAGCCAAATTTTATAAAAGCATAAATTTTGATCAAAAATCTTCCTTAGCAGCCCAACCACACACACCACTGATGATAAAAAATTGTAATACAAATGGTGTTGCCAGATCATTCCATGTTAGTTGGTTGGTTTTCAATATTTATTCTCGGACTAACAAAACCTTTGATAGGTTTTTATTCTTGGCAGTTTTGCATACTTGTGTAAGCTTAAACCACTGATGCAAGGCTGGATGCAGATGTGAATTTTTTTAACTTCTGCTATGCTCCGAAACTCCCACAAATTTGTGTTAATTTCCACCAGCTTCAGCTCTCCAAGGTGAGTTCCCATTAAGGGTTGAGAAAAGTTTGTCAGTTCTGCTCCACTAAATCTTCTCACATATTATGCCAAATTCATTCAACCACGATTTCATGGCTAGGCAATTTAACGTACCACACTGTCCGAAGGACACAACTCAATCATGCATAACGCATATGACACCACTGGTGTTTTTGTCACAATTTTCCTTATAAACTCAATTGATTGCAGTCACTAAGATCCTTCTTGCACTCAGTTCAGTTGCAGAATCGAACCCACGCAATCGAAATGACTAGGCCTACTCCTTTACCCTAACCCATTAGGCCTCGCTGGTCGTGGCGATACATTCAGGTAAATTTCTTTGTGTCAACATCTTTCGAGAAAGAATCTGTAGGGACCCGTGATGAATTTCCATTGTTTTTAACTTTCTTCAAAATGTAATTCTCTCATTATATTTGTGTTTCTTAAAAAACTCACTTGTGGTGAACAAATAATTGACAAATCGTTTTCCACTCCAATAACTCAACCGCAGATTTTTCCAGGATTCTGTTCTATACCGGTAGCGATTGATGGCTCAATTTTCTCCGTTTTAGCAAAACGTTGCATTATGACGTCAAATCGTGTAAGTTCATCAACAATAACTTTTTAAGAAATAGCTTCAGTTTCAAGTTGTTGCTGTGAAATAACAACCATTTAATATCTCCGTAATTTACCTCCATGACGAGATCTTAACATGATTTCACCTGTGCTGTTCTACAATCGCAAACATATTGTTGGAATATGTCAATTTTAAATTACGTAATTGCTTGCTTTTTCTTTTATTTTGAAAGTGCTTTATATAGGTCTACCTCCGCACAAACAAGTTTTACACATAAGCATAACAATAATCCTTATTTTCAATTCAAAAATCTATTCAATTTTAAACAACGCTAGTTCAAAAATTGGTGTTCTAATTTCTGCAATTCAAACTTACAAATAAAAAAATTCTTTGAGACTCATTGCGTTACCGGTAGGGCAAGCTGGGGTAAGATGATCACGGGGGCAAGATGATCACCCCGATTTATTTTCTTTTAAAATGAAGCTTTAACAAAATGCTGCCAAGTAGCGTTAGCTCTACCAAAGCGCCATTTTACATGTAATTTTCAGCCATTTTAGACTAGCCGTTTAGGACTTGTGCTGAAAAACGTGATTTTGGTAGCTAAAAGTAAAATTGCGAAATCACAAAAAGCAGGTGATAACGTTGTTTTTGAAGAATGTCAGAAAAGCGAAAGTATGCACATTAGATAGGGCGTCAATTCATAATTTAGCCTTGCTTCTTACAGCTCGTTAGTATTTTTAAGTTTCAACAGAGTGCAGTTGAAAATAAAATGTTTGGCATGGGGCAAGATGATCACTTGCACGTGGGGCAACTTGATCAGGGTGATCATCTTGCCCCACTTGAAATAATTTTGGACAGTATAATTATGCTAGTTTGAGACTAATTTAAATGAGTGGATTTATAGTTAAAATTGCTTGCTCATTTCCTGGTTAACCTCGTGAAATACCATAAAGTGACATCTTCATGAATTAGCCTACTGTAATTTTATTGCAGATCTTTTGATTAAGGCCTACCATACTTCATAACATATTTACTTTTTCTTCTGAAAGAATTAGGCTATGGTATGGTTTGATTGGTTTATTTTTTTGTTGTGCAATAGCATAACCGCAATATCATTAAATGATGCAGCACGCTTAACGAACACAATTGAAACAAAGAAAAATAACAAATGTAGCCTACACTGCATCGTTGATAAGTAAATCACAACGGGAAGCTGCGAAGTGACCATGACGGTCTTCGAGTCAAGCAGCCACCCTCAGCCAAGTCGATGACAAACATTTACTAAACAGTAGCCTACACTGATATCTACATGTACTTATCTACATCTGCCCAATATCTACACTAGCAACAAAGAGTCAAGACAGAAACAAACTTGCATCCATGATATGTCAAAATTACAAGTTCCAATATTAGGTATTGATAGTTGTAGAATGTAGATGGAGACTTCATTGTAGTAAATATTACCGAAAAATCGAGAGTAGTTCCATATATCGCGAGAATCGACTCTTTTGAAGATGGCGAATACGAGGAAGTATTTTTGAAGAAAATGCAGTGCTTACCAGGAAATTTTGAAAAGCTTCTTTTTGTAATTGATGAAGAATGATAGTGCTTCATTCACGAAAAGTGATATTGTTCACAAATTGCCGTCACGTCACTTCAGGAGTGGAAGCGAGATAAAATCACACCAACTATATTTTAATGCCAACCTGTCCGCATTTAATTTGTAAAAACTTTGTCTAAGATTCTCCAAGCAGGGCCCAACTATAAGGGAAGCACATTTATATTTGGGGTGCAGAATAAAAATCAACGTTTGTGTATAGGGAATAGCCTTTTATGAAATCAGACGATTAACATTCCTAAATTAGTATTTTTTTGACATTTCTGCATGCTACAGTAAAGAATTGGGTTTTGTTCAATTGTACCCCATGATTTACCCTTTTATAGTAGTCTACCTATGGCCCTGCTGCTGAGCAATGTGCCGTGTGTTTGAATGTTTTTTTGTTGTTCGTTTGAAAGATTCTTTTGCAGTTCACGCATTGCATACCAATCGTTGTTTTTCATAATGTTAGTCGCTTGCCTCTTCAATTTGAGGCTACACCAAGTTGTTTCTATTTTTGATAATAAACCCCACCTCACAGAATGCGTAAAATGTATGATCACCTTGCCCCATATGTGTGATCATCTTGCCCCAGTACTGGCGCAAGTTGATCATCTTGTCCACATTTTTTCAAATGGCTATAGATTCTCATGCTGTTGGCTTATAATGCAAAGCATGCTACCATTAGATGCGCTGATGAACACATGCTTTTGTAATGCTAAGAATTTGTAAATATCTTTTAAACTTTGAATTTTATGGAGATTTTAACCTTGATCATCTTGCCCCACCTTCCCCTACCTCTGTTCCATCGCAGCTTTGTTACGCCAGCAGCGTACCGTATCTGATGTCATCAGTGGGTAATATTCACTTTAAATCATAAAAGACCTGTAAACCCCTGCAAATCCGTTCATTAACGTGCTGGTAGCCGGTAGGTCTATATCGACCTTTGTAGTTACCCAGACAGCAAATCAGTTGTTTATTACGTTGATTCAACGTCTGCGGACAATGTAATCAATGTCAAAAACGACTGAGTTGCTGTCTGGGTAGTTAGTATCTTTTTCGTCCCGAAGCGTTAATGACGAAAAAAAAATAATTGCTGATTGACTGATTCTTCTTCTTTCGTATGAGAGGTTGGTTTTAGGACTACGTTTCATTGGGGTCAAATGTCCGGGTATTCTTCGAGCAGCCACTTGATTGTAGATTCCTCCAGCGTTGACAGGGCAACTGCCCTTGGAGGAGTAAACGTCGGGCAGTGGTAGAGGATGTGGTCTGCTGTCTGTTCTTCTGCACCACAGCTGCATGCCGCAGATGTTGATAGGCTCCATATGTGCATCAAGGATGTGAAGCGCCCAACACCTGTGAGGAGGCAATTCAGCCGTACCCAGGCAGGTCGGCTGAGCTCCTTTCCTGGTGGCATGGGTCCAGCGTCAGGGACAAAGGTGTGGAGTCTGGAGGTGTTGTGTGTCCATTCCTCTTGCCAGGTACTGGTGATTCAGGATGAGGCACTGGTGTTGTGCTCCAGCAAGGATTGTGCTTGAGCGACAAAGGGGTTTCTCGTTTTGAGGCGTTTCTTTATTACCGACCTGGTGATGTAGCTGTGGAGCTCGTGGTGTGGCTCCAGTGACCGGCGAGACAGGGAGAGTGTGGCAGCTCTGCGGCGAAGCTCAGCAAGGGCGATGCCTGAAATAACTGGTAAAACTCAGAGAGAGAGAGAGAGATATTGTTTATTTGCCTTTCTAATACGACTCGATATAAAGAAACACAATTACATACAAATCAATATATGGCAATAGAAAGGTCTGGCAGCACCGAACAACCTTGCGGTTAACCAGTCAAGGTGCTGCCTGTCATCAGTCATCTTACATTGCAGCATCAGACATTATAACTGTATTACTAAAACATAATGATGGATGGAACAGTAGCTTCGAAATCGAATTGAACATATAAGGTTTTAAGGTTTAATTCAGTAGGTTTTAAGGTTTAATTCAGTAGGTGTAGGTTTCCGGCATCCCGATACAATACGCAAGGCATCGTTGATGGGTTTGTCAAGCAAGTGAGTATGAGCACTGCGACACCATACAGGGGCGTAGTGCTCCGCAGTGGAATGGACAAGAGCCAGAGTTTTGGTGCGCAGAGTTGGTGCTGTCGCACCCCAGCTCGTATCTGTCAGTCGACGAATAAGGGCAACGCCTGATGTTTCATTCTTGCGGAGTGATTCCAAGTAGTGTCGGTACGGTACGTGACAGTCCTGTCCAACTAACGCCGAGATAGACTTGTGTGGGGTTAAAGGGGAGGATGTTTCCATCGATATTGATGGTCAGCTCATGCTTTGCTTCCTTGTTGTTTAGATGGAAAGCTGTCGACACTGTTTTAGAATTACTGAGCTTGAATCTCCACTTGTGGAGGTAGTCTGACATCTTAGCCATATCTTGAGTTAGTGTCCTTTTCAGCGGAGATCATTCCGAAGCGTTATGCATCATAGCCAGGTCGTCTGCTTAGGCATACAGCTTAGATGTTGTTGGTGGAAGGTCATGGATGTAAACATTAAAAAGGAGTGGAGCTAGGACGGATCCCTGAGGAACACCGTTCTTGAGGCGTCTTGGCCTGCTTCTTCGTCTGCGTCCGGTGGTGAGGGTGAAACTGCGGTTTTATACAAGCTCCATAATCATTCTGACCATGTGCCAGTCGGGGAGAAGGTGAAGAAGTTTGCAGGCGAGGCCGCGGTGCCACACTGTGTCATATGCTGACAGTGAGATCAATGAATACGGTACCAGCCTTTTTCTTTTCCTCAAAACAATCTTCTATGTCTTGGCTCATGCGAGTGACCTGTTCTACAGTTGATCGGCCACGGCGACAACCTGTGCTCTGGTGGTAAGAGTGGGTCGATGATTAGATCCACTCGAGTGTGGATGAGCCATTCGAGGATTTTATAGGGGATGCATAGGAGTGAGATAAGGCGGTAGCTCCTAGCGTCATCCAGGGGCTTGTTGGGCTTTGGTATGGCTATGACGTCAGCTCGTCTCCAGGTTTTGGGTATTTTTAGGTGGTGCAGGCAGGAGGAGAGGAAACCGTGCAGCCAAGATGTCAATGCTTTGCCGGCCTGGAGGATGAACTCTGGGCATATATGGTCAGGGTCCGGTGTTTTGCCTGGCTTTAGGAGGTTTAGAGCATGCTGGAATTCTGCGAGGGTGAAGTCTCGGGATATATTTTGCTCAGGTGGTGTTGGAACCTTCCACAGTTCAGACACTTCCTTAGGCACTTGGCGAGCCGTGCTTTTATCCCCTTAGGGGTATACCCCATTGTTCACAAGTTGTGATGCAATAGAGTTGGCTGTAATGTGGCGTTATCCAAGCGGTTGTCTGGACTTGCCAGTTAGCCTGTTTATCGTGGACCATGCTTTACGGCTTGAGTGGGTGAAGTCGATGTTTTGGACCGTCTCTTCTCATCGCTCTCGTCTGTTGTTATCAAGCCTTGTGATTAGTTTGCTGGCCGCTAGGTATGATGCGTTGCCATTGGAGGCTTGTGTAGTACGGAAGAGATTGCACTGATTGAAGGACGCTTGTGGTGCACTGATTAAAATACGATGAGAATATCACGTGCTGAGACACATGACTGACATCAGCTGATTCGCGTATAGGCTACGTTACGCATGATTGCGTTGTTTTATTTGAAGAGTGGGTTACGTTAAAGTGCCTACCACTTTCATATTTTCACAAAAACCAAACCTTTCATCATTGAAGTAATCGTTACGCCGAGCAGTGGTCTGGTTGGTTTTGAATCTTTACCCTCGGACTGACAAAGCCTTGATAGGTTATTCCTCGTAGTTTCGCATAATTCTAGAGGCTTTTGACGCAGGGCCGGTTACGAGATTGGCAGAGTGAAGTTTTCCGATTGTTGAAATCTTGTTTCTGGGAATTATTCCACTCATTAGGTGCCGTGGTCTGCTGTTATCAGAGCCATCATTCATCGTCAATCAATTCAATTCAAACTCCGATCAAATAAAAGCATTGAAAAACCATAAGACCCCACAAGTTTACACATTTCAATTTCAAAAATGAAATTATTTTAAATTAAATCCCAGTCCCGAATTTAATCAAACAAAATTACAGTGTTCTACATTTTACACAACCACATGCATCCCACAGACCCACAACAACACTTTGCTCACTCGGTCAGTGGTCAAAAGTAGAAGATTCTTCATTCCCATTAGCTTCCGCTACTGCATTGTCTGGAAAACCCTGACAATAGAGTGGTGGAACTTGAAAACAGCTCACAGTTTTATATGCGGTTGGATGGCGCAACGGATAATGACTTGGTTTTCCGATTATGCAAACCTGGTTCGACACCCAGCAAAGCTAGTTGTTGAAAACACCGCTTCTACCAAGGGTGTAATAAATTGGGTGGGCGTAGTTGCTGAAGTAAAGGCGGCCGGGCCACCCTACTCTCGTTAGTGCTAAATGCTTACTACAATGAGAACCTTATCTTCTCATACCCGACACTTGAATCAAGTATGGGAGCACCTTTACCTTCAATCGTACGTACTTCTTCAGTAATTTTATTCCAAAAATTGTTTCAGCAATAATATCACAAAAATGTTGAAATGAAAGGTAAAATATAACATAAATTAAACCATTTGAACATTCTTCTTTGAGATAGCCTACAAAAAACATCATTTACTTACGTGGGCTACTTTGGCACTTCGACATCAACTGCCACTTCACAAAAATATTGTTTCTACTGCAAAGCATCAGTTTGATTTGGTTGATAAAAAAGTTTATAAAAACGTAATTTATGGAAGGTGCTTTGCATTACGCCTATGGACTTGCACATCAAAAAAATAAATAATACCAACGCCAACAAACACATCAACAAGCCGTAACTAAGTTTCAAAACTAAAACAAAATTTGGAGAATTGAAGTTGAAAATGTAGTCAACAAAAAAAAAATATTACATTTTGTTTAGAAACTAGCATCAATTTCGTAAACGTTAAGTTTTTAGAATATTAAAATTTTTATTATTTGTAATTACGGCATGAAATATCTACTGGAGATAGTTTTTAGCTTTCTTTGGGCAAAAAGCATCACTACCTACACATCGAAATCCTTTATTTTTACATTGAATCAATGTCCGCAGACAAATGTCTTTGTAAAAATGACAGATTTTACTATGTAGGTAGTTGCGCCGAGTATTTTCCGGTGTCCGACAAATTGTTCGTAAAATTAATTCTTCGTAAAACAATTCTTCGTAAAGCATTTTTTCGTGCATGCAGTTAAAATTTGATGTATACGAAGAAATGCTTTATGAAGAATTGTTTTACGGATTTCATTTTACGAAAAACAGTTTATGAACAATTGTTTTACGAACAATTGCTTTCGAACAATTGCTTTACGAACAATTGCTTACGAACAATTTGCCTATAACCGTATTTTCCTGACGCTGATCAGAGTAAATTAGTTCTTTTCCGCTTGTAGCTTTCAGTGGGATTCCGATTAAGTAAACAATCGTTAACCTATCCTTGTATGTTACTTTCGTACATTCTATTATTGTAGTGGTTGCATTGTGACGTCACTGTGAGGTCAGCTACCAACTCGAATCTGGTGAAGCTTCGGCCAGCAACAAGCTCGAACCTTCCATCGCTATTGAAAGATCGAGGCTTTCAATTAATAAAACAAACTTCAGAGTCATTCTAATGATCACTATATGAAACAGTCGCTCGATGCGTGGGCTCGATGCCAACTGAACAAATAGGTGGCAAGTTATTCAAAAAACAACGATCTGGCATGCATTGGAGCTACACTGCTTTCATAACTAGACTTTCAATACTGCAGCAATTGAAATAATCATCTGATACAATGATATCACTGTGAAATTGTTGCATAAAAACCTTTGCTTTCTTTTCGTGATTATATGTTGGGCTGCCATAAGATTTTGAAAACAATAAGCAAGAAAAAAATTGTTTTCAACTTCTTGTGGAAGCTCAGACTGTTAGCTATAAGAGGAAACGTAATTATATTTTTGCCGAACAGTCTCGTTGTACATATGGAATCAAGATTTTATCTACCATGGTATCACGATTTTATGCCTATACCAGGCTGGACCGTTTTTTCTTGCTCGAATGAGCAGCTAAAGAAGTGTCCATGTCTTTGAAGGTTGGTTGAGACCGTGGCCGCTGTGGATGCGAACTGCTTTTAAAGGATGGTTTCGATGGAAAACTGCTTTCTTCGGAGGCGACTGCACGCATTGGCCGGGGATAGCCGCTCGGATTCTCGCTAAACGTCGCTTTGTCTTCTGACCCTGACATCGAAGATTGTTCTTCTAAATCATCGGAGTCTTCGCTCGAGCGAACTACTAATGTTGGCAAACCTCGTCTTCTGCGGAGTTTTATAAAGGCAATAAGTTCAAGAATACTAGCTCTAATACTAAGATAAGCCGCTTTGGTTTTGGTTGGTTTAGTTTTGGGGGATAGCCGGGGATAGCCGCTCGGATTTTTACCAACTGTGGCTTTGTCTTCTGACCCTGACATCGAAGATTGTTCTTCTAAATCATCGGAGTCTTCGCTCGAGCGAACTACTAATGTTGGCAAACCTCGTCTTCTGCGGAGTTTTATAAAGGCAATAAGTTAATAATGATTTTTTTTTTAATCAAGAATACTAGCTCTAATACTAAGATAGGCCGCTTTAAATTTAGTCCACCACGATAGCTCAGTTGATCAGCGCGTGACTTCGAGAACGAAGAAGCTTCAAGATCAAGCGGCGCTGGTTCGACTATCGGTGTGTGCGCTTGAGCATTAAATGAGCAACGCATTTCAGGACTGCTCTCCATTCAATGGCACTCAGTGGATGGAATAATTCCTCGGCAACAACGATTTAACAATCGGAAATTTCACTTTGCCAATCTCTGTAACGGCCCCATGTCAAGAGCCTCTGCAAGTATGCGAAACTACGAGGAATAATCTATCAAGGCTTTGTCAGTTTGAGGTTTAAGATTCAAAAACCAACCAACCAAATCTAGTCATTTAAGATTTCATCGTTATCGTTTTTACTGCGAAGACCATCGTTTTTATTGCGTCCTCGAAGACGAGGGATAGCCATCGATATCGAATAATAAATACTTGCAAAATCAAGAATGGTAGCTCTAAATAAGTTATAGCCTATCATTTTGCACATAACCATCATCGTTACTAATGTGGGATATCTCCAATGCTAAGTTTTTTTTTATGGGGTGGATGGATACCGCTGTTTTGCAACCTAATTGACTCTTACGGTTTGAATATTGCTTAGAAAGCAAAAATATTAATAATTTCTTTAAACGTGTTACCCTGCTGAAGATGGGGAGGGGAGGGATGGGCTTGAAGTGGGAGTAGGTAAGTTTCCTAACTCCTCAGGATGGGGCTCATGGTCATCAGGAGAAGGAGCTTTTGAAATTCTAAACGTGGAAAATACACTTCATTTAGTTTATTTGTAACGTTAAAGAACGTTTCAGTCAGGTAGACAACGTAGAAACAAAAATAAAAACACTGTGTAATAACTATATAAATATATTTACAGGCTACAATAAATGTTGTCAACAGAACAAAAAATAGTGCTCATCGTCGTGTGAACCTCTGGGGCCGAGGATCTATCCTTTTACCACTCCAGATTCACGATGTTTCCGGACTAAGCTGGAAGGCTACTAGAGAGCAGCCAGTCTTTTATTTCATCACTCAAGACATGTAGACCTACCACTCCATTAGGTAGCTTGAAGATGGTACAATGGTTGATGTGGTCTGTTCCTCAGCACCACATTTCACAAGTAAAGAAAAAAGCCATTTCCCATTAGTGCATTAGGGTGGCCCCTTTTGAGGCAATTTTTTTATTTCAACTTGCCTGGGTGATAGATTTTTGCCTTAGCCCAAAATATTAATAAATCCAAAAAAAAATTGAAATCTGACCCTGTTTAGACCTTGCCCCAACACCATCTTTAAATCGAGCCCCCTAAATCACGTTTTTAATGATAAAATTAGTACTATTTGAGCTAGATATATCTTGTTGGCAGGGTTGAATTAATACAAAGCGACATGCAATAATTTGGAATGCTCTTTGAAAGCAGATATTGTGAAAGACAAGAGCTGCCACAACGGATATATGTCTATTCATTGTATTTGGAAAAATAGATAATAAGCATCTAATTTTTGCAGTTTCAACGTGTGACAACGTAAAATCTACCCAGCCAAGGTGGTTTCACTATCCAGCTACCCCAACTGACCTGTCGTGCTTGGGTGAGTTGCTCAGCAAGAAGTTGGTTCACTCCTTTCAGAGTGGTGACGTCACCAAGGGTTTCAACCTGTTAAAATATTGGGAAGGGTCAATTAACAAAAGATTATTAAAAAAGATTTTGGAGGATTTTATTTTGTTTATGAGTTGATTTTCTTTTGAAAAATGCGTTTCACTTTGAACATTTGTTTTATGGGCACGTTATGAACTGATGTTAGGCTGAAACTATTCTGCTGTTATTTGTAAGAGGAGGCTTCCTGCCTCCAGTGGTCATGCAGTGCTGGTGTATGTTGACTCCAGTACAGACTTAATATCAATGGAGTCTGCATCAATGAGATGAGTAAGGAATCTACACATGACGCATCATAGAATTGTAAACAAAATGATTTTATGCTAATGCTGATATGATATTGGAAAATTAGTTTGTTTTTGAGATGCGATTGAAAGCGAAACAGAAAATAACATGAAGTGCCTGGATGGTGAGTCAGTTTATTGGGTTGAAACCGTTCTCGGGATCGAAGCTCTACCGGTTAGGGCGAAATTGATATATCGCATATTAATATTATTATTACATCACATAGTTACGTTTATTACAAGAGTGCAGGTTCGACATCAAGATATTCAAATAAAAATTTGCGTAGTTGTAACTTGTCGAGTGTAGCAAGAATTGATAGTAATAGACACGTGTTTCGCCCATAAGGATGGGCTTATCAGTATCGCACCACTAATTCATGTCACATAGTTCTCAACTGCTGACTTTTGTGAGTCAAATGAATCCTTACCTTTGTGGAAAAAAAACTACTAAACTAACTGTCGCCTAACAAAATACTCACTGATTTGGCCAGAATGTCCCTCTGCATCTCCAGCACAGTGATCATCTGCTGGTTTTCTGCACATTCTTGGGAGAGTCGCTTTTGTTCGGAACGCAAGTGGTTGAGCTCCTCATCAGCGACTTGCGCATCATTCAGCTGAAGACAAGAGAGATTTCGTTTCGATTGATCTTCGTTGCTAAAGTCGAGATCGTAACCAACTGAGTTATTGATTGATTGAATCTTTATCCTCGGACTGGGAAAGCTTCTTTGAGAGCTTAATCCTGGCAGTTTCGCATACTTGTAGAGCCTTTGAATCACTGACGCAGGCCCGGTCGCTGTGATTGACAGAGTGAAGTTTTTCCGACTTTTGAAGTGTTGTTGCTGGGGTATCATTCCATCAGTCCTTAGAATGTGTTACTCAAGCGCACACCCCGAGAGTCGAACCAGCGCCGCTTGATTTTGAAGCTTCTATTGTCACAAAGTCACTCGCTAACCAAGTGAGCTATCGGAAGCACAAAGGCAGAGAAAGATTTCAACTGATATCGTAACTAACCCAAACGTTACGGCAATGCTATTATTAAATCGTTTGCGTCTTTATACGACATGCCTGGATCTCTAACGTTCTTCTTTGTGCCTCCTCGAGAGCTAAGCTCTCCTCAGCTTCTCGCCTTTGGGTGAGGCAATCGCTCAAGTCATGCTCCTTTTCTTCGACCAATGAGGTGAGCTTTGAACAAGCCTGCCTCCAGTGGTCAAGTTGTGCTTGTGTATGTTGGTTGTTGGATTCGAGTTACTCTTTAATTCTTGAATATTGCTGAATTATTGCAAAAAATTTTTTTAATTAAAATCACATAAATACAGTTAAAACAAAATTAAAACAAAATAAATTGGTTCTTCCATCAAGGTTTTGAGAGAGTTGAAGCTGAACATTATAATGTTTCTTTCCAATACTTCAACTGAAATGCGTTTATTAAATTCATATTGTGAATTATATCGCATGGGTTGGTTTAGTAAACGTAGTTATTCCGGTGTTTCGTGTTAAATGAGAATATACAACTTAGCCAATACAAGTCGAATTTGGGCTCTGACATAGAGCCTAGCACTATTTGCAACGTTAAGCTTACTGCATTAATATCATACAGTATAGCCCAATAATAAGTAGTCAACTCAAATAAATGAATTCTTGCAATCAAGCGAATGACAACAAATCGAAACAGCAACCCTCAGCAAGAAGATCTAATGACACAAGTTTACCCAATTGCGACAAGTTGGAGAAAAAGGTGGTTTCCGCCAAGAGAAACTTTCAAGTTTTTTTCACTTTAGTTCATTTTTAATGTTCTAATTTGTGAAGAAATAAGTTTATTCGTATCACAAGACATGCAGCCGAATTTTTAATCTTTATTTCAATTTTGCAGCAAGCACTGTGAAATCACACTCACCGATTGCGCATCTCTGAACTGAGCGTTGGCTCTGTCTTTATCGTGACGTAGCTCGGCGATATCTTTGCTCATTTTTTTTCATTTCCTCTCCGTGATGTCTTTCCAAGTTTTCAAAACTTTCTCGAAGAGCAGATAGTTTCTGTTGACCAGAGCAACACTATTAGTTACTTTACGGAACTAAATTATTAAAACGTTCTAGAAAATTCTAGTTAGCTTACTTTTGTTTAAAAACATCTTAGATTTTCATGACCTTTAGCTTTAGGAGTAGGCTACCCTGGTAGCAACTAACAACTAGTAGGCTTATTTGTTCCACAATTAGGTTGTTATGACCTTGAGGTTTAGCAGTAGGCTACCCCGTCAATTAAAAACTAGTGAGCTTGTTTGTTCAGCAGACTCTGATTGGTCCAATTTCAAAGTAAAATTTTGGAAAGTTGCACCCCGGTAACTAAAAACTAAAACTAAAAACTAGAACAAATAAGCTCTAGTTACTTTTGTTTAAAAAAAATCTTAGATTTTCATGACCTTGAGGTTTAGAAGTAGGCTACCCTGGTAGCAACTAACAACTAGTAGGCTTATTTGTTCCACAAGATCCGGTACAAGATAATGCGAGTTAGTTATGAATCTTCAACCAATTTGTAAAGCTTTGGTAGAGAGTTTGCTTTGTTGAATCATAGACAGACAAAACAATGTAACTTTAGCGGGTTTAACATATTTTATTACACAACGAGATATAACAAATTTAAAAATAAACTCAAACGTTTTCGACACGTACGTGTGTCCTTACCAGGCATAACTTTAAATCTTCAGTATACATAAAATGAGAATAATAAGATTAATCTGACTATGCCCTATAACAGGGTTTCCCAAACTGTGGTCCGCGGACCACTGGTGGTCCGCGACGACTGCACAAGTGCACAGGTGGTACGTGGCGATATGACAAGAAATTAAAAAGTCACACATATACGTTGTAGGCTACAGTACGTACCCTGTAAAAGACAATTGCTGCAGTTCTTTACAACTTAAATGATTTCGAAAGCCTTTGCTATCCACTATCGTAAATCTTACTTGTTGCACCTTCGTTGCAGTTAAAAAGTTGTTTACGAAAAATTCTCGTATTCCTCAAAACAAAATAACAGCATTCATAAAGAATTAAACTCAACATATGGAAAACAAGGATAAATGATAATGTTGTAGATATGTGGTTTCCTGTTCTGTGCGACTACAATTACCAACAAACCCTTAATTATTACAGAATTGATTTTTTCTGACGTTACACAACATTTGGAATTGCTTTCTGCACATTTTTTTTTATCGTGTTTTTATTTGCGCCCATTGCGATAACATACAGAACACTGCGATCACAAATGCGATACAACAGACGACAGGAAGCAGCGAAGTGACATATAGTCTTCGAGTCAGCTGCTCCCCTTATTTTGGCTTGCCATTAAGTGTCTTTGCCGAGACACAGCCGCGTGCTCTGGAGCGGTGTCGAACCCACGTCCTTTCGAACGTCGCGCAGACGTTCTCACCACTCGGCTCCGCAGCCGACAATTCAAGAAGTACTTTTTAAAAGAGACATATGAGAATTTTAACTCGATTTTACACCCTTTTGTTGTTACAAAGGCTGATCTGTCAGGACGCGAAAAAGAAGAATTAGCCGAATTATCATCTGATCGAACTTTAATGCTTAGTTTCAATCAAACAGCTATTGCATCTTTCTGGTTGAGTGTTGTGGAAAAATACCCATTGCTATCGCAAAAGGCAACTAAAATTTTATTGCCTTTTGCCACGACCTACATGTGTGAGACAGCATTTTCAGCTCTTACCAACATGAAGACAAAATATTGGTCCAGACTTTCCGTGGACACTGACTTACGAGTTTGTCTTTCACAAATAACTCCGAGAATTGATGACTTATGCAATCCCATCCGTCCCATTGATGTCAGTTTTTTAAATAAACAAAATTCGGTTTTATTCATTTTTACCTTTGTATTGGGGGTCCGCGAATAAACAAATTCACAAATAGTGGTCCGTGGCCCAAAAAAGTTTGGAAAACCCTGCCCTATAATGTTAAACGCGCTAAAGTTACTTTGTTTTGTCTGTCAGTTGGTAAACGTAAACAAATAAAACCTCCCCTCTGCACAGGTAGGTGAGATAGCTATGGAAATTGCCTGTAATCACGTGAAAACATGAAAGGTTTGACCGTACAATGTCAGTTAAAACTACTTTTTAAGCAAAATAAAAGCCAACAAACCGTTAAAGCATCTTCCTTTTCGCAGGCCAGCTGAGACTTTTGTGCTTCTAATAGCGCCGCCTTCTGCACGTCCATTTTGTGAGTCCCTTCCATTTCTTTAAGTTTTCTCTCCAGCGCGTCCACTTCCGGACGAAGTTGAAGAACTTCCTTAGTAAGCTGCTTACAATGCTAGAACACAAAACACACGAGAATCAAAAATTATCACAACTATGAAATTTTAAGTTGTAACTAAAATAGTGTAGTTTGCTGATCAAATAATCTTTTAAACCATAAACAGACAAATAATCTTTCTTCGTGAAAGCTTATTTCATTAAAAACACTAACAGGTAAAATATTATACAATATGCTACTTAATTCTCTCTGGTTCAGCATATTTTAACTTGTATTGTTTTAAAAATTCTCGTTTTTGACAATTCTCACCACTCAGCTATGCAGCCGACACAAGAAGTCATTGAACTCAAGCGTTCAATCGATGGATTTCGTTGAAATAAAAGACAATTGCAAAACAAATAAATAGAAAATGAATCTTTTTTTTTAATGAGTGGGTGTCAATGCCTTTGTTAAGTTATTAACTGTTACGTCATATACACTCAACAGCCACTCATCCAATGTTTTGTTACATTGGCCACCCCCACTAGTGGGGAACAAACCGACGATGGATTATGATGATGATGATGATGATCAAACAAAATTCCAACCTTCCTGCTTTCGACGAGCTGGTTTTTATTTGAAACATTTTCCTCTGACGACTTTGCCAGCTCCAGCCTCGTCTTCGCCAGATCCGCGTGAAGTTCCGTGTTGTCGTCTTCAAGCGTCACTTTCGCCTGGTGACGTAAGCAGTATCGATGAATGCGAATACGTCACAGACACTGAACAAAATCTTGAATGCAACTAAACGCAATAAAGACAAGGTGGAAATGCTACATGGAAATTTTATCTTGATTAGTCAAATCTTATGTAATTTCCATCATCATTAAATATTCAATATTATGTATATGGAACAATTAATAATAATTAATTAATTAAGAATTCATAATTATTAATATTTTTAACCTCAATCACTAGTAATGTCATCACCAACTGAACTCCAACACTTAATCGCATGTTGTTTTACATTTCACGATTTTCTTCATTTTTGTAGCCCTACTGTTTGTCTGAGATCCATTTCATGTTTTCAATAATTCTAAGCAAATCGTGCAGATGGTTGGTAAGCTGATAATAAATTGTTTTATTATTCATGATTTATGTTCATCGATGGTGACAAGATTTTAAAAACTGATTTATGGATGTGTTGTAAGCCTTGTAAAGTTGTTGAAACTTGTAACAAGGTCAAATAGCCGAAACATTGTTTTGGTCGTATCCAGGCTTACGCCCGGTGGTTGAAGATTTCATTTAAGTGGGCAAGAAGGCAAGGAAGCCAATCTTCGTGTCCACCTTCAGGCATGCCTTTAAGTGTCCTGCTAACGACACAGCCGCATGCGCTTGAGCGGTGTCGAACCGGCGCCCTCGAGTGCCGTGCCAGGTTCTGATCAATCGGCCATCCAGCCGAACAGACGTAAAGTAATGGAAGCTCAAAAGCATTGGAAATTTTAATGACTTGTTTCATTTGTAGAACACCCACCTGTTTTAGTTTTTGATTGATTTCCTTGATCGAATTGAGGGTTTTCTCCAACTCATTGTTGTACTTTAGCGCCCTCTCCCGGTCACTTTGCAACTCCGTGTGACTTCTTCTTAATTCTATTAAATCATTTCCTTGCTTTTTCATCTTATCTCGGCACATGGCGAACTCCTGGGAAGAAATGGACAAAACAAAAACAAAAATATGAGTTAGCTCTTTTATGATAGAGCAGGATTCTTTTCTGGGTTTCTTTTAGGTAACTTACTCATTTGGAAGTAGGACAAACATCCCAACAGTTGAACTTTGTATTGAAAGTACTCTTTTAAATACCTGAAGCAATCTTTTTATGAAGCACTGAATATTTCAAACCAAATCAAACATTAGATATCAAAGCTGAAATTGTACGATCAGCAGCATCAGAACATACAGTAAAAATTACGAAGTGTCAAAAAAGTTCAGTTCAACAAAAATCGTCAAGGACAATATTGAAAAAATCATAGGCTAAGTATATTTTTGATTTATTAGCATAAAAATTATTTTAAATTGCATCTTTTCAGAATGGCTTTTGTAGGAACTTCCAAAATATAGCACTGAAGTTAGTGAAAGTAGGAATCGAACCACCGACCTCTTTCTGATGTCCATACTTGTGGTTGGTTTGATCCAATTGTTCCGACACCGCCTCAAGGTCCGACTGGCATCTGCTCAACCTCTGACCAAGTTCCGTGTTCCGGTTTATTAGAGCCTATGGTTAGATAATATTTTAAGAAACTTATATGGTTGCAATACCTATGACATTTTATCTAAACAACTTACTTCTTACATTAAAACATTGATTTCCTTTTGAAATGAACGATTTAAAAAAATAGATTTAAGTTCTCTCAAGATCATAGATATGAAAAAAATACATCATTATTTGAAATGTAGCCTTTTTGGATTAAAACACAATTGCTTTGTAGTATTCATGCTTACTTTCAGATTTTAAGATTAGTGTTTTTGACGCGTTTAACTCAGCCACATTCAAATCGATTTGTAGGCAAATCGGCCACCCCCACTAGTGGGGAACAAACCGACGATGGATTATGATGATGATGATGAGTTGGGAAGAACATTCACAGAAAAACGAAATATAACATTGACAACAATATCCTGACCTGGATGCACCGAGAACCACTGTTCATAGGCGCCGACTTTTATTTTTGCACGGGGTGGCGGATAGCACAATATGGCAACCTAAAAATTTCCAAACTGCATGTTTTTGTTTGATTTTTACTAAGCGTGTTTCGTAGATGCAATTGTCTTTTCACACCTGATTTGTAGCTCGACAATTTACAAAGCAACTTTAAAACAAAGCACAGGAGGTATGTCGTGAATTTTATTGTTACGTTGCTGCTCTGACACTTAACATTTGGCAAAAGTATTTTTGCGAACAGCAGATCTGTCAATCCAACTGTTAATCAACTGGTCAAGTTGTAACCGTGAAGCTTCAGCTTGATAAACATTTAAAATTAGGACGTGGTTCAATCGCTGCTGCGTCATGGTAGATCGCAAGTAGGTTTTTATGCGCCTGAGTGCACTAAACGATCGCTCCGCCTCGCAGGTGGTGGAAGGCAACGATAAGTATATTTTCACAATGCAGACCACGTTTGGAAGCATTAATGAAATTGTTTCATTGCTTGCAAATAGATCAAGCAGTTGCGACATAATTGAAACATAAATCTGTTTTTGCTGTTGAAAACTTTCCAGCTGTTGCAATTCCAGACGCAGAAATGTTGGGTTTATGTCATCTTTATATGTGGCAGCGACATTTTCAAAAGCAGCTCTGTTCTCTTCCGATGCTTGATCCTTGGAAAGCAGAACTGTTTCCATGTCATTATCGTTTTCATGTCCTGCTGTGAATAATGTGACAAAAGTGAAGAAGAACACTGTTTAAATACGTATAAATAAATGCTTTGGTAGTAAGCATCTACGGTAGAAAAAAACGGTTGCTGTTGCTGGTCATCGAAAGATCTTGCAGTACGTCTACCACGGCCACGCGGCAAAGATGGCAGCTGCAAACCCATATCAACAGCTGATTTTTTACATGCTTCGAACAACGCAGATGCCTCACTTTATGTTGCTGCATTCCAAGAAACTGTTGATGATACGGCTTCCAGTAATCCACGTACCTTTCCGACATTGATCCCACGTTTCTGAACAGCGATATGTACAGGGCTTAAAAGAAGCAAAAGCTTTTGCAGGACACGCAAGGAAAAGTAAACGTCGAAACTCTCCATGGATAAAACATGGCTAGTGGCATTGTTTCGAGTGACAGCATCCATGCCATCTTTTTTCGATGCCGTGTCAAGCCAATCTAGTATGACCTTATACTGGTAAAGAAAAGCATTTGCGCTGGGAGCTGCTTTTCAAAAATTGCATTTTTTTAATGAAATTTGAAAATGGATAATTGGATATTCATTTAGGGGGTGGAGTTATCAATCATCGAGATAATTTTATTTCCAAGAATTTTATAGCTGGCATAATTTATAGCGATATTATGAGCAGTTTAAAAATTTTCAAAAAAGATTTTTGAGGGAGGCAATGGAAAGGTCGTATTTTATTGATTAATAAATCCCATTGTAAACCTAACAAATGTAACAATGACTTATGACAAATAACAAATAAAACGATCGCAACATCATCATCATCACCACATCACCATAATCCATCGTCGGTTTGTTCCCCACTAGTGGGGGTGGCCGATTGTTTCCGCGCAGCAATTGTTTTTATCCCTTTTCTCCATTTCACCCTGTCCCTTGCATCTTCCTCCTTCAGTCCGACTTTTTTAAATTCATCCTTCACTTGTTGTTTCCACGTTCTTCTTGGACGACCGCGTTTCCTCTTCCCATCCACCTTTAGATCTAGTGCCTTTCTAAGAAAACTTCCTTCCTCCCTCCTTATCACATGTCCATACCATCTTACTCCATTTGCCCTTGCCAGTTGGTCTATGGTCTCTCTCATCTCTAGCATATCCAACAATTCTTCAGTCCTTTTTTCCCTTCTCGTTTTCACCCCACACATTGCTCTCACCATTGACCTTTCCGTTCTTCTCAGGATTGCCAGTTCACTCTCTCTCAATATCCATGTCTCGCTACCATATAGCATTGCAGGCCGCACACAGCTCCGATATACTTTCCCTTTCATCCTTAGTGAAAATTTTCTGCCATGTGTATAACATTTCCCCACATTCCCTGAACTTTGCCCAGCCCAATCTTGCCCTTGTTGTCACCGCTGCTTCACATCCACCACTTCCATTGATCCGATCACCCAGATAACAGAAGTCTGTCACTGTTTCAATGCCATGGCAGAACTCATCATCATGGCCTTCCACTTCATTCCTTCCTTTACTGCATTTCCCATAAACAAAACACTTCGCCAATCTTGTTGCGGCTCTCTTGACATTAGCACATCTTGCATGTACCCACTTTCCACATTCCTTGCATTGCATTGAATTTCTCATCACTCTCTTGCCACATATTCCACAGGGATCTACTTTGTTCTCAACAACTGTTCCTTCAGCTCCACTCACCATCACTTTTGTTTTTTCAAGATTCACCTTCATACCCTTGGTTTCAAATGCTTCTTTCCATTTCTCAAACTTTCTCTCCAGTCCCTCCATATTATTACTTGTCAAGACCAGGTCGTCTGCATACAAAATTTCACTCAATAAGCCCTCCCTCACTCCTTCAGTTACAACGTCAACCACAATAGCAAATATCAGAGGTGACAAAACTGATCCTTGGTGTACACCAACCTTCACAACAAGGAAAAAACTCGTAGCCACGTGTTGCGTAATCTTCACGTAGCTTGCTTGATGTTACGCGAGTATCATGCTTGCGACAAAAACAATCATTTTCTTCGCAATACTGTATTGGTTCACTCCTTGCTTTACGTTGACTTGAAGCGAAAACCAATGACCAAAAAAAGATTTAAACGTCCGCTCAAATTACATTTATTTGCAGTAACTAATGTAGCCTAAACGGGGTGGCTGCCACCCCGCCACAGCGGTTACGGGGTGGCGTGGCCACCCCGTAACCCCGTAAGTCGGCGCCAGTGGCACTGTTCACTGGTGAACTACTTACAAATTCTACCAAACCTTTACAGCCATGTTTTGTGGCAATCAATAACTTATTCGGTGTTCTGTGCACTATTATGACCACACCTTTCTTTTATAAGATAGGAATTAAAAAAAAAACATCTTTAATAAAAACACTCACTTGTTGTGTCTTCTGGTTCTTCTCCAACTCCGAGAAGGCATGATTCGTTTCCTTTTCCAGCAGTTCCCCTCGTTGCCTAGCAACGTTCAACCTCTCTTTGGTCGTGTTCACTTCCGAAGTGGTCGCAGATTGAGTCTACGAGGTTGAAGAACTCAATACACGTTTGTTGATGCGTATGAGAATTGCGAAGCCAGTAGGTAAAAATAAGAAACGAAACAACATTGAAAACTTGTTAAAAATAATAAACCTCAACATTGACAGCGGTATGTTTGAAGGTGGACACGAAGATTGATTGATTGATTGAATCTTTTATCCTAGAACTGAGAAAGCTTCTCGCAGAGCTTAATCTTAACACTTTCGCATACTTATAGACTTATGGAGGCTTTGAATCACTGACGCACGCCCGGTCACCGAGATTGACAGAGTGAAGTTTCCGATAGTTGAAATCTTGTTACCGGGGAATTATTCCATCCATTAGATGCCGCTGAATGGAGAGCAGTCCTTAACTTGCGTTGCTCAAGCGCACACCCCTAGAGTCGAACCAGCGCCGCCTGATCTTGAAGCTTCTTCGTTCCAGAAGTCACGAAGTTAGGCTTCTTTGCTTTCCCATCCACTTACTCTAAATCTCAACCACAGAGCACAAATTTACTGTACCTACATACGACTAAAGCACAACAACTGTACAGTATAAATTGGAAATAGTTGCCAACCTCTGTAATATGTTTAACTTGTTGTTTGAAATCTGCAATTGATTTGTGCAAATGTTCAAGAGTGACGTGGTGCTGTTGTTTGTCTGCAAGCATCAGCTCAAGTTGGCAACGGAGCCGGTTCGATTCCCGATTCAGTTCGTCTATTCTGTAAATAAAAATTGAACCACTTATCGTCACTGTATCAAGTTGAAAGCTCAAATTGTAGAACTTATACCTTCACCTAATTTGTGAGAGCAATAAAGCAACAACCCTCAGTAAATGAAAGGTTGGTACATTTTGTAAAAGTGACATTGTTTTGTAGCAATAAATTTTTAACATCCAGTAAATCAGCATCATATTAGTTAGCAGTGAAAGTCTATACCAGTAGTTCTTAAACTGTGCGTCGTTTCACTTTTCCAAGGGCGTCGCAGAATAGTTCCGTTTCTTGGTGAAACTCAGTTTAAAGTGCAACTGCACGATCGAATTAACATAGGCTAGAATCCATTGCCAAGACATCTGGAACCTGTTGAAAAACTCACTTCCTTACAATTGAGGCCCAATGCCGAGAAACCGACCATTTTCCCACGCTCTCTAGCGCTTCTCTCTCACGCTACCTGGAAGTAGTAAACTCGTCAACGCCACCTAGCGATATGACGTCAGTTTGAGTCGAGCTTAGTGGAGACCAAACTAGCTGAGATAGGCTTGGTTGCTAGTGAATGCGCAAATTTATAAGGCATTTATAGTGAAGACGCATCTTTCAGCCAGCATTATACAAATTTGTTTGTTCATGCCTGCCTGCCAGGAGTGGTTTGCGAAGCCTATCTCCGAAGGCTAGTTTCGTAGATTACAACAGCCAAACTTGGTTATATCGAAAATATTTTGTATTGTACGGTATTGTAGGACATAGTACAGTCGACTATCATGCGATAACGCTTTAGCATTCATTGGGACTGTCTTCGGCGGTGTTGACATCTACGTTCTTTAAAAATAATGTAGATGAAGCTAAAAAAAAGACCAGAATAAACCAAATTGAAGCAGAAATGAACTAAAAAATAAACCAACATATTGTACAATACTAATGACAAATCGCATTACAACACATGAAGCTAAACAAAAAAGACCAGAATAAGCCAAATTGAAGCAGAAATAAAGTATAAGAATAAACCAACATACAATATTGATGACAAATCGCATTACGACACACACATCGAAAACAAACCAAACCAAAAACAAATCGAAAAATAAAAATAAACCAACAAACGGTTGCAAATAAACCGGATTTCGTTTTAAAAAGACTAAAATGTTAACACTGGTCTTCGGAAACCAGCATAGTCTCCATCGTCGCTTGGATACTTTCTTCGGATAAAAGAGACAATGCACGATGGTAGCACGACTCTGTTGGACTTGCCCAGAACTTCTCCATCCAACAGCCACTCCAGCACGTGCCTATAGGCGACCAGCCTGAATTGCCTGGGAGAGGTAACAGCAAGTCGTTTAATAATGAATGGAACAATTACGCAACCAGTTCTTGAAAGGCTGTTGAACAGTAAACAAGTTCAAGTAAACTCACTCATTTGACAACTTTCCATCACGTCCTCTGGGCTTGCCATCCTTTTCCCAATTCCTCCTGTCAACCCTGAAGAAGGTTTGTAGGACTGCTGGATTCACCATTGCGTGGAAGTCGTCCAACACAGTGATGCAAGAGGTGCTCTCCGCCATGCATCCTCCGTTAAGCATCCTTACACACTGCTCGATTTCGTGGCAGCAAACACATTCCTCCGCACCCAACACAACACAACGGGTACAACGACACCACTCCATCGTTAGGCGGTTTTCCGTAGAGTCTCGTCTTCCAGCATCAACCTAAACAATGTATAAAAAACATCAATAGGGCCTACTGGTATTTCAAAAATTGGTTAATCTTGCTTGTATACGATGCACTGTATGTTGCTTTTTATTATAGCTTCTTCAATGAGGCTGCTGACTTGATGACCCAGGTCACTTCTTGGGACGCGTGTAGTTCATATACGATATTAATTATATATAGCTCATTGGCATGCACGAGCATTATCGAGTTCACGGTAGCCTACCAGTAAATAATCATTTTCTTACCGCCAATTGTGTTCTTTCAAGTTCTTTTCGTTGTGCAAGCTCACTGTCGGAGTACTCCGGCTCAAAAAGATACGGAGCAGTTTCGCCATCGAAACATTCATCAAAATCCAGAAAGTCATCACTGTCCATTTTAATCACTAAACTATGTACTTAAAACTTAATCCTAACCTGCAGAATAATTAAGAGAGTCTAGCGAAATGGCCGAATAAAAGTGGTGGCAAATTTAATATTCTGCAGTTTGCAGCCACATCTATGAGGTAATCTTTCTCCGTTAACATTCCTAAAACCGGTGCAGCTTGCAGGAACTCTATCACAACATGTGAAAATTCACACATTGAAGCGACGATTAGAGGCACTGCGCTGAATTGAACTCCTTTCAGGTTGGTGAAAATCCGATGTTATGTCAGGGGGGGTGTTAATAGTCCGGAAAGCAGTGCGAAAAACTTCCATTTCCTCATCAGTTGTCAACAACAGTTTGTGTAGGATTTTTTTAACGTATCCTAAATAAAAAAGAAACCATGTAACTTAAATGGTACGGTATTCTTAATCAAAGCATAAAAGTTAAGTACAGTACAAATTCTTTATTACTGTATTTATGCATCATTTTTCATGCATTTTTAGCTGATGACTTTACTGCGTGTACTGTACAGTGCAAAGTTTATTTATTGGTACAATGGTGAATAATGACTTTAATTAAAATGACAATTCTTACCACCTCATTTTAGGGCGGTTGGCAAATTTTGACTTAAAACTTGAAATGCCTAATAATTTATCAAGTACTGTAGGCCTATACAATTGTTGTTACTGCAATGGAATCACGAATAGCACAAGCTCACACATCCTACCGTAAGTCGGTTTGGCAACAACAGGTCGAATAGAATACTCCTTTGCCTTGTGCTTGTGCTTCGGGAAAGTGATGATGAATTTCTCCTCACCACTGTCATCCAAAAGCACCTCCCGCTCACTATTTTCATTGTAATGCATAGCTGCCAAGTATTGCCTGTCAAAATCAAAAACGGTAATATTCGGTACCGTATGGTGGGTGACCCTAAAACTACAGGACAAACTACCTGCACAACATTCCTTTGAATGAGAAAGACTGTGATTTTGGTGTGAAGTGGAGGATCAAACTGTGGAATGCTTCTAGTCTGCTTGTCTGATAGGTGGTGCTCATCAAGGGAATATCTTTCAGGAGATACTGATTACGTACAACACCTTCTAGCGCTTTACATGCAGCAGGTCCTGCAATCATCATGTCATGTTTACATCATCCATTATGCATTAGCAAGGAAATGAAATATCTTCTGACAGGTGTCAAACCCACAACAATGCTTGATATGAACGACTCGGTTACATGTCTTGTAATGCAAAGGAATTTCTTCTCACACGAGTCAGTAATAGAATACACTGACTCGTGTGAGAATAAATTCCTTTGCATTGCATTAGCAAGGTGCTCCTATATTTGTTGGTATCGGTACTCTCATTGGACTCTCATACCAACAGTCCAACACCAGACCCTAACGGTTAGCACACACCCAGAGTCTTGTTTACATTTCTCTTGTGGAGGTCAAGGTTAGGGTATGAGTTTAAAGTGACAAGTATAGTACTGAAAATGTTTGTTTATACGACGTAGCATACCTGTTAACCAACACTTCCTCTCAGAGACAAATTCAGGAATAGGTGGATGTACACAACGTGGAAACAAATCGTCATGCCCCTCGTGGATATTTCTAGTGTGGTTTAAAATGGAGAGCCATTTTTGTACTATAACCGCCGACGGTTGTCCACGCGAAGAGGAAGCACTCCAGTATAAGTGATTTACAACACTTTTGATCCAAACTTGAAGCTCCTGTTGCTCTTTCTTTTGACTTGCGGCTGCCAACTTTTTTTTCACACCTATTTGAGTTGCAGGTTAAAATGATTGTTGATGCTGCCTGCATCAAGAGTTGTAGTCACAGCAACATAAAAGCTACCACAATTAGCTGCATGTTAAAAAAAAATTTACGCTAACCTTTGGCAATATGCCACACATCAAAGTGATGCCTGACCCCAGGCAATTCCATTCTTATGTGTTTTCGGATCTGCACATGACGATCCGTTATTATTTCATGTGGTCGACAACCATTTTTTTCCAACACTTCAACACAACGCATAAACCCACATAGCTCCATTGCATGGCTGCCACCGGCTTCATTGCTCTAAACATTACAACCAAACATTCAACGGATATTACACTTTTATATCGCACAAGCTAACAGCACTAGCAACTGCTACAATATATAATACAACTTCAAAGGACAAGTTTCAACCTCATTCCTACCTGAATTAAGTCAATACACAAAATCTTGTTCTTTCGCAGATCCATGAAAGTATAACTACCGTACTTAGCACAGTGGCCAGGAGAATCTGCCCTACCATCACCCGCTACAACAAGATTCCCGCCTTCCTCTGCTTGGCATGTCAAGAGCTTCTTCTGCTCATCACACCATGAAGCATGAATAAGAGGCTGAATGATGTTGCTTGTGTGATTGTAATGGGTCCTTTCGGCCGGGCAGGTGATGTTTAATACATTCATGAAACGCTCCAACTTGGTCCAGCGTATTCCAAGACAGAAGGCAGCACCAGAAAAAAGAATATTAAATTTTGCATTCTCACCATTCACGGTGTTACACCAACTGAAGAATGAGCAGATGCATCTCTATTTTTAAGTGGGGTAGAAGATGCAACCGGCTTAACCGGACTGGAAAGCAACATTGTTTCAGTGTTCGTGCCCACGGTATTTCGTCCAAACCACGTTTGGGTACCTGTTGAGAACTGATGCTGTAGCAGTGGCACAATAGACTGTTACGAGTAGTTGTAAATCAGCAAAAAGAAACATTTTAACATTGACTGCAGAATCAATCCAACTTAAAAAGAAGATTGCAGATAAGCACTTATTTATAGGTGACTCACCAACAGATCGCTTTGTAGTCTGCTCCTGTTTCAATGAAACCTGACAAGCCTTGGATTGGAAAGATGCTGTTTCACACTGGGTGGAAATATCAGAATGACTCTCACTTGAGAACTCGCAGCTAACCATTTGTTTGTCAACATCCGCAACCTCCAATACCTAATATGTATTGTAAAGTACACTTTGCTGCTTATTAGGAACCATTGAAGACTATAACATTTTGAAATTGGTACCATGCCAGTATTAGATGCACTTGAATTGTACATAAGAGATTAATGCAACAGCATTATGCAGTGATTTTGACTACTGGGTACTTTACAAAAAAGAATGAAATATGATAAAACGATAAACCCCTCGGCCACCACCATAGATAAAGGAGGAGGACATCACCCGCAACTGAATACAAGCAGCACATTAAATTGAACCTGTAGCCTATATTATGTTGGTTAATCAATAGAACGATGCAAGGCTACATACTGTCATCTCATCATGCATAGCAACGTCAATGAAATCTTCAACAGCAGTCGGCACAGCTTGTTGAGATGCAGTGGTTTTAGTTTTCTTGGTCGAACCTGCACCCATTTTATCATTCATGGCCTACAAAAAATTGACAATTGCATATCAGATTACTGTATGTCTCAGAAACCTCCTGAACACATATGAAGACCCGGGTAGCACAATTGTAGTTTGGGCAACGTAGACTTATGATCAGATTATGAATCCCACTAGCCACATTCTGTAAAAGTTAGGAAAGAAAAAAATCTGGACATCAAATTTGTATAAAAAATTGCTAAGCCACATATTCTGAGCCAAAAGTTGTTAATCCCAGTTTGGAGATAAAAGGTGTTACCGGTATGTCAAAGTAAGTAAGCAAAACAGTAAGTTTTGCAACCTTGCTGTTTTGCAAGGTTGTGATCTGTTGTAATTAGACTATAGCAGTGGTACCAGTATTACAAAACTACTTAATCGTTTTGAGCAGATGACACATTGTACGTTCATAAAATTTAACCAAGTAGGCCTAAAAACATTACATAGGATATGCAGCCTATAGCTTCTATTGTGTATCTACAAACCTTCACTATTGTCCGCTTTTGCATTCGATGATCTCTATCCAGCTTAGAAGCAGTAGCATCAGACGTAGCAGAAGTACATTTTATGGTGGGAACAGCAGATTTCTTCAGAATGTAACGTTTGCAAAATCCCATATTAACTTCAAAATAATTTTCAAAATCCTGCTCAAGAAAGTGATTTGAGCAGATAACACTGGTAGGGAAGGGTCCATTCCATTTGCGGACTTGATGAGCAAACTTGCACCACTTAATTCGCAAACGTTCATCGTTGGGAAAGGCAAAAAATGTCACCTTTGCACCAGAAACAAATTTTGTGTGACAGATAGAGCAAATTTTCACCATTTTCAATGTTTGGCTCAGAACTACAATAATCTAAGAAACCAAGTTGCAAGAGAAATGTTTTGTTTTAAAAGTTTTATATTTGAAAGAAAGACTTGAAGCTTACAAGAATGTCACATAACATTGGTTAAGATGTACCGTACCTTACCTTGCATGGCCTATGACAGCTTTGGTCTGTCCCTTAACCAACAATTTCAATGGATAAGTCAACAGACATGGCTTATTTTTTTCAAACAGCCTATACTACCTGCCTTGACATAAAAAGCACGTGCAACAAGATCGAAGCAGCGAAAAAAACCTCCTTCCTCTAAGGTCAAACACAACTAAAAGACTTGCAAAACCAATTGTCGCTTCGATCTGACTGACTCAAACTGACGTCATAATCCGCGTGTTGCGCAATGCAATCCGCCATTGCAGGAGCGTGGCCAAAAATACAAGCGCGTGGAAAACCATACTTTTGATAATTTTTATTGAGATAAATATAGCCTTAAAAAGTAAGGGCGAGGTTGGTATTTATAGATTGAAACATGCTCTTTCAGATAAAGTGCGGTCAATGTCATCGTGCAGTTGCACTTTAAGATTATAAAAATGAGGTTAACCCTTTGAGGACCGCTGGGACACATGTGTTCCATGCACTTAGCCGATTACACCGCAATTAACTAAAAAATGTGCCACTGCTGATACCTTAACGTAGTATTGGATGTCTATCCTTCAAAGAAAATTGGAAACTCTGAATCATTTTTCTTGGTGTTATTTCAGTTTGAAAACAGTGAAGAGTTGAGGTTACAAGTGCGCTTTTTCCCTT
Organism: Aplidium turbinatum; assembly: GCF_918807975.1. Lineage (NCBI taxonomy): Eukaryota > Metazoa > Chordata > Ascidiacea > Aplousobranchia > Polyclinidae > Aplidium > Aplidium turbinatum. The sequence continues at coordinate 63,358,231 of NC_137472.1, forward strand.
CAAATTTGCGAAGCATATTTATTTACATTTGTCCAAGCTCGAGTTGAAATTTGCAAAATACTTCCCGGAAAAATTTTTCAAACTACGAATGGATTCGTGATCCTTTCGTAGTAGGAAATCTGGCAAATTTTTGGATTTAATGAATGACGATTATCCAAGTTTGGTGAAAGAAAGCACTGCGAATTATTATCCCATCTATCAGCTATGTCGTATTGATGTGAAGCAAGAGTTTCTGCCTTGGCGGTGGTAAAACCAAATACCGATCTCGAATAAACAATGAAAGAGAAATGCGGGTGGCCATTTCAAAAATTCTCCCAAGATTCAATGAACTTTGTGAAAACAAACAAGCCCACACGTCACATTAAATAATATGCATTGCTTTTTAGTGTTGTGTCAATAAACAAAACTTTAATCTTAAGTTTCTTCATTTACTTTTATTTGCTGGTGCGTCGCAAGTCCAAAAAACTTTTGCAGAGGCGTCGCAACAAAAAAAAGTTTGAGAACCACTGGTCTAAACCGTAAGAACACAATTTATTTGCAAAAGATTGGGCTACTGTAAGAGTTGCTTAACAAAATGTTTTGTCTTATTCTGTATTCTACTATAACTTATATTCTATATAATTTTGTGTGAAACAAATTATGAGTTTATGATGAGTTTAGAAAGCAAATTAATGCACGAGGCACATCTTGTAAAGGCGAAAGATTTGTAATAGCTTCATATTGATAAAGAGAAATAAAACATAGTAACTTTAGCGGATTTAACATACTTTATTTCACACAAAATATAACATAATTAAAATAAAATAAACTCAAACGTTTTCGACACGTACGTGTGTCCTCATCAGGAATTAAATCTGCAATACATAAAATGAAAAATCAAACGCAAGAATCAAACATTAAAATCAAACAAACATTTAAGAATCAAACGTAACAATCCATCTCTCAACCGGCAGTTATTCGCCTGTGGCTCATCGTTCCTTTTGTGTGTGTTCTAATTGTTTTGTCCAATGCCTGTAGTCTACACCTCACGTGATCTGTTTCCTACCGCATAATTTACTCGCAATCATTCTCGTATCATTTGTTCAGTTTGTGCTTTCAGTCCAGAGTGTCGTTACAGTAACAGTGCATAGTCAAATTTATCTTACGATTTTTCATTTTATGTATTGCAGATTTAATTCCTGATGAGGACACACGTACGTGTCGAAAACGTTTGAGTTTATTTTATTTTAATTATGTTATATTTTGTGTGAAATAAAGTATGTTAAATCCGCTAAAGTTACTATGTTTTATTTCTCTATGGTTCAACAAAGCAAACTCTCTACCAAAGCTTTATAATTGATAAAGCTTTGGTAAAAAATTCGCTTTGTTGTACCGCAGACACACAAAAAAAAGTAACTTTAATGAGTTTACCATGTTTTATTTTTCATACCCAAAGAACATACAACATAATTAAATTGCAAATTTAATTACGTTGTATTTCTTTTTGTACATTAAATATAAAATACCTGCATGTTAAAACCTATTAAAGTTACATTTCTGTCTTCTATTAACATCACTACCAAGCTGATACAGTTGGTTTAAAGTTTACTTTCGCCGTTGAGTTTCTTTTTCCTCTGCGTCATGTTTGGACTTTGCCAAGAAACTTTCTCTTTCTTTCTGGAGGAATTGTGTCTTAGCTTCAAGCTCTTGTTGGACTTGTTGTAGCAGCCTGATGGTGGCTTTACACTCGTTCACATCCATTTCTCCATCTCGGAGCCTTTCGTTCTGAATCTGAACTCCACAACATCATGATAAGTTTAAGTTTTCATTCCGAGGTTGAAATGTTTTACGTTAATTGCATGAGGTCAGAAGTCAATTGAGAGCTCGCAAAAACTAAAAGTTTTCTGTTTGCATAACATCAATAGAACAAATAAAGTATAAATCGAAAAAACAATCAAACCACTGTTAAAACTGATTCAAGGACTTGTTTTATTATTTCATCATGAAATGAATCAATTGCTGTGAACTTGTGATCTATTAAAGGTTCAGTATTGTGTATGAAATGGCAACTAGCCTATTGTGTGTTTTCGATTTAGAAACAAATGGTGTTTTATTTTTTTTCTCCATCAAAGCATTTCAATCAAACACAAACAGGATTGTTATCCAATAATTACCTCCATTGTCTGTTAAGCGTCAGCCAACTTTTTCAAGAGCAATTCCCTTCTGGACTCACTGTCGTCCAAAGCGTCTTGAAAGTTGTTCCTCTCTAGCTCTACCACGCGGGATGGTTGCCACAAAGATGGAGATCTGAGTTCAACAAAGCGCAATTAGAATGATGTTCCTTAAATTGTTGCCACAAAGATGGCGATCTGAGTTCAACAAAGCGCAATTAGAATGATGTTCCTTAAATGGTTGCAACAAAGATGGCGATCTGAGTTCAACAAAGCGCAATTAGAATGATGTTCCTTAAATTGTTGCCACAAAGATGGAGATCTGAGTTCAACAAAGCGCAATTAGAATGATGTTCCTTAAATTGTTGCCACAAAGATGGCGACCTGAGTTCAACAAAGCGCAATTAGAATGATGTTCCTTAAATGGTTGCAACAAAGATGGCGATCTGAGTTCAACAAAGCGCAATTAGAATGATGTTCCTTAAATTGTTGCCACAAAGATGGAGATCTGAGTTCAACAAAGCGCAATTAGAATGATGTTCCTTAAATTGTTGCCATAAAGATGGCGATCTGAGTTCAACAAAGCGCAATTAGAATGATGTTCCTTAGTGCGTGACACGATGCTTTGTTTGTAACAAAATATTTAGAAGTTTATTGATTACTTTCAATACGCGAGACGCAAGATGGCCAAAATCCAAAAAGGCCAAAATCCAAAGTTGAGGAAATCATTAGTTAATGTACAGAACTGAGTTATTAAAACGTTCTAGAAAATTCTAGTTATAGCTTACTTTTGTTTAAAAGAAATCTTAGATTTTCATGACCTTGAGGTTTAGGAGTACGTTAACCTGGTAGCAACTAACAACTAGTAGGCTTATTTGTTCCACAACATCCGGTACAAGATAATGAGAGTTAGTTGTGAATCTTCAACCAATTTGTAAAGATTTGATAGAGAATTTGCTTTGTTGAATCATAGACAGACAAAACAATGTAACTTTAGCGGGTTTAACATATAACATATTTTATTACACAACGAGACATAACATATTTAAAAATAAACTCAAACGTTTTCGACATGTACTTGTATCTTTCATCAGGAATAACTTTAAATCTGCAGTATACATAAAATGAGAATAATAAGATTAATCTGACTATGCCCTATAATGTTAAACGAGCTAAAGTTACTTTGTTTCGTCTGTCAATTTGTAAACGTAAACAAATAAAACCTCCCTCTGCACAGGTAGGTGAGATAGCTACGGAAATTGCCTGTAATCACGTGAAGGCGTGAAAGGTTTGACCAAACAGTGTCAGTTAAACTACTTGTTAAGCAAAATAAAAGCCAACAAACCGTTAAAGAATCTTCCTTTTCGCAGGCCAGCTGAGACTTTTGTGCTTTTAATAGCGCCGCCTTCTGCACGTCCATTTTGTGAGTCCCTTCCATTTCTTTAAGTTTTCTCTCCAGCGCGTCCACTTCCGGACGAAGTTGAAGAACTTCCTTAGTCAGCTGCTTGCAATGCTAGAACACAAAACACACGAGAATCAAAAATTATTTTGTCAAACTTGAATCAAATTATAAAAAAAGTAATCAAAAAAATAACTTGAAGAACTGCTGAAGTCACAACTATGACATTATAAGTTGCCACTAAAATAGTGTAGTTTGCTGATGAAATAATCTTTCTTCGTGAAAGCTTATTTCATTGAAAACACTAACCGGTAAAATATTATACAATAGGCGACTTAGTTCTCTCTGGTTCAGCATATTTTTACTTATATCTTTTTGAAAATTCTCTTTTTTGACAATTCTCACCACTCAGCTATGCAGCTGACACAAGAAGTCATTGAACTCAAGTTCAATCGATGGATGCCGTTAAAATAAGACAATTGCAAAACAAATAAACAAAAAATGAATCTGTCTTTTCTTTTAATGAGTGGGTGTCAATGCCTTTGTTATTAACTGTTATATCATATACACTCAACAGCTACTCATCCAATGTTTTGTTACATCATCAAACAAAATTCCAACCTTTCTGCTTTCGACGAGCTGGTTTTTATTTGAATCATTTTCCTCCGACGACTTTGCCATCTCCAGCCTCGTCTTCGCCAGATCCGCGTGAAGTTCCGTGTTGTCGTCTTCAAGCGTCACTTTCGCCTGGTGACGTAACAGTATCGATGAATGCGAATACGTCACAGACACTGAACAAAATCTTAATGCAACTAAACGCAATAAAGACGAGGTGGAAATGCCACATGGAAATTTTATCTTGATTAGTCAAATCTTAAGTAATATCCATCACCATTAAATATTCAATATTATGTAGGCCTATATGGAACAATTATTAATAATTAATTAATTAAGAATTCATAATTATTAATATTTTTAACCTCAATCAGTAATAGTGTCATCACCACCTAAACTCCAACTTTTAATCGCTTCATAAATAATAATGTTGTTTTACATTTCACGATTTCCTTCATTTTTGTAGTCCTGTTGTTTGTCTGAGATCCATTTCATGTTTTCAATAATTCTAAGCAAATCGTGCAGCTGGTGGTTAAGTTGATAATGAGTTGTTTTAATATTCATGCTTTATGTCCATCGATGGTGACAGGAAGTAGACTTTAAAAACTAATTTTTGGATTCGTTGTAAGTCTTGTAAACTTAGCCGAAACGTTGTTGTTGTTGTTGTCGTATCTAGGTTGTCGCCCGGTGGTTGAACGGGAAGACAAGGAAGCCAATCGTCATGTCCACCTTCCGGTTGGTCTTTAAGTGTCCTGCACACAGCAGCATGCTCTTGAGTGGTGTCAAACCAGTGCCTTTTGAGTGTCGTTTCAGGCCTTCGCCACTTGGCCATGCAGCCCAAACGACGCAAATGGAAGTGGGAAAAGCATTGGGAATTCTTGATGACTTGTCTTGTTTCATTTGTGGAACACCAACCTGTTTCAATTCTTGATTGATTTCCTTGATCGAATTGAGAGTTTTCTCCAACTCACTGCTGTGCTTTAGCGCCCTCTCCCGGTCACTTTGCAACTCCATGTGACTTCTTCTTAATTCTATCAAATCATTTCCTTGCTTTTTCATCTTATCTCGGCACATGGAGAACTCCTGGGAAGAAATAGACAAAATAAAAACAAAAATATGAGTTAGTTCTTTTATGATAGAGCAGGGTTTTTTTTCTCGGTTTCTATTGGGTAACTTATCCATTTGGAAATAGGACAAACATCTCAACGGCTGAACTTTGTCTTCAAAGTGCTCTTTTCAATACCTAAAACAATCTTTTTATGAAGCCCTGAATATTTCAAATAAAATCAAGCATTAGATGGCTAAACTGAAGTTTCACGAACAGCAGCGTCCGAAATACAGTATATTAAAAATTACAAAGAGTCAGAAAAGTTCACTTTAACAACAATGGTCATGGACAATCTTGAAAAACTCAATTCAGTTCAGTTTGTTTTATTTTTGACCATCACAACGAAAAAACAATATAATATGAGAAAGAGAAGGTCTAAATCGAACTCTACAAGGCAATAGCAAGTTTTGTCACAATTTGTACAGCACAGCAATTGCTTTTGTTAACAAGGTTTGTCTTTGGAAAACGCAGCTTGCAGGTGGTATTACAACACATTTCCCAACGCTATCTGACCATCGAACCAATGGATCATTTGAAGCATACAGCAGACTTATCAGTAAATTTAATTGATGAGTTCAACCGCCGCATTAACGGAATGAATTTATTTTTCCCAATGATGAACATGTTTGCAAATCCTATTGCAGTTAATGTGGCCACTGCTCCTGATAATTTTCAATCGGAGTTGTTAGACATGCAGTCACATATCGAGCTCAAACAATTATTTCAAAATGAAGACCTACTTGAATTTTGCAGTCGAGTTCCAGAGGGAAAGTATCACAACTTGAAAACAAATGCCCAGAAAAACGCCTCTGTATTTGGATCAACTTACGTATGTGAAGCACTTTTTAGCAGAATGATCAGAATCAAAAATAAATATCGCAATCGGTTGACCGATGACCATCTCAAGCAGCTACTGCATACTGCATCCTCGGCAATTGTGCCTCGCTTTGACAAACTTGTTAAAGCTCAAAGCCAATGCCAAGTTGGACATTAAATTGATTTGTGTTATTTTTCTTGTTAGTGTTGCTATTCGTTGGTACATGCTTTCATGCTTTAAAATTTTCATTATAATTACTTGAGTGTTTTCATGCGACTCCATACGTACTCTGAAGTTTGAAATTCGGCCCCGACACCAAAAAAGGTTGGGAACCACTGGTCTATTCTGTAAATAAAAATTGAACCACATATCGTCACTGTATCAAGTTGAAAGCTCAAATTGTAGAACTTATGCCTTCACCTAATTTGTGAGAGCGGTAAAGCAACAACCCTCAGTAAATTAATGGTTGGTACATTTTGCAAAAGTGACATTGTTTTGTAGCAATAAATTTTTAACATCCAGTAAATCAGCATCATATTAGTTAGCAGTGAAAGTCTAAACAGTAAGAACACAATTTTTTTGCAAAAGATTGGGCTACTGTAAGAGTTGCTTAACAAAATGTTTTGTCTTATTCTGTATTCTACTATAACTTATATTCTATATAATTTTGTATGAAACAAATTATGAGTTTATGATGAGTTTAGAAAGCAAATTAACGCTTCGTGTTAAGTTTGCAAAGCAAATTAATGCACGAGGCACATCTTGTAAAGGCGAAAGATTTGTAATAGCTTCATATTGATAAAGCTTTTGTTGTACCGCAGACATACAAAATAAAGTAACTTTAATGAGTTTACCATGATTTATTTTTCATCCCCAAAAAACATACAACATAATTAAATTGCAAATTTAATTATGTTGTATTTCTTTTTGTACAATAAATATAAAATACCTGCATGTTAAAACCTATTAAAGTTACATTTCTGTCTTCTATTAACACCACTACCAAGCTGATACAGTTAGTTTAAAGTTTACTTTCTCCGTTGAGTTTCTTTTTCTTCCGCGTCATGCTTGGACTTTGCCAGGAAACTTTCTCTTTCTTTCTGGAGGAATTGTGTCTTAGTTTCAAGCTCTTGTTGGACTTGATGCAGCAGCCTGATGGTGGCTTTGCACTCGTTCACATCCATTTCTCCATCTCGGAGTCTTTCGTTTTGGATCTGAGCTCCACAACATTATGATAACTTTAAGTTTTAATCCAGAAGTTTAATAGTTTAAGGTAATTGCATGAGGTCAGAAGACAATTGAAAGCTCGCAAAAACTAAAACTTTCCTGTTTGCATAACCTCAATACAACAAATAAAATATAAATCGAAAAAACAATCAAACCGCTGTTAAAATCGATTCAAGGACTTGCAATATCATTTCATCACAAAATGAATCAATTGCTGTGAACTTGTGACCTATTAAGGTTCATTATTTTGTTTGCAATAGCAACAATTGAGTGGTTTCAATTTCGATACAAATGGTGTTTTACTTTTTTCTCCATCAAAACATTTCAATCAAGCACAAACAGGATTGTTCTACAATAATTACCTCCATTGTCTGTTGAGCGTCAGCCAACTTTTTCAAGAGCAATTCCCTTCTGGACTCACTGTCGTCCAAAGCGTCTTGAAAGTTGTCCCTCTCTAGCTCTACCACGCGGGATGGGTACCACAAAGATGGAGATTTGAGTTCAATAAAGCGCTCAGACGATTTTAACTCTTTTGCATTCAGCATAGTATTATAATGATGTTCCTTAGTGCGTGACACAGTGCTTTGTTTTGTAACAAAATATCTTTCAACACGCGAGTCGCAAGATTTAAAATATCAAGTTTATTGAGGCCAAATACTTGAAATTTGGAAATTTTTTAAGTTTTAGGAAATTGTATCAGAAATCGAACCTTGCAAGGAAAACCGGCAGAATCGCCTGGGTTTCCCAATCAAATTACGGAAAAACTCTGGACGCGATTAAAGCTGATTCAACATCACAATCATTGTTTGTTTTCGTAGCCGCCTCATGCCTTGTAGCGGTATATTTGAATCAAGATGATAGTAAGGAGCCCCGTCTATGCCCACTTTCAAATGTAACCACACCCACTTTCAAATATGTCCACACCATGGCCACCTGGAGATGCGGCCTGATTTATCACATTTTGCAGATTTTGATTACAGATAGGAATTAAAAAAATACATATTTAATCTTTGATGAAAACACTTACTTGTTGTGTCTTCTGGTTCTTCTCCAACTCCGAGAAGGCATGATTCTTTTCCTTTTCCAGCAGTTCCCCTCGTTGCCTAGCAACGTTCAACCTCTCTTTGGTCGTGTTCAGTTCCGAAGTGGTCGCAGATTGAGTCTACGAGGTTGAAGAACTCAATACACGTTTGTTGATGCGTATGAGAATTGCGAAGCCAGTAGGTAAAAATAAGAAACGAAACAACAATGAAAACTTGTTAAACATAATAATCTTCAACATTGACAGCGGTATGTTTGAAGGTGGACACGAAGATTGATTGATTGAATCTTTTATCCTAGAACTGGGAAAGCTTCTCGCAGAGCTTAATCTTAACAGTTTCGCATACTTATAGACTTATGGAGGCTTTGAATCATTGACGCACGCCCGGTCACCGAGATTGACAGAATGAAGTTTCCGATAGTTGAAATCTTGTTGCAGGGAAATTATTCCATCCATTAGATGCCGCTGAATGGAGAGCAGTCTTTAACTTGCGTTGCTCAAGCGCCCACCCCGAGAGTCGAACCAGCGCCGCCTGATCTTGAAGCTTCTTCGTTCCAAAAGTCACGAAGTTAGGCTTCCTTGCTTTCCCATCCACTTACTATAAATCTCAACCACAGAGCATAAAGTTACTATACCTACATACGACTAAAGCACAACAACTGTACAGTATAAATTGGAAATAGTTGCCAACCTCTGTAATATCTTTTAACTTGTTGTTTGAAATCTGCAATTGATTTGTGCAAATGTTCAAGAGTGACGTGGTGTTGTTGTTTGTCTGCCAGCATCAGCTCAAGTTGGCAACGGAGCCGGTTCGATTCCCGATTCAGTTCATCTATTCTGTAAATAAAAATTGAACCACTTGTCGTCACTGTATCAAGTTGAAAGCTCAAATTGTAGAACTTATGCCTTCCCCTAATTTGTGAGAGCGGTATAGCAACAACCCTGTCAGTAAATGAAAGGTTGGTACATTTTGCAAAAGTGACATTGTTTTGTAGCATCAATAAATTTTTAACATCCAGTAAATCAGCATCATATTAGTTAGCAGTGAAAGTCTAAACCAGTAGTTCTTAAACTGTGCGTCGTTTCACTTTTCTAAGGGCGTCGCAGAATAGTTCGGTTTCTTGGTGAAACTCGGTTTAAGATTATAAAAATGAGGTTAACCCTTTGAGGACCGCTGGGACACATGTGTTCCATGCACTTAGCCGAGTACACCGCAACTAACTAAAAAAATTGCCACTGCTGATACCCTAACGTAGTATTGGATGTCTATCCTTCAAAAAAAATTGGAAACTCTGAATCATTTTTCTTGGTGTTATTTCAGTTTGAAAACAGTGAAGAGTTGAGGTTGCAAGTGCGTTTTTTTTCTTTCAAATTTGCGAAGCATATTTATTTACATTTGTCCAAGCTCGAGTTGAAATTTGCAAAATACTTCCCGGAAAAATTTTTCAAACTACGAATGGATTCGTGATCCTTTCATAGTAGGAAATCTGGCAAATTTTTGGATTCAATGAATGACGATTATCCAGGTTTGGTGAAAGAAAACACTGCGAATTATTATCCCATTAGCTACGTCGTATTGATGTGAAGCAAGAGTTTCTGCCTTGGTGGTGGTAAAACCAAATACCGATCACGAATAAACAATGAAAGAGAAATGCGGGTGGCAATTTCAAAAATTCTCCCAAGATTCAATGAACTTTGTGAAAACAAACAATCCCACACGTCACATTAAATATTGTGCATCGCTTTTTAGTGTTGTGTCAATAAACAAAACTTTAATCTTAAGTTTCTTCATTTACTTTTATTTGCTGGTGCGTCGCAAGTCCAAAAAACTTTTGCAGAGGCGTCGCAACAAAAAAAAGTTTGAGAACCACTGGTCTAAACAGTAAGAACACAATTTATTTGCAAAAGATTGGGCTACTGTAAGAGTTGCTTAACAAAATGTTTTGTGTTATTCTGTATTCTACTATAACTTATATTCTATATAATTTTGTATGAAACAAATTATGAGTTTATGATGAGTTTAGAAAGAAAATTAATGCACGAGGCACATCTTGTAAAGGCGAAAGATTTGTAATAGCTTCATATTGATAAAAAGAAATAAAACATAGTAACTTTAGCGGATTTAACTCAAACGTTTTCGACACGTACGTGTGTCCTCATCAGGAATTAAATCTGCAATACATAAAATGAAAAATCAAACGTAAGAATCAAACATTAAAATCAAACAAACATTTAAGAATCAAACGTAACAATCCATCTCTCAACCGGCAGTTATTCGCCTGTGGCTCATCGTTCCTTTTGTGTGTGTTCTAATTGTTTTGTCCAATGCCTGTAGTCTACATCTCACGTGATCTGTTTCCCACCGCATAATTTACTCGCAATCATTCTCATATCATTTGTTCAGTTTGTGCTTTCAGTCCAGATTGTCGTTACAGTAACAGTGCATAGTCAAATTTATCTTACGATTTTTCATTTTATGTATTGCAGATTTAATTCCTGATGAGGACAGACGTAGCCTACGTGTCGAAAACGTTTGAGTTTATTTTATTTTAATTATGTTATATTTTGTGTGAAATAAAGTATGTTAAATCCGCTAAAGTTACTATGTTTTATTTCTCTATGGTTCAACAAAGCAAACTCTCTACCAAAGCTTTATATTGATAAAGCTTTGGTAAAGAATTCGCTTTGTTGTATCGCAGACACACAAAATAAAGTAACTATAATGAGTTTACCATGTTTTACTTTTCATACCCAAAGAGCATACAACATAATTAAATTGCAAATTTAATTATGTTGTATTTCTGTTTGTACATTAAATATAAAATACCTGCATGTTAAAACCTATTAAAGTTATATTTCTGTCTTCTATTAACACCACTACCAAGCTGATACACTGAGTTTAAAAGTTACTTTCGCCGTTGAGTTTCTTTTTCCTCCGCGTCATGTTTGGACTTTGCTAAGAAACTTTCTCTTTCTTTCTGGAGGAATTGTGTCTTAGTTTCAAGCTCTTGTTGGACTTGTTGCAGCAGCCTGATGGTGGCTTTGCACTCGTTCACATCCATGTCTCCATCTCGGAGCCTTTCGTTCTGAATCTGAACTCCACAACATCAGGTTAACTTTAAGTTTTCATTCCGAGGTTTAAATGATTTACGTTAATTGCATGAGGACAGAAGACGAAAGCTCGCAAAAACTAAAAGCTTCCTGTTTGCATAACCTCAATAGAACAAATAAAGTATAAATCGAGAAAACGATCAAACTGCTGTTGAAATCGATACAAGAACTTGTAATTATTGTTTCATCATGAAATGAACCAATTGTTGTGAACTTATGATCTAATAAGGTTCATTATTGTGTGTGAAATGGCAACAATTGAGTGGTTTCAATTTCGATGCAAATGGTGTTTTACTTTTTTTCTTCATCAAAACATTTCAATTAAACACAAACAGAATTGTTCTCCAATAATTACCTCCATTGTCTGTTGAGCGTCAGCCAACTTTTTCAAGAGCAATTACCTTCTGGACTCACTGTCGTCCAACGCGTCTTGAAAGTTGTCCCTCTCTAGCTCTACCACGCGGGATGGTTGCCACAAAGATGGAGATCTGAGTTCAATGAAGCGCTCAGACGATTTTAACTCTTTTGCAGCCAGCATAGTATTAGAATGATGTTCCTTAGTGTGTGACACAGTGCTTTGTTTTGTAACAAAATATCTAGAAGATTATTGATCACTTCCAACATGCAAGTCGCACGATGTAAAATATCAAGTTTATTGAGGCCAAATACTTGAAATTTGGAAAAATTTTAAGTTTTAGGAAATTGTATCAGAAATCGAACCTTGCAAGGAAAACTGGCAGAATCGCTTGGGTTTCCCGATCCAATTGCGGAAAAACTCTGGACGCGATTAAAGCTGATTCAACATCACAATCATTGTTTGTTTTCGTAGCTGCCTCATGCCTTGTAGCGGTATATTTGAATCAAGATGATGTTAAGGATGCCCGAGTCTACGCCCACTTTCAAATGTAACCACACCCACTTTCAAGTATAGCCACACCCACTTTCAAATATAGCCACACCCACTTTCAAGTATAGCCACACCCACTTTCAAGTATAGCCACACCCAGTTTCAAACAAGGACGCTGTTTATCGATAAATGTTAAATCTATGAGGTTATTACGAGCGCCCCCATTAACTGGTCAAGCCGTCTACCAGTAATTATAGAGTCAGTTTCATCTTTCATGGTAAACAAATCAAACAATATAAAGTCAAGCTTAACTAAAAATTCAATCAAAATTATTTCATTGAAGAATGAATTAAATGGATCATTTTTGACAGTTTTCATAAATCTTTTACTTCCCAGTGTTACCACATGAGAAATTACCATTTCATCCTGGCGACATGTAGGCTACTTACCTTCTGATTGGGGAAGGAGACTGGGAACGAATGGGAGACGGCGAACGGCGCGCTCTGATTGGTCCGTTGTAGATGCTTCCATGATCAGCAGACCGTGACCATCGATCATTCTGGTTGGATTTAAAGAAAATAACTGTGTTAAAAAAATTGTAGTTACAAAAGTATCCGTTTACAAAATTATGATACTTAGGTTACCTACTTGTACCAGTACCACGTACCTAAATGTACCATGAACCTAATATACCATAATATATCTGGTCAAAATTGAGACAGATTATACTGCAGTGAAAAGGTAAGGATCTACATACCACAAGAAACAAAAACGTAGATTTAAAGCAAACACAATAATAACGAGATTTCTCACCTGTAGATACGTTTCCAACAAACGACAGTCTGTTTAAAACACTTTAGAAGTGAAATTGTAACAATTTTAGAAGTGTAACAACACGGTAAGCCTAATGACTTACAAGAACTAATGTTATCCTTCACTGAAAGGCATGTTAGTTTCTGACGAGGAACAAGTAGTTTAAGATGAACATCAGAGCGAAGATCGCAATTACAAACCTTCAAGTAGGATTGCTGTCTGTACGTGTCTTCAAGCACTTGCATCGCTCTCCTAACGGCTGCCGATGGTGTTGAAGCACGACTACGAGAGGGCGCCATAACATCTCTGCCAGAAAAATGTTAAAAATTAGAAGTGAAATCAAGTGTTTGGAATCAAATCAAAGTTCTCAGTTCACACAAATAAACCATTTAACATAAAGTTGAAAGTGAGGCTGAAGATGAAACAAATTGCATAACCAGTGAAGCATGACCGATGCCAGGTGTCTGTGTGTTGGTTGTCTTAAACAACATTCTAAATCATCAGTTGGGTTGCTGCTGTGCTGTGTTTGCACTTTTTAAAAAACAAATTTGAATGTCTTATAGAGATATTCTTTTTGATTCAATTGGAATAATATACTTAACATTTTCTACCCTTACCTTGACAAAAAACATAATGGTAGTTTTGAAAGACGTCAAAGCCTACGTCATCACTTAAACCCATTGGTAGCTTTGACTTGTTGACATGCTTATCAACCCAACCAGAAATATAGACAATAAAAAAACTATAGTTTGAACTGAACCTGCATTGTCTTCCTGCACAATTATGTAGAGATACTTCTCGATTGGGTTCGGCAATCCAATTTACTCCACGAGAAAGCATTACATCCTTTCACCCACCTTGGTTCGTTATATTCACTTGTATCCAAGTAGGAATCAGCTCTCGACCTTGTACGACCACGAGAGGGCGGTCGTAAGTGATAATCCCACAGAGATGAGTCCATGCCTGGAAGCAGACACTTGTTCATTGCACTCGTCATGTCTAAGCTAAAGCAGAGCGGATGAAATTGTTTGTACAAAAACTATTCTACATCATTGGGCTCTTTTTTCAGATAAAAATTTATTTATTTTTTACATTTATTCAATGTTTGCAGACGTTGAATCAATGTAAAAATGATTGATTTTTTTATTGGAGAAGAAAATAATGTTTATTTTATAGCTATAAACGGAACACAGAATCTTATGAAGATGCAAGATTTATCGTTCGGCCACAAACAAGTGACCGATTGAAATTTACAGCATGATGTTGTCTGATGGCAAACTATAAATAACCATTGGGAAATAATCTCTAAGGATTGGCTGCTGTCCCATTCAGTTGCTGAGATAACTATGCCCCAAACATTTAATACTTTAGCTGTTCCCTAACTCACAGCCACATGACGTAATAAAGCTCGCGATGTTTTTGTCACCCAACATATCCCAGGGCCACTGATGATCTCATCACAAGGCTACATCACTTCCACAAAAACTGTATTCATGTTATTGCAACTACTTACGAAACTCCCGCAACTTTGTTGGAGAGGGTTGGCATCTTATATGCAATTCCATTAACAAAACCAAGAAACTAAAGCCTCTAATGTTCGAATAAGTTAAACGCAATGTGCATATGGTTGGCAAAGCTTTTTTTTAGTTCTAAAAACTTTTTTGTCTGCCCATGAGAGCATGGCTAAACACCTTTATAGATGTAATATGCTTGAAATGCGATACCCGCCCGGTTTTACTGAGCAGTGACAACTTTCAGTTAACTTTTTTGTCTATCGTGTCGTCGATCAAACGATATAATTATGTTTGTATTAAGTTACTCCCAGAGAGAAATATCCGTAATTTTTACATTGATTCAACGTCTGCAGACGTTGAATCAATGTAAAAATGATGTATTTTGTTGTTTGGGTTAAACTTCACAAGTAATACAGAGAGGATGCTATTGCTTCCTGATAACAAATAGAAAGAGTTGGAAGAGTCAAACCGTGCTTGGTATTTTCTAACTCTTCCAGCAATCGCATGTAAAGCGAAAGATTATTGTCACTAAGTAAATCGATACTTTTTACATTGATTCCACGTAGAACCAATGTGAAATCAATGTAAAAATCATTCATTGTTTATCTGGGTTGTTGTTGATAAGAAAAACTTATAAACAAAACTATTTGAATTTAGTATCGTTGGACAATGAAGGGATAACATGCCGTTTGCGCAATGCTTCAATCTCAACAAAGATAGAAGTGCTTTGGATTGCCGCAATGCTTTCTAAAAATAATCACTTTAATCTTTTGAATCACCACATTGGTTCACTGAGGCTACTTTATTAGCCTATTTCATGTTACTACAAAATATTAAAAGAGCAGCATATTATAGGGTGCTGCAAAAGAGCAAAACAGCATATTATAGGTACAATCAAAAGAGCATGTCAACATAAATGCTAAATGACAAAAATTGTCACAGCCACACTGCTTATTCGTGGCTAACAAAAAGATCATAAACATACCACAAAGCAATCACATCCAGTTAAACGGTGAGTGAAATATTGCATAGGGTGCCGTATATATAGTTTAGGAACCACTTGTAATTTCTTAAGGAGCAGAGTAAAACATCAACAACACCGCCAAACCGTACTGCATAAATGCACTCGATAGTCTGTATACAGGCAAAAGTGTAACCAGAAGTTATCAGTACTGTGTTTCAGGTTTGTTAGTTTTCATTTTTAAAATACTATAATCACAAATCACACAAACTTACTAAAACTGGTTTATAGCAAGGTTACCGATTACAAAAAAATTCGATATCATTTGAACAGGAAAACACAAGAAAATAACTGCAGTACCATATACTCTTTTTTTTTATCTTTTTACATCATCTAGCTCCATTAATACTTACCGGTAATCAATCAAAGTGCGACGTGAAGGTAAAATCAAAATTTGCCTTAATTTATCATAACAAGAGGCGATTTTCATTGGTAAATTTAAAGCAAATCTAAAGAAAAAAGCAACACATTCAAAAAGCGTAAAATTTCATCAGCTGCAAACTGCATTTTTCATTAACCATGCATATCTGGTTAATCAACCAAAGTTTGTTAATCGTTATAGGTTCAGCGAAGAATTTTTCAACTTTGTAAGAAGAGTTGTAGATAGTGACTGAAGCTGGGTTACTAAAGTAACCTTGAAAACTGAACCGGGTAACTCAATTTCCAGTTTTATTTCATGCATCATGTATGTTACTTTTAGTTTGTTAAGAGTGTTTAATTTATAATTTAATTGCTTCGTTTGCACTATAGGTGAAGTGTTAACAATTACCTGATGATATCTGGATGAAATCGTAGTCCATTTTTACGTTGTTTTTGCATTTTCAATTGTTCCCAATAAAACAGGGAATAAAACGAGTCAGAATTTCGTTCCATAAGCTGATGAATATTTGAAGCAATTGGAGAATCAAATGCAACAATATCTTCCTTTCTGGATAACTTTTGTTTTATTCTTGCAATTCTAAACATGTATATTCGTTTTACAAAGATGTTATGCTGTTGAAAATGCAAAATTTGCAATGTTTGCAAATATCACCATCAGAACCCACAATGATGACAAGACATGAAGGTGAACAGTAAACATCAGTTTGAAGTAAAGAATCATCACACTCTCAAGTTGAAATCACATGGCGAATAGCATTTTTGAAGTTAAAAGAAAATCACTCCAAAACAAAAAGTAACTTTAGCAGTACATTTACAAGGGGTCTGCTACTATTCGGCGAGTCTAATTCGGCTAGTCCGATTCTGCGAGAGCCCTTTTCGGCGATTTTTTGAATTTTTTTTTTAAAATTATCGGGTACAGTAGCCTAATTAAATATTATTGCCGCTTTTACATCGTTTTAACTTCGCTAAACGTTGAGATAAGTCCCTAACCCCAACCCCTAAAACGGCAATGATAATTAGGCTACGGTACCCAATAATTTAAAAAAAATTGCCGAATAGGGAACTCGCCGAAAAGGGCTCTCGCCGAATCGGACTAGCCGAATTGGGCTGGCCGAATCGGACTTGCCGAAACGGGCCATTCCGTTTACAAGTATATTAATTTAGCTAGGTTAGGTTCGCTTACGCTTAGCGGGTCTAGAAGTTTAGGCTCACATTATGCTTACAACCGGTAAATAATCAAGCCTTTCTGCAATTTCACATAACAATGTCATAAAAACACCACAGTAATGCAACTGTGGTGACCCTCCATGCAAACACAGACAAGGTAAGAACTGTAAACTAGAAAGTAATTTTGATTAACAACCTTGAGAAATGATACACATTGAATAAAAACACAATTAGCAATTTGTACAGTATCGCAGCAAACAAACCTGAACAGTGAACATAAATGAGAAAGAAGAGGTAACACTCTTTGTAAAAAAGTCTTGATTGTGCAAGTGCGGATATCTGGCATGTCAACTGCAGCAATCGAACATTTAAATCCATGATAAAACAACTTGTATGAAAAATTGGCTGTAATAACTAATTCCAATATGGAAGAAACATCAGTTTTATAGCGAGCAACAATCTAAAATAAAGATGCATTAAAGTTAATGCTGGCTAACGCTAACGGGTCTGCTACTATTCGGTGAGTCCGATTCGGTGAGTCCGATTCGGTGAGTCTGATTCGGTGAGTTCCTAACCTCTAACCCTAACTCCAAACCTCTAACCCTAAAACGGCAATGATAATTAGGCCACGGTACCCGATAATTTAAAAAAAAAAAATTGAAAAAATCCCTCGTTAAGGGATCGGACTCACCGAATCAGACTCACCGAATCGGACTCACCGAAACGGGCCATTCCGAACGCTAACAGACTAACTTTAAAAGAATTGTTGGTAAAATGAAGGTTTGAACATATCTTTTCACCAAAGTTTTTGGTTGTCTTTTTTTACCAAAAACTCCAACTATAGTATTGCATTTAATGTATATATATGCCAAATCAATGTGCATACACAGTAGCCTACATTCAAACAACGTTTACCATGGTCGAAACTCTAAGAACGTATCAATTGCATTTAATGTATATGCCAATCCATGTGCATTGTGCATACACAGTAGCCTACATTCAAACAACATTTACCATGGTCGAAACTCTAAGAACGTATCAATTGCTGAAACATCTTTGGACAATTCACGAAGCAGGACATTAAGGCGCAAACAAAACGGCGCAGAAAAAACGACGCCAAAGTCAATGTATAGAACGATAATACTCTGCAACCATAACAAAAGTTTATGTGTGAATAAGGATTTTTGGAGCTGGTATACAAGTCCCCTCCACACCACCCTTGGCAACTCATGACAAAGAGGAATTGACCAAAACATGTGAACAAAATAAGGAATAAGTTCTGAGCTTGTTACGTTGACTTTGGCGCCGTTTTGTCTGCGCCGTTTTGCCTCTGTGCCATTTTGTATCTGCGCCGTTTTGCCTCTGGGTAAGTCTTTGTCAACTTGACCAGAAAAAAGGGAAAATGTAACCCATGGTCTCAGATTTTGATGAAACTTAGACACTTTGCAGAGCAAGTCATTCTGAGAAAAATGATACCAATCTCAGCAAAATCGGCTCAGCGGTTTTCGGGATATGGCCATTTAAAAATGAGGTGTTTTTGCGTTCGCTCAAGCATGAAATTAGTGAAAAGTTGGTACAACAATTTTTAAACGTAAATAAAACATACACCATTAATGGTACAAACTTCAAATTTTGTGAGAACTTAAGTTTGGTTGAAGTCAACACATTTACAAACTTTCAACAATTTTGGTCATGGTTGAATGATTTTGAAGACAAGTTAATATTGTTGTGGAATTGAAATCAATCAACCGTGACGTAACTTCCAAGCACTATACTGAAAAAGGCCCCTCTTCAATTTTTTCGAGTAATACATCATATGAAAGGTCTTGACTTCCCCTATACAGTGAAACAAAGATATCTTTGTGTATTTGAGAAAATCTAGGCGTAGTAAGTCGAAATGTACCATATACACAAAGTGGCTAAATTGATTGTTTTTATAATTGTTCAACAGTGCTTTGCTTCCCTTTTTTCCAATTATGCACAAAATATATACATTAGTAGACATAATAGGTAAGTTGAAAGCTTTGAATATCTTGCTTAGTCAATTAACCATACTATGACTACTGAAAATCAAAGCAAAGATTATTGAAATTCAATGTGTAAAATGTTTCACTTGAAATTGGTTTTTAATGATTGTATAGTTTAATGCCAGAAGGAAGTAAAACCAAGAATACTAATAGAGAAGTGGCTCTTTTTACCTGGTCCAAAGATGCAATTTAATTAACAAAAAAGGTTATCGTGCTTTGAGAAATTTTAAGAAAAACATAACGATATATCACAAAATTCGTCAGCAAAAGCCAAAGGATAATTATATTGAACTCTCATTGCAGTTTTGAACCATGATAACTTTTGGTCTGCTTTTTAATTTATATTCCCAATTTAAATAATTGGTTAAACTGGATATTAATGTATATATTATTTATTAGCTGATCTCCAATGAGTTTGAATTTGTTGCAAACATTGCATAGAAAATTGATATTGGTCTTGAGCAGTTGCAAGGGTTGGACTGTCTACAACACACAAAACATGTTCAAAAGGAATCCAACATTCGTCTTTGTTTCTTGGCCAATGAAAAGATGGAGACGGTCCATTAGGGTGCAGAAAATTTACAAAGATGTCACCATTTTCTGTGTCAACTACCAAAGTTACTCCAACATAACCACTTTCCATCATACATGGCTGCTACAAAGTTTCCTTGATTGATGCTTTTGTTGCTGTACTTGGTATCAAAGTTGAAAGTGTAATTATATGTGAGTTCATGTTCTTTTGATGCCAATTTTAGACTTGTCAACTGGTTCAAAGTAATGAAATCCTCTGGTTCCTTTTATTGTACTTGCTAGCTTCCACCGTTCTTCCAGACGTTTTCTTTCATTCGTCAAATCTTCCTTGAGAAGTTTTATGAAATGTATTGAAGGCAACTTTTCAGTGCAGTGATCCATCATTTCATCTAAAGTACCAATTTGATGATGTAGAGGTCTTCGTAAACTTTCCATATGGCAAAGAAAATTTCATTTGTGCCTGCACAAACATGATTTTGACCTGGAAACATCATGGTTTTTCTTTGCCACAATTATGGTAAGTCACCTTGCGATGGCACTGGGGGCACTGTGAAGCATTCAACAGCTATGGAAAGTTTACGAAGACCTCTACATCATCAAATTGGTACTTTAGATGAAATGATGGATCACTGCACTGAAAAGTTGCCTTCAATACATTTCATGAAACTTCTCAAGGAAGATTTGACGAATGAAAGAAAACGTCTGGAAGAAAGGTGGAAGCTAGCAAGTACAATAAAAGAAACCAGAGGATTTCATTACTTTGAACCAGTTGACAAGTCTAAAATTGGCATCAAAAGAACATGAACTCACATATAATTACACTTTCAACTTTGATACCAAGTACAGCAACAAAAGCATCAATCAAGGAAACTTTGTAGCAGCCATGTATGATGGAAAGTGGTTATGTTGGAGTAACTTTGGTAGTTGACACAAAAAATGGTGACATCTTTGTAAATTTTCTGCACCCTAATGGACTGTTTCCATCTTTTCATTGGCCAAGAAACAAAGACGAATGTTGGATTCCTTTTGAACATGTTTTGTGTGTTGTAGACAGTCCAACCCTTGCAACTACTCGAGACCAATATCAATTTTCCATGCAATGTTTGCAACAAATTCAAACTCATTGGAGATCAGCTAATAAGTAATTAATTTCTGTCATACATATGCTTTGAAATATATTATATATACATTAATATCCAGTTTGACCAATTATTTAAATTGGGAATATAAATTGAAAAGCAGCCCAAAAGTTATCATGGTTCAAAAGTGCAATGAGAGTTCAATATAATTATCCTTTGGCTTTTGCTGACGAATCTTGTGGTATATTGTTATGTTTTTCTTAAAATTTCTCAAAGCACGATAACCTTTTTCGTTGATTAAATTGCATCTTTGGGCCAGGTAAAAAGAGCCACTTCTCTATTAGTATTCTTGGTTTTATTTCCTTCTGGCATTAAACTATACAATCATTAAAAACCAATTTCAAGTGAAACATTTTACACATTGAATTTCAATAATCTTTGCTTTGATTTTCAGTAGTCATAGTATGGTTAATTGACTAAGCAAGATATTCAAAGCTTTCAACTTACCTATTATGTCTACTAATGTATATATTTTGTGCATAATTGGAAAAAAGGGAAGCAAAGCACTGTTGAACAATTATAAAAACAATCAATTTAGCCACTTTGTGTATATGGTACATTTCGACTTACTACGCCTAGATTTTCTCAAATACACAAAGATATCTTTGTTTCACTGTATAGGGGAAGTCAAGACCTTTCATATGATGTATTACTCAAAAAAATTGAAGAGGGGCCTTTTTCAGTATAGTGCTTGGAAGTTACGTCACGGTTGATTGATTTCAATTCCACAACAATATTAACTTGTCTTCAAAATCATTCAACCATGACCAAAATTGTTGAAAGTTTGTAAATGTGTTGACTTCAACCAAACTTAAGTTCTCACAAAATTTGAAGTTTGTACCATTAATGGTGTATGTTTTATTTACGTTTAAAATTTGTTGTACTAACTTTTCACTAATTTCATGCTTGAGCGAACGCAAAAACACCTCATTTTCAAATGGCCATATCCCGAAAACCGCTGAGCCGATTTTGCTGAGATTGGTATCATTTTTCTCAAAATGACTTGCTCTGCAAAGTGTCTAAGTTTCATCAAAATCTGAGACCATGGGTTACATAGCTTGGTCAAGTTGACAAAGACTTACCCCTCTGCGCCATTTTTTCTGCGCCGTTTTGTTTGCGCCTTAATGTCGTGGACCGGACAATTCAGTTTGCCTAATTTAGCATATTTCTATATCTACAAAAGTAAAATAAAGCAACTGATACCCTAAACATATTAACATGATAAAATGGTGAACATATTAACATGATATGGTGCACACAATCGACGCAAGATAACAAAATGATGAAGTATATAGATCACAAAGTTTGGTTTACTCATAACAAGAGATCAAACAATGAGCTAAATTTACAAACTAGTAAGTTGTACAAAATTTCTCATAAAGAAACTATGAAAGTTAATTAGTCTTAAGTCGGAATGGCCCGTTTCGGTGAGTCCGATTCGGTGAGTCCGATTCGGTTAGTCCGATTCGGTGAGTCCGATCCCTTAACGGGGGATTTTTTCAATTTTTTTTTTTAAATTATCGGGTACCGTAGCCTAATTATCATTGCCGTTTTAGGGTTAGGGGTTAGGAGTTAAGGTTAGGGGTTAGAAGTTAGGAACTCACCGAATCAGACTCACCGAATCGGACTCACCGAATCGGACTCACCGAATAGTAGCAGACCCGTCTTAAGTGGTAGGTATACATAATTTATATAACATCATATCACAACACACAACTCATTCTCCATTATGATAAAAATATTTTGCTTACTTGGGAATCAGAGACAGTAAAGTTCCAGTCAGATAAAGATTTTTCCCAACATTGTTTTTTAACAGATGCACAAATGCTGTTGAAATCTCGATGCACTACTGGAGTTGGTAAAGGATGTTTTACTATTTCTCGTCTTGGCTGTGTAGTGTGTAATCTGTTTTGGCACAGATTTTTGTGGCAAACACTCGGTAGAAATTGCTCCTACTTTGATACATTTCTTTCCATTTGGTTCTGAAAGAAATAAGTAAAGACAACACTTCAAACCTAAAAAAGTAAGATTTTTGTATGCAACATATTATGTGATACAATTCAAGGCAGTAGGCTAAGTAGGCTATCTAAGAACACCTGTATATATAAATTTAATTTCTCATTTCCACACCAAGTATAGACATTATTTACCATATGCAATAAGTACCCTACCGTACTACATGATCATTTAATATTTACAAGAATGTAAGGCACAACTACAGAAGCATATCCATGTTGGTCAGTGGTCATACTTCCTAATGCACTTGTGTTGTGAATGTAAGCAATTTTGAACAAATGAATTCCCAAAAACTGTGCCTTCACTTCATTGAAAACAATTTGATGCCAGTGCGACTCATATCCACAAGTAAAGCAGAGATTTTATCCATTAAAACATGCAACACCTGGTAGCAGCTGTAGTGTCCAAGAAACGCATAAAAAAGGCTTACCAATGAATCTTACCAATCTATTTGAATACAAGGCATGAAAAGAACTTAGGATTTAATAAACTTGTACCTAACTAAATGTAACATCAATAACCAATAACATCAATAACGAATTGTGACCAACAAGTAAAGGCTGAAAATGAGTTAAATTTGAAGCATTGTTTGTCCATTCCGTTTGTGGGAAAAGATTCTAAAACGTTTGCTCGCAAAATCGGACAGTTTATGAAAAGTAAATTTGATGTGGACGTTTTTCCTGTTTATAAAACATTCAAAATCAGTTCGTATTTTCAACTAAAGTCCCAGACGCCTTCGTCTCTCTGTTCAAATGTCGTATACAGTTTTACATGTCCGTGTGATTCGGCATTGACATACATCGGTATGTCCACCAGACATTTGACCACGAGAGTACGGGAGCATTTGAACTTTAGAGACTTAAAGAAAAGTGCCATCAAAGACCATATTATGGAGTGTTCCTTTTGCACAAATCGAAAATTCTCTGCTGACTCATTTAAAATTTTACGCAAAGGCAAATCCTAATTTGACACAAAAATTCAGGAAGCGCTATTAATCAAACGCTACAACCCAAATTTAAACAAACAATTATTTGCTGGCGGCGCGTCCATTCTACTAAACATTTACTAAGTTAGATGGATCACGTTCCCTGTGGTGCTAATTCGTTTGTAGTCATGTGGTTGCCTTTTTCTAATGTAATTTTGTTTTCCGTCCGTCTGTTTGTTTTCCACACTATTGCTTTTAACCGCTGCGTATTTCTTGATGCTTACAATTAGTTAGCTAGTTACCTTCAAAAAGTTGAAATTTATTGCATTTTATTAATATTTTCAGATTCCTGATGAGGGCTTAGGTTAAGCCGAAAACGTTTGAATGTCAAACTATTTTGTAAATATGTAAAATATATATATACTGTTGTAATGCTCAACCCTGTGGTATTGTTGTGTCTTGCCTGTCTTTGGTATAAAAAAGCAAACTCTCTCCCGAAACTATATTATAATTATCTGTATCTGAACACCTGTTTGAAATGTCACAAGAACAACTAAAGTCCATCGTCAAAACAGCCCTGAAGGATGAGAATGTATTGACTGAAGCAATAAAAAACTTAGCTGACAATTCAGTCTTCATTGATACAATTGTAAACAAATTATATCAGCTCCTTTCTCAGGATGACAGCTTCAAACAAACGATATATGAAGCTTCAAACAAACGATATATGAAGCAGTGAAAATGGATTTTCAAAAGGACATAGAAAAGCAAAGTCAACAAATTAATGAAACTGCAAAAGACGTCAACAATGACATCAATAAACTAAAAGGAGAGCAGGAAAAGATAGAGCAATACTCCAGAAGGAACTGTCTCCTTTTCCATGGTATACAAGTTGGCGAAAATGAAGACACGGATAAAAAAATCGAACACTTTTGTAGCAACAATCTTGGTTTTGATCTGCATAGTTATGAAATTGACAGGAGCCATCGTCTAAAAGGCACACCAAAAAAAGTTGGAAAACCTCGCCCAATTATTGTAAAGTTCACATCTCATAATGTGAAACATGAAACATTTCTGTGTGACCTTGATGAAAATTTGAAAAAAATGACTAATATTAATTGCACTTCTGTAAATACCTCTATGAGCAAATTTATTAGCATATTCGAAATAGTCTTACAAAAGCATGCACTATTAAAGTGCCCCTGACAGGTTGGATCCAAGTATAGTAACTTTTTAAAGCATTTCCTTGCGCAGAATCATACTTAGCGAACTTTTTAACCTTAACCCCGTAGCTCGACTGGTTAGGGCGTAATTTACATCAAACGACGGCTCCGCAGCGCCACCACAGGCGAAACTCCATATTTCACTGCTCTGGGACGACTTTGGTGGTATTACGTCATTGTAAGTCGGCGTTCTTAGCGACGGATGAAACATACGTTTCCTAGATGTGATTGCTGGATCACAGTTTAGTCGGAGTTGGTACAAGCGGTTGCTTTTTTCAAAGATCTGTTGTTTTTTACAGTTTAATAAAACTATACTGGATACGTTCCTACAAAACCTAAAATATACTTGAAGTGAAAAATGAAGAAATTGTACGAATCATCATTCATATTTAATTCATCATCACTATTCATAATAAATAAAAGTTCTCTCTCTCTCTCTCATAATGTACCCTCAGTACGTACATAGCAGAGTCTATACATGTAAAAGCCTAGTTTACCTGTACAAGGGTACGTTTTTGTAAACGTTGTTGTTTAGAAGTGCTGAAATCATCATCAGCAACTGGTTGCATCTTTGCTGTTATACTGTAGATGGTAGCCTATGGCAGATTCCTTCAAAATGTAAAGTTTGCTCAAGCCCATTTTTACTTGAGTGGTATTAACAAAATCATCTTCAGTGAAGTGAAGAGAACAGATATGACTAGTTTTGTATGGCCCATCCTACTTTCGAACACTTGAAGAAAACTTCTACCATTTTCTTCTCAGCACCTTGTTTTGTGGGAAAGCGTAAAAAGAAACCACACGGTCTTTGTCACTGACACTGTCACATATTTATTTATTATTTATTTGCGTCAGACAAAGCTGTCCACATCGAAAATAAAACAATGAAATACTGTAATACACAAACTGAAAATGCACAAAGATCACAGAGAGCCACCTTGGATGCCGTCGGTTTAAAAGCTCACTAAATAGGCTATCTACTGTCACAAATTTACATATAATGAGCGTTGGAAGAATTGAAAGCATTCAGAACGATAAAAGTAATCAGATGACATCATGTCTGATATAAAGCGATTTGAGGAGTGTATGCAATCGGTTAATAAACGAAAACATGTTTTTTCCTCAATAAAGCATCAAACGTAGTTACATTATTCATTACTTGATATTCACGGGCACTGACCTAACGAGGCAAATTGTGCAATATTCTGAAAGAGTCATTGTAAGCAACACGTGATCGTTTTATACTAGAAGATCTAAACTTGTTCCACAACTGGGATAAGTAAAACGACATACAATAAGAACAAAATAAACTGTTTTTTACAGCGGGTGAGCATTTAGAAAAATTGAGATTTTGCATTATTTGCAGCACAGTACTGAGAGCGTACTTGCCTTGAAATATAATTTTCATCTGAGAACTATCAATAAATACACCCAGATATTTTACAGAGTCTGTGAACACAATTTCAGATTTACCTAGATGTAGCAGAGGAGCACGTAAAAGATAAAAGTTTTTTGGGGAGAATAACATACCAAATGACTTTTTAGAATTGAAAGTAATTTCATGTTCAACAGCATACTTGTGGCAAACATCTAACAAATTTTGTAAGCCACACAAACTAGGCGAGATGCAGCAAATGTCATCAGGAAACATAATATGATTTAGACAAGAGTTGCCAACATAGCAACCAACTTTTGTTTTATTGAGATAAGAAAGCTGATCAATATATACGGCAAAAAGATGGGGGCTTAACACCCCACCTTGTCAGACTCCGCTGGACACAGTAAATGATTGGCACAGGTGACCTTCCCACCTCACTTGCATGGTTTTTTTACTATAAAGGCACAAAGGTCACCAGTATTCCAATAAGCGAACAAAATAGATAGGCAGTAGGCACGTTACGTGTGACAAGCGTTCTAAACAATAAATGATGATTGACTTTGTTGAAGGCTTTTGAAGCATCCAAAAAGACAGAATATACAGGAGTGTCATGACTGATATAAGAGGACACTGGTTGTTTTAATAAAAAACACTCATTTCAGTACTATGACCAGACTTAAACCCAAATTGATTGTCACTGGTATTCCAGAAAGGCAATAGATGATTCACATAAAACATTCAAACAGTTTTGAGATTACTGTGGCTAGAGCAATAAGTCTATAGTTACCTGAATCTTGAATGTCGCCATTCAAATTCTTTACAATCGGGACTAAGACAGTGTTCAAGCAAGAATTTGGTACAGTGCCATGACTAAGACACATATTAAAAAGTACAGTACACTAATATAAAAACAAATAATCAGCATAAACAATATGTTCAGCTGAAATTTTGTCAGCACCAGCAGCCCGGTTTATGGAACCAATTGTGTCCATGTTGCAACAAAAGTTGTAATATTTATCCCTAGAAGAAATACATGAGTTAACAAATTCTTTTTCAGTGTTGGTTTTGCTAGAATTTAGCAAGGAGCTGTAATGATGTTTTCACATCTCAGCAATTGCTTCAGGACCTTGTGCTCCACCAACATTTACAGGAAGAGAACTCTTTTTGCAAGTAGACTTTTTTACTTTCTGCCAAAATGACCTATGTGAGCTGTCCAAGTTGAGTGCTGAGGCAAGCACATTTGCTCTATGTTGTTCAGAGGCATGATTACAACGGCGAAAGGCTTTTTTAAACTCCTTTCGTTTGCTCTGCATCAACTCATATAGGTAACCATTTCACTGTTTCCCATTTTTCACCTACATGATGTAACTTTCTCTGGCAGTAGCATGAGCTTGCTTAACATGATTATTCCAACCAGGAACAGAAAATATGTTACATTTCTTCTTTACACCAACAAAGATTTTATCAGAAGCTGCTTTGAGAGCATCAGTTATAATATTATAGAAAGAGTCTATTGAGGCAACATGAGAAGCATCTGAACAATGAGAATTATTGCATTTAATACTTTCAGTTGGCAAGGAAATTTGGGATAGATATTTTTAAATACAACAATACACAATTACACATGAACAGCAATTTTTAAGCATTGCCTCAACCATAAATTAAAGGTAGCCTACTGTTTGTGAGATACTGTTGTTACACTGCAAATGGCTATAGCCAGATTAGGAAAAATAAAAAAGTATCAAAATTGTAGCCCTATGAAACTGCAATTTCAATTGAATTGAGATGCTGTTTCCTGTTTGATAAAAATAAACTCAACCTATTTGATCAAAACCTGGTAGTAATAGTAAGTTCACTTTTCTATTTCGGTAATTCTTAATTTGCACATGCTTTAGACCAACAGAGCCCCACACATTCACGTTTTGCAGTAGCCGTTCTATACCTAACCAAGTCACCAGTCACCACAGATTGTATCCTTCCAGCTTACGGTGACGTCACAGCGATGTTGCCGTTTTTATTTTCGCAATAAAATGAGTGTCAGATTCGCCGATGTCAACAAAAGTTTGCAAGCGTGTAACTTAGTAGCCTGTTGATATTTTTTACAATTTTCTGGTCAGGGAAGTTTGTTAGTGTCACCTTTTTGGTATCTTAGGTAAATTTCGCAAATTTATTTACCTGTCAGGGGCACTTTAAGGAAACGTACCCGAAAGGAAAAAAAATTAACAGGAAAACCTTGGATTACCATAGCAATTATGGTGTCTATTAAACACAAAAACAAACTATTTCAGTCAAGGTTAAAAGTAAACACTAGTGAAGCACTAAATGAATACAGAGTGTACAGAAACAAACTAACACATATTAAAGAACAAGCTAAAAAAATGTACTATAGCCGATTAATTCATAGCACCCATCATAACACATCTAAGCTATGGCAAACAATAAATGACATAACAAAATTTAAATACACCTACAAGTAGCAAGAAGGAAGATGATGAAATCATCTCCGATTCTACTGCTATTGCTAACTCGTTTAATGAATACTTTGCTAACATAGGCAATAAAATGGCATCAAAAATTTCTGCTCCATGACTCCCTAAACTGGAAATGTCACATTCAAAATGTTTGTAAAAAACTTGCTAGAGGCTCCTGGGCCATTCTTCAACTCAGAAATTATGTGGATACTAACACTCTGAAAACTGTGTATTACAGTCTTATATATTCTCATCTTCAATACTGCATATCCAGCTGGAGTGGAACCTGTGACAGTGCACTGAATCACTTATTTAAGCTACATAAAAAGAGTTGTTAGAATCATCACATTCAGCAACTATACAGCTCACACATTGCAACTTTTCCATAAACTACAGCTGTTAAAAGAAATTTACAAACTAGAGATAGCAAAATACATGCACAGAGTCCATTTAAATTTATTACCAGAAACAGAATGTGATATCTTCCGCAGACTATCAGAATGCCACTCACACAATACTCGCCATTTCGCCAATCATCCAGTAGTAACTATTTTGTATCAAGGGTGCGTAGCCTACTGAATTGGGTAAAAAGTAGATGTTAATCAGGGTCCTAAAATATGGCATGAGGTTCCAGTTGATGTCAAAGGTCTTTCTCCAACTTCTTTTAAAAGAAAATTTAAACGCTACTTTCTTGATTTAAACGACACTGTATAAATAATAATTGTTTTGTCTATATATAATTACATTATTCTATCTGCTCAATGCTCACCTCTTTGGTATACGTTACTTTTGATTTTTTACTGATTAAAATTGTCAATTGATATCTCTTAAACTCCACAATTAATTCATGCAGTAGCCTAGCACGGTAGTAAACCTGCTTAGGTTTTTTTTTGCCTAATAAAAACATGTGTATCTATATCAGCAAATGCTTGATTTTTTTGTATGATTGTTTGTGTAAGTTATTTAGACCTACATCACCTAGCTTGAGGTGGCTGCTGACTAGATGACCGCTTGGTCTTTTCGCAGTCTCCTCGTCATATGACACACAGCAAATTATTGCATATTTTGTATTCTTTTCATGTTTGTGTTTGTGACAAATAAATAAACTGACTGACTGAAACACCACCATGATTTTTAAAAATGTAGCCTATTTCCAAAGTGGTGTAGCCTACAATAGAAGAAATATTCATGGTCCTGGATACACTAGGCTATGTGCAAAGTTCAAAGACATTAAATAGCACTTGAAGTATCCAATGAGAGAATGTGAAAGACCAAAATGAGTGACCAGCCAGAGTGGACAGGTCGCTGAGTCCACTGGCGCCGACTTACGGGGTTACGGGGTGGCCACGCCACCCCGTTTAGGTTACATTACTTACTGCAAATAAATGTAGTTTGAACAGACGTTTAAATCTTTTTTTGATCATTGGTTTTCGCTTCAAGTCAACGTAAAGCAAGAGGTGAACCAATACAGTATTGCGAAGAAAATGATTGTTTTTGTCACAAGCATGATACTCGCGTAACATCAAGCAAGCTACGTGAAGATTACGCAACACGTGGCTACGAGTTTTTTCCTTGTTGTTGTTGCGATCGTTTATTTGTTACTTGTCATAAGTCATTGTTACATTTGTTAGGTTTACAATGGGATTTATTAATCAATAAAATACGATCTTTCCATTGCCTCCCTCAAAAATCTTTTCTGAAAAATTTTAAACTGCTCATAATATCGCTATAAATTATGCCAGCTATAAAATACTTGGAAATAAAATTATCTCGATGATTGATAGCTCCACTCCCTAAATAAATGAATATTTTAAATTTCATTAAAAAATGCAATTTTCGAAACTTTTTGAGTTTTAATTAATAAGTGCACTTAGTAAAGTAGCAGTTTTAACGTTCTGTGCAAATTTACACGTTTACATGATTCTATTCGAGGAAAGCTACACCCCCTGCCAATTCCCAATAATAAAAGCAACCTTTTTCAATTACTCAAGATTTTGCATTTTGAATTATTTTCCGATTTCAATTGGAGTGTACTGTCATCTACTTTATGCTTTAATTTCTACTTTGTTATTTACTTCATGCAGTAATATTGCGTGTCGATGCGTGACAAACTGTGATGCGGGAATTTATTGGTCTGACATAGGAGTTGCTTGTTACATCATAGAAAAAATTACGAAACGTCGTCCAGTAAAAGTTTTCGCCGACATTCCAGCTTTATTCAGCTTAAAGATGCCACCAAAAAAGCATTCAAAATTGCAGCTCTCCATTGAGTCATTTTTTGTTGCGTCTAGTCAGGATTTCAGCCAGCATAAAAGTGACCAAATGCCTGAACGAAACGAAAGTGTGCCACTGCCAAAAGGCGTTAGCATGATCAGGGAGGTGGAAGAACCAAGCACGAGCAGGATAATTGCTGTTGAAGGGAGAAGCTATCAAAAACCGTGAAGAGCGAATTTCCGTGGCTAGAATACGATAGATGCAAAGATAGAGCATTCTGTCCGATTTGCAACTAGTCGCAACTGCTTGAATTTGATCTATTTGCAAGCAATGAAACAATTTCATTAATTCTTTCAAACGTGGTCTGCATTGTGAAAATATACTTATCGCTGCCTTCCACCACCTGCGAGGCGGAGCGATCGTTTAGTGCACTCAGGCGCATAAAAACCTACTTGCGATCTACCATGACGCAACTGCGATTGAACCACGTCCTAATTTTAAATGTTTATCAAGCTGAAGCTTCACGGTTACAACTTGAACAGTTGATTAACAGTTGGATTGACAGAGCTGCTGTTCGCAAAAATACTTTTGCCAAATGTT
Source organism: Aplidium turbinatum (assembly GCF_918807975.1). Classification (NCBI taxonomy): domain Eukaryota; kingdom Metazoa; phylum Chordata; class Ascidiacea; order Aplousobranchia; family Polyclinidae; genus Aplidium; species Aplidium turbinatum. The sequence goes on from NC_137472.1 coordinate 63,389,964, forward strand.
AAGTGTCAGAGCAGCAACGTAACAATAAAATTCACGACATACCTCCTGTGCTTTGTTTTAAAGTTGCTTTGTAAATTATCAAGCTATAAATCAGGTGTGAAAAAACAATTGCATCTACGAAACACGCTTAGTAAAAATCAAACAAAAACATGCAGTTTGAAAGTTTTTAGGTTGCCATATTGTGCTATCCGCCACCCCGTGCAAAAATAAAAGTCGGCGCCTATGGCTGAGTCTACACTGCATCATCATCATCATGCTACCCTCCCAGTCAGGGATGGATCTAAGGGGGGGGTGTGGGGGGGTGCGCACCCCCCCAAAAATTTCAAACTGCTATTATTTTAATAAACTAATGGTATTAAAATCTACTAGTATTACTTTATATTTTTATAGATCATAGCATTTTATCTCAGCATGTAACGAATTGATGCTGTGTAGATTATGGAATGTGTACCAATGGAAATAATCATGTGTTTTGTAGGTACTGCTCATGTTTTTAAACTTTAGAATATTTTCTAAAATTTCATCACGTTCTTGAATTTTGTTATACCATAAGTGTTTTTTATTAATGCTTGTTTTTAAGACTTGATTTTTCATGCACACTTTCTCCGTTTTCAAGTCTTTATTAATATTAAACAAAAAGGATGCAACCTAGTTCGTACCCTAAACAGTTCGTACCCTGAAAAGATTGAGAGAAAAAATTAAAAAAGCTGAAGTCGCTGATCGCAGTTTCAGCAAACATTTTAAAATTTTCCCTCTGAAAACATCGAGAGAAAAAATAGCACAAAGCCGAAGTTATCATAAACAAACCAAAACTCAGGATCATTACCGGAAATTTTAAAATGTTTGCAAAAACTCCGATCTCAACCCTAACCCTTTTAAAATGTTTGCAGAAACTGCGATCAGTGACTTCGGTTCGGAAAACTCTTAGGATCATTACCAGAAATTTTAAAATGTTTGCGAAAACTGCGATCAGCGACGCTTTGTTCTATTTTTTCTCTCGATCTTTTCAGTTTGTTTGTTTGCGGAAACTCCGAACAGCAACTTTGGCTTTTTTTAATTTTTTCTTGATCTTTTCAGGGTACGAACTGAGGGTATGAACTGTTCAGGGTACGTACGAACTAGGTTGTACCCAACAAAAACATCTGCATTAACAACATGAATGCTTATCAGTATGCCAAATACAGCAGAGACACATTTTGACAGTGCCACACTGATCGATCTCCTTAAATGAAAATAGATTTCAGCAGCACCCCCCCAAAAATTAGAGGCTGGATCCATCCCTGCTCCCAGTACTAAGTAGCCTTAGCTTACCGGTACCTTCAATAAAGTTGAAGTTGCAGAGCAACATATTGGACATCAGTAACAACCATAATATACTGGTACAGCACAGGCCTAAGTCACCTAATGCAATATGAATATTTAACATACCAATAGGCAATAGGCATACTGTCTGTAAACCTACCGATTTTTCATGTGATACCAGAAATCAATGATGAAATTCAACAGAACTTACTCAAGATGAAATCAGAAGTTTTGAAATGCTTCTCGCAAATTCCACATTGCCCACGATGAATTTGAGACTTTATGTTATCTTCTTTTGCATTTGGATTTCGATATGATAATATAATATGAAACGATTAAGCAATTCTTGATGTTGATATTCATCAGTGTCTTTCTTCAAAAACTTTAAACTTTTCACTTGCTTAATGTGAACATAGTGTCCCTTTTTATACCTGGTAGAACCGGAATGGCCCGATTCGGTGAGTTCCCTATTCGGTGAGAGCCTTTTTCGGTGAGAGCCTTTTTCGGTGAGAGCCCTATTCGGTGAGTTTTTTTTTTTAGTTATTGCGCGCCGTAGCCTAATTATCATTGCCGTTATAGGGTTAGGGGATAGGGGTTAGGGGATAGGGGTTAGGGGATAGGGGTTAGGGGTTAGGGGTTAGGGGATAGGGGTTAGGGAATAGGGGTTAGAGGATAGGGGTTAGAGGTTAGGGGATAGAGGTTAGGGGTTAAGGGTTTGGAGGTTTTTGGGGGGTTGGGATTTGGTTTTTTTTTGGAGTTTGGGGTTTTTTGGGGTTTGGGGTTTTTTGGGATTTGGGGGTTTTTGGGCTTTAGGGTTTTTTTGGGATTTGGGGGTTTTTGGTGTTTTGGGGGTTGGGGTTTGGGTTTTTGGGGGTTTGGGTTTTTGGGGGTTTGGGTTTTTGGGGGCTTTGGGGGTTGTTGGGGTTTTTTGGGGTTTGGGGGTTGTTGGTGTTTGGGGGTTTTTTGGGGGGTTTGGGTTTTTGGGGGTTGGGGTTTTTGGGGGTTTGGGTTTTTGGGGGTTTGGGTTTTTGGGGGTTTGGGTTTTTGGGGGTTTTGGGGGCTTTGGGGGTTGTTGGGGTTGTTTGGGTTTGGGGGTTTTTGGTGTTTGGTTTTTTTTGGGGGGTTTGGGTTTTTGGGGGCTTTGGGGGTTGTTGGGGTGTTTTGGGGTTTGGGTTTAGAGGTTTTGGGGTTAGGGGTTTTAATTAGGCTACGGTACCAGATAATTTTCAAAAAAAAATTCAAAAAAATCACTGAATAGGGCTCTCACCGAATCGGACTCACCGAATAGTAGCAGACCCGTCCAGTGAGACCTTATATATCTCATATTATTATTATCATATTATAGACCTAGCTAGCAGTTGCATTATAAGCATTTAAGCAAGGTAGGTAGGCTCAGATCAAGTTATTTAGTGGTATATAATAACATTCCGTCATTCCATGGCTCCAAGTTTCTGTTCTGTTCCTGGATGTTCTACCAGGGTCTGCTACTATTCGGTGAGTCCGATTCACCACTAAATAACTTGATCTGAGCCTACCTACCTTGCTTAAATGCTTATAATGCAACTGTTAGCTAGGTCTATAATATGATAATAATAATATGAGATAAGGTCTCACTGGACATCTCAATTACCATACACAAACATCATTCCATCAAACCAACCGCTAATTTGCTGCAATAGCGTTCTTTTTAATATGCAACCTGCAATCTCGCAACCTTCTGCAAATACCTGTGACACCATAGACTAGGGTTGCCAGAGGTTAATATAAAAAAGAGCCCAAGCTTATGCAAAAAGTAGCCCAATTTATTTTGGGGTTCTAAAATGCAGCCCAAAATGAAGCCCAAGCAATGAGATAGGCTATTAGCCTATACAAAATTCTTCCAGAACGCTTAATCATCAGTTCCAAGTTATAAGTGTTTTTCCAGTTCTTCACATCTTTCAGACAGATTGGCAACCATGCATTCACTCAACTGTTTGTTAAAATAACTACAAACAAGTACCTAAACATAAAAAATGGTTTAATATACCTTTTGCATAACGAACCAACAGAGCGTGTTGGAGTCGTGAATGACTAGGTTAGTGGCGTAGTTTGCAGGCGAATAAATTGTTTAGCGTTTGCTTGAGCTGTTGTTTTGTGATCTTTACAGGCGTGTATCAGTGTTTCAGTATAATTTGCCTACTAGGACTACCCAAGCACCATGATCATCATCGACTGCACTGAAGTAGGCTACGTCTCAAAACACTATTCTCACTTCACTGTCAGTCGCAAACGCACTCGAACTATAAAAGTACTAACACTGCAAAGGCATTAATGGTAGTTGATCCAAATGGGCGTATTATGTTTGTATCTCAGTTGTACACTGGTAATGTGAGTGACAAAGAAATATGTCAGAGAAGTGGATTTTTTCACGTTTTGAAGCAGAAAATAGCTGCTAATGAGCTGCACTTCAATGATGCTATTATGGCCGATAAAGGGTTTCTCATAGAAAAAGACTTAGGCTACATGATATTGGTCTACATTTTAATATCCCACCGTTCGCCTCAAATGAGTGAAGACGAAGTGTTGAACACACGAAGCATTGCACGCCATCTTAAACCTAGTTGTCCTTGGATCGAAAAATAGTATTTATGCGTTGTGTTAAGCTGTAGGGTGTAGGGACTGTAGGCCTATGTCGCCATCCAAGACATGAAGGTAGGAGTCCTTGTTTGTAGCCATCTCTTTTATAGTGCTATTCCTCAACGTAAATGGACATTTTATTTCTAACAAACCAAAGTTACTTCCAGTTTCATACTTTGATATATCACTTATGCCAAATGACGGCAGCTTTTCTAATGATTTTATCCAGCATGCATCCAGTGACACATTGTAGCTTATATCACAAACTCTACAGAATAGCATTTGTTAATTATGCCTATGACCATGGGCTACTTGGAACACTCAGGAACCCATAAAATGAGCTTTTGGCTTAAAAAGAGTGGTTATGGTAGGCCTAGCTAGTGACTGAACCTGTGTGGACCAGACCTACTTAATCTACCTAGTGGGTATTGAAACATTGCCATCTACAGTAGCCTATTAGGCTAGTTTTTAGTTAATAATTAAACAATAATGGCCGACTAAGTCTTAAATTTAATCGAGGAAGCTAGACTAGGCTGATAAGCAGTGACGATCGGTGAGGGAAAGCAAGGAAAGCAGTGCTTACCTTAGCAAAAACTATGCAAAATATAATGACTGAATTCTAGGTTTAACTTCTTATTATTTTTATCACGTCTATTTTAACTTGAAAATTACTGTATTCGTGACTTGAATTACTCGTAACGCTTGTGAGTAGTCTAAATCCTCACCAAACCGCATGTCTTGCCTATAAATGCCAATTCACGCAAACGCGTCTGTCAGAAACAATCACTGAGGCTCAAGGTAAGCAACTATCAAACTTGCTTTCCCAGATTCAAAAATGTCAAAAAACGCCTTCGTTTTATCCAATCATCACTAGTTTTGCAAAACGTCACCAGCTGCTTAGCCAATCAGATGTGTTATGGTTATGGTAGGTGAGTTGTGCTTTCCCAGTGACGTCAATTGGTACATTCGCTAGAGCGACTAGACTAACTCGTCAGAATGGTTCTCGTCACGGTACACGCCTAGCATCATAATGCCAAAAAGCTTGTTGCTGTTTTTTGATGTCTCCTCGCCATGTACTTTAGCCTACTGTACTAGCTTTCATAGTCATGCCTTTGCCCTGTTTACATCGTTGATATAACGTTACTTCGCCAATGAACGTTCAGGTGCGGATGCAATATTTAGTTTGTTAAGCTTCTATACGCAGGAGGCAAACTTATCCAGCTTTTTGTACAAATTGCTTGCGGTTGTAATGTTTAGGCCTAAGTGTTAGTTTTTGTAGTGTAGGCTTAACTGAATATCTGAGAATAAACATTCATGACGAATTGAACATTTAGACAACTATTATTCCATGTCTAACACTGGATTTTGATCCTGCAACGTTAAAATTAAGATTGTTTATGACTTCTAAACATTAAATGAATGTATGATCACGACATAGGCGAAGCACAATTTGACAGATTTTTATGTTTGATTTGTTTTGGAAATGCTCTCAGAGCGCACCAAACTGGAAGTGTTTTTCAAAAATTTCTGGGGGAGGCCCCCCAGAGCCCCCGCTGGAAGGGTTGCCTTCGGCAACACGCCTTTGGGCTTCGCCTGACGGTTACTGATAAGTGATAACGCACGGAGGGGATGGACACACACAGCAACTCAACTGGTCCGGTGGCCGTCTTACACTGCCTTACCTAGTCTGTTAGCCAGCACTATGATGAAAACGAACAAAAACTGAAATGTACCGATAACCTACAACAATTCATAAACACAAAAAATTTACTTTCACTTGCCAGCGACCTCACGCTTGCTTGCAATAACAAGAAACGCCTTCATAAACCGTACTAAACAAGCGATTCTTAATCCCTCAGACCATAGACTTTACATACGTAGACGAGAAACTCCGAAAAAAGAAAAAAGCGATTTTAATGAAACAAACCAAAGTGGCGTTAAAATCATGCGTCTGCCTTGCCACGCATGACTGGTGCTGACTGGCTTTCCATTGGCAAAACAGAAAATGACACTTCTTACAATTTCAAACATCTGGGAGCGGAAGCTTCATGCTTATACAAGAATAGCAATGGCACTTGGCAGTGTCTGGTGAAAACCTATTTCTTTCTGATGAAAATTGGGAAATACACGTAGAGGTAATAATTGAGACCGTGCTTCAGACAGTAAAATATTTCAGCGGAACTTTTACTAGTAATACTTCAACTCTGTCGTTGATATAGTCTGTCTAAAATCTATGGTTTAACATGTTAATCTACTTCAACAGAGACTGTTTGTTGTGATTCTCTTTACAACTGCCTATTTTGGAGCTGCGTAAAGGTCTGTGACCCAGACTTTTGCCGCTCATACCGACTTCCGCCCGTAAGCTTCATGTATTAAAAGTTATGAGATAGTGTGTATGACTTTGATTACATAGTTTTAAGTTTAAGTCTTATTACATCGGTATACATCAATCAGATACCATTCGAATGGTTTATCGGAAATACTGTAATTCAACGTGGATCGTGCCTAGCAGTTGCAGCAGGATTGGCAAAGAAGTCTTCCGACATTACTCCAAAAGCTATTGAAGTCATGACTTCCATTTACGACGGTAAGTTGTAGGCTAATTTTATGACAACAATCGATTGAAGAACAACCAACTAGTGAAGAATGTTGCATGTTTTTTTTTCAATTCTTTATCTTTATCATCCATTTACGGGAAAACAGCGGAGGCGTTATATGCATAGGACCATTTGATCCAGACCTGCATGGGAGTTTCCAGATTCAAGTTTCCGATTTCATTTGAAGTTTGATCTTGTCTTTGAAGAATTTGCTGCTTGTCTGAATCCACAAGCAGAGGAAATTATCGTAAAGCGTCTTTCCCAAGGACGCAACAAAATGACCTGAAAAGTTGAACCTGAGACCTATGCTATCAATCACAGGCCGCCGCAAAAACAGCGCGCCAGACCTCTTGGCCATACTGCCGACATTTCGATGGGCTAATCGTTTTGAGTACCGGTAACCTACATTCTGCTATGAACTTTCTCCCCTATTACCGAGATTTTATTTCAGTGCAGCCCCCTTAGAGAGTGTGCAATGTGCATGATAAAAGAAATATTGTTAATTTTTGTAAGAGCGGTAAGAGTAAAGCATTTGGTCGACTGACTTTTGCTAAAGTAAAATCTATTCCTGTTTTACAGATATAGCTAACATTGAGATGGTTGTGCTTTCTTTTTCAGAGTTTTTGAAAAGTCGTGATGAAGGGCAATTGATAGGCTACGGCTATTTTCTCAAGACGCTTGAAAAGAAGAGTTCTTGAAAAGTCACACTCACAAGTCACAACCATCGGCATTCAAAACGCTTTGAAGACAAGTTTTATCCTTACATTAACTTATTTGGTTGACATCTTTGGTGCTCTCAATCAGCTGAATTACCAAATGCAAGGAAGTGGTAAAAATGTAATAGAAGCTGAAGAGTAAATGAGTGCTTTTCAGAGGAAATTGCAGTTGTGGTGGCAGCGATTGAATATAACAACTTCGCTAACTTTCCACGTTTGGACGAGGTAATAAGTAGTTCCGATACAGCAATTAATGGCGAAGTTGCAGAAGTTCAGAGGCTTTAAGCCAGTATTTACTGAGCATTTGCAGAAGTGCAAAATTTATTTCAAGACTACTTTCCTAAACAAGCGTAATATCCAGCATGGATACGTCAACCATTTGTTTATTAAACTTCAACAGCAGATATAAACAGTCCATACTTAGATTACATTATCGAACTTCAAGAAAGTGAGATGCAAAAAAGAAACTTAACACAACAAATCTTCAATCGTTTTGGTGCCAACAAATGGAAAGTTATTCTCTGCAAAAGTTGCCCTTGAAGTTCTCGTGCCAATTGTAACCACTTATTTATGCGAGCATGCGTTTTCTATTCTGATGGATGTTAAAGCAAAAAAACAACATCGGCTTTATGCAAAAATGACAATAGAATTGCTGTTTCCAATACAGATCTTCGAATCGCACTATTGGTCTCAGAAAAACAACAACAGAAGGCTCATTGATTCAGTAATGTATTATTATTAAATGTGGTAGATTTTGTTTGTGACTCAGCGAAAATTTGGGGTTCAACGAAAGCTTGCAGACCAGCGTAAGGGTTCGGCAGGTTAGTAAAGGTTAAGAACCACTGCCATTGACCTTTCATTAGACACAAATACCCTGCGTCGCTGAGCGAAGTCAGTTAGCACCACTGAAGCGTGACTGGAACGGAGATAAAGCGAGAAAAAAGCCAGTTTCTCGTCTACTAATGTAAAGTCTATGCTCAGACTGCGCGTGCGCATTACTCAAACGTCACGCTCTGGTGATTTTGTATGTGCAAAAGGTCTATTGCTTTTCGTGATGAGCTAACGCATCAAGAGTGTTCCCCTCAAGACCATCAACAGCTTAGATAACCCACCAAGGTCGATCAACATAGCAACTATCATTTTGTCTTGTTTTTTTTTACGTCACTTAAACCGTAGCTTATGATTGGTTGGCGGTTGCATTCTAGTCAATTTCAGTGGCAGAATTTCGACTTGTTAAAGTGGCTACCATATATTAACCTCTGTAGAAACGATTTATGTGATCCCTTTCTTATTTTGAATGTTCTTGTTTTGCTTTCATGCTTCAGTGAACTCCAGCCGCATGAGTTTTGAATCTTCATGTTTCATTTATTGAAAAGTTTTCTTTTGCGTTTCGACAGAGCGGTGGACGGGCGTATTTTTCAATAATTTCTTTCTGATGGTGGTTGGCTTGTGTGCGTGGATTACAAGTAAGTGTTTTTGTGTACTTGAATAAACATTGGTCAGCTTGAGTCAGATGTGATGAATTGAGGCCTAAATGGTAGCCGTTCCTGTCGAGCAAAATATGGCACAGCTGTTGTATGCAGGGTCCGTTATTAACCCTACAAAAATCGGATGATACAAAGTCTGATTGTCCAGCTTTGGCATCGTGCACGTTATAGCGTCCGTGTTTTGTCGCTTCTACCTTTTCTAGACCCCTGCTATGTGTATATTATTTTTCATTGTGAAGGTCAGAAATAAAAACAAACTGAACTGATATTGATGTCGACTGCATTTTCATGGAAACCTGGATCACTCAGGTTGCCAGAGTTGCCGTATATTAAAGCTTAAATATTCACATTTTTGAAAATTGGCATCTTTATACCAAATTGGTAACCCTGCCTGACGGAGGCCTCCTAAAACCCTGCTATTCAATGAAATAACTACGAATCAGGTAAAAATCCTAAACATGCTACAATTTTTACATAAAAATTTATATTGTATTTTTTTATAATAAGTAGCCCAATTGGGCGCCAGCCAAAAAAGCGCGCCCAACGCGAATTTTTGGCGCCTGGAAAAATCAAAAGTAGCCCAATTGGGCGTAAAAGTGCCCAATCTGGCAACCCTACCATAGACCTTTCATTAGGGAAAAGACTAGAACATCACACGCCCAGGGCAAAAGAGAAAATTGAATTGAGTCCTGTCTTTGTCATGAGTTACCAAGGGGGGTGAGGGGGGGGGACTTATATACCAGTTCCAGGTATAACCTGTCCCCCCACCCCTCATGGTAACTCATGACAAAGACAGGACTCAATTCAATTTTCTCTTTCGCCCTGGGCGTGTGACGTTCTAGGCGTTACCTTTCATTAGACACAAAAAAGCATAGTAAGTTTGATCAGTTAAACCACAGACTTTATATTAGTAGACGAGAAAGTGGCTTCTTTCGTGCTTTATGTCCGTTCCAGTCACGCTTCAGTGGTTCTAACTGACTTCGCTCAGCGACGCAGCGTCACACCTGTTGAAACATTACTTAAATTCCAACGCGAAGGCGATTCGTAGTGAAAATTATTACGGAATTAACTTTTTGCTTGTTTGCAAGTAACGTAGGCCTAGTCTATTTTCGAAAAGACTGAGAAGCTCATTTAAAGTTTAAACATTCGAAATACCTGGCTTCAATAGTAGATTAAAACAATTGAGATACGCCGAGGTAAATATTGTAAGAATTGAATATTCAAGCAGGAACGACAAGAAGACATGTTCTACGAAAATTTTAGGAAATTTCGGTCGCTTTTTAGAGAAATTACACTTGTTTTTAATAAGGTGTAGCCTGGGCTGATGTAAAACAACGGAAATGTTTAGAAAGGTGTCTTACTTAAAGGGATACTAAAGGAAAAACTTGACTTGGCGATTTTCCACGTTCTTTGTGTTTAACATGCTACCATAAACGATTTTCAATAAAATTTTGCCCCATTGCGGTCTATTCAGCATTCCGCGCGTGTTTTTGTCAGAGCTTTCAAAACGGGAATGGGCGTGAGCAGCGAAGCGTGCGACTGTACAGCCTATGTCACTAACGACAAGCAATCAGATCTGGCCCCCCTCACATATCCTTTAATTACTTGAAGCACAGTAATGCCATGCACTTGTTTTTTCTTGACTTTTCCTAAAATTGCAAGGCGGATCTGATGATGTAAAGTTTGATAGCAAAAGTTGTGTAGTTTGTTTGTAAATTCAAGATTTTGGTGAATTTTTGCTGTTTTTGGCCTACGTTTGGCGAGGCATGAAATCGATTTCTTTTCGCTTACAAACGATAAGCTCATAATTGCTCCATGAATCAACATGCGCAAGGAGAGAAACTATTGCGGAGTTATGCATTGTTTTGTTTGACCTACATTTGTCCCGAGCTGATGGCTAGAGCTGTCCAGTCAGAAAATCACTTCTTTTTTTATATTGATTTAACGTAGGCGTACCATATTTTCATCACCCAAAAAGAGGACATGTTTAGTAAGCACGTAATATGCCAGTGGATTTTTACGTCAAAAACAATTTTTACATCTTCTTAGATTATTATACGCCTATGTAGCAAAAATGACAAATAAAAAACATAACATATTTATTTGTCAGATTCAGTCAATGAACATTTGCTGTTCATTTGATTTTCTCCACAGAAACATGCGTTTTACATTTGCATTTTGAGCCATAGCTTATTGCAGATGAAGAATTGCTCGATTTTTAACAATTCATTAAAAAATCTATAGTCCTGCAATATTTGAACTATTCTATCCATTTTCTAATGTGCCATCATTTAAACCAGCCTGGTCCAGCTGCAGGCCCGCGGGCCAAACTTGGCCCGCGAGTTCCGTTTTTTTTTTTTGGTCTTGAACTGATAGTCAGTTTTGCTTTAATCTAGCAATATTACTTCAATTTTTGTTTCTTTTTTATTGTAGGCTATTTGACAAAAAATCTTTGTGAATGATCCTTTGTAATGCGTAAAAATACCACTTTGTTCAAAAATTTCCCATGGGCGTGAGAGTTAGTACACAGCCCCCAGAGCTTCAACTCCAATTATGTGAACGTCAGAACGATCCGTTTTTGCTCTCAAAGAAAATGGAAAGTCCTGCAACCTTTTGGAAGTTAGTGTCAAAACAGCAGTTTCCCCTTTCAAAAGATGCTGTTCTGAACCTGCAGGCCACTCGATGTTTGGAAGTACATACATTTGCGAATGTACATTTCCAGCAATGAAAAATATTAAAGCCAAATATCGAAATCAACTTGGAAACGAAGCTCTTTACGCTTGCGTTCGCATGGCCACATCTACGATTCTCGTGGATACCAACGCTATTGTCTAAAATTAAAATCTAAAGTTGATAACGTTAAAGATGATCCTCCTTTTAGGGTGAAACAAGCTGTAGAGGTTTTAGAGAGTAGTAGGCTTAAGTATATGCCATAGGCTACGTATAATTTGCCAGCAATAAACCTATGAATCGCTATTTAAAAACATTGGCCCGCAAGATAAAAAAAAGTCTTTGGCCCGCGATGAAAAGAAGTTGGACCACGCTGAATTTTAAACAAAGCGAATGCAAGCGCTTTAAATCACGTTTAAGACACCTTTGCACTAGCTTTGGTATAGATCGGACGGTTTAACATTATCAATGCCAACATTTTTCTGTGACAGATACTTTCACACACCGCTGAAAAGCGTTATCCTATTCTTTGGTGCAAGACAACATAAGCAATAAGCATTCAATCAAAGGATGTGAACTCGGAAAATGAAATTAGTGGTCTATTCATCCAAATAGGCAACACAAGAATCAATCAGTAACACTGCCTTCGTTTGCCTCAGAAATAATTGTATCCACCATATCCACAGCAAGCAATGTACTGTCAACCTCAAAGTTAATAAACACTTTTCTTAAACAAGGATACTAAAGATAGCCTACTTCTGCCACAGCTCACAGAAAACATACTTTTCCTTTTTGGCATCGTTGCTTAGCCTTATTTAGCTTTCACCAATGTCACATAAAAATAAAACCATGCTGAAAATGATATCAATGCAAAAAAGATGACGTTTGAGCATTTTCAAGTGTCCTCGGAGGACAATTCATTTTTTATCAAAAAAGAGGACAAATCCTCCTAAAAGAGGACATACGATAGCCCTATTTAACGTCTCAAGACGTGACACCAATATAAAACAGAAACGATTTTCTTATTAGGTGGACAATAGAACATGTTATTCCTTTTTCATAGCATTGCATTGAAAAATCGCACAATGCTCAACCATGTCTTGTGCTATAACATACCAGCTAGTGAGCACGCAGTTGTTTATAAAAAAGAATACGCTCTACCATTTAATTTTAGAGACTCGAGAAATAGTTATCCACCACCAAATTAATGATCACATATAAATTATTGAAAACAGTAGAATTCGATCCAACAAATATCTATTGCAATACGTTACAGTACGAAAGACATGTAAAACCAATTTAGCCTAGGGCTAGGCTATAAATCAAAATTCTATGAAATGAGCAAAAGTTGCCCTAAATGTGCCTGATTAAATTTGAAGGCTTATAAAATGAAATTATAAAATTAGATTTGAAGGCTTATATGTAGCTATAAAAACTTCCACAAACGTGTTCTTTGTTCATGTATTGGTAGATATATTACGCAAATTGTTGTCTTTGATAGAGTTTTTTTGTGCTGTCGTTACAGAGAGCCTTGTATCATATCATTTTATTCGAAACTACATTCCCATACCAGCAGTGTTTGCAAAACATAAAATGTAGTCTTCCTTCGAACAAAGAAATAGGTGAAGACCAACTTTCAGGTGTTCATGCTTGCGTAAAAATACATTTAGAACATGAGAAAATCCATCGTGAAACTTCAATCAGTGTAGCCTAATTAGCGATATATAGTAGGCTATGGGTTTTTATTAATTCAAGGTTGATACTTTGCACTGTGTTTTTTAGGTGGTAGGCAGATACCAAACTCCATGATCATTTTTTACTTTTTGTCATTGTTTTGTTCATCACATTTTCACCACTGGATGTAGCTATGAATGGCTTTTGATGTGAAATTATAGGCTATTTTTTATCAGCCTTATTTTATTTTTGTATTTTTATGATCTTATGACGTTGATTTTCCTACAGAATTTCTACAATTTATTAAAAAAAAACACACATTACCTAAATCAGTGCTTCCCGACCTTTTTCGGCTTGCGACCCACTTTTGATGCAAGTTTTATTGCGCGACCCACTTTTAATGCAAGTTTTATTTTGCGACCCACAATGAGATATGACATCTTTATTATGACATCTTTACTACTGGCCCACGTAAGGAAATAGTTAATGCGACACAACACATCTAATTGTTACGTATTTGTTACATTGTTGCATAATTGTTACGTAATGATAATGCAATAATTTCCCGATTAAAAGTGAGAAAAACTAACTGGTAAAGGTGATCAGGTACTATGACACTTCCTCAAATGGGCGATCAACCTAACACAGAAAGCAATCATTAAGAAAATAAATCAATAGTTTTTTTTCAAGTCTAAACCTTAAACCATTTGACCAGGTTAACACTCACAATAGTATTTCAAAATTTTTTTTAATATAATATCATAATTTATTTTAATAATTAAATTTACATAATTACATAATATACATAATTAAATTTTTTTTAATATTATATCATAATTAATTTCATATATTAAAAAAAATTTTGAAATACTATTGTGAGTGTTAACCTGGTCAAATGGTTTAAGGTTTAGACTTGAAAAAAAAACTATTGATTTATTTTCTCAATAATTTCCCGACCTAACAGAAAATAGGGTGCACAATTCATGAAAAGTCAACAAATGAAGTGAAGATTAGTGATGGCGAAGTATAGCCTACTGTTCAAGACCAAACTGCGGCTTGTGAGATCCATAGCAACGTCAGTATTTTTTTTAAAAATTTTAACATTCAGTAACATTTAGAAATGCTTCGCGACCCACCATTTGGGAAGCACTGACCTAAATGATGTAAACACAATGTGATAGCTCTATTTACTCCATATGTCAGATTGCCAGTATTACCATAAAGATTCAACTACGTTTTATGTGTGCAGGACATATCTGAATAATAGAAAACTCGCTCTTTTTGTTTCCATAATCTCGCGATTTTTGCTAAATCGCGTTGAAAAAAAGGTTTCACGTTATTACGCGACGTACTGCACAAGTTTCGTTTTCCACATAGCTATAATATCATAGACAATGGATAGACAACAAAGTAAGCTAATTGGGATTGATTAGTGTTTTTCAACCCAATTACTTTGCTGTCTATCAATTTTCCATGATTGTAAGCCAAAACCACACAAACAAAAAAGTCAATATAGTGATGGGCATTATCGGCTATAATAATTATTATCGGCGATAAATTTCTATCGCCCATCGTTATCGCTCATTTATTTTTCAGTTATCGTTTATCGTTATCGCCAAAGGCAGTATTTGATTATCGCCGATAATCGCCGATAAATTTTATTTCGGATTAAGACACAAGTGGAAAGACCATGAAAAGTAATATTGTTGTCGTAACAATCTAAAGTAAATATGTTTATTGGATATTTTTAACTTTAGTGATTTTTAATTGGATTTTAACTTTTACTTTCCGATATTGATTTTTGAAAATTGCAGCAAACATTTTATTGCTTTAACTTACAGTCCACAGTTACGCGTTAGTTCTCAAAAATTCTGTGATTTTAAAAAGACAGAATTGAACCAGCAAGTATAGCTTGGTGTCATTTTGAACAGGTTTAATGTTATCATTTTAAGAGATGGCGCAGACTGGACGACCTGACGATTTTACATCGGAAACATGGTCTTTCGCGCCACCTCACGATCAACCATTTTTTTCTTGTGTTTTCTTTTTTCGTTGGAAGTGTTAGTTTTTAGTAATTGCCGTAAAAAAATAAAATCTCTCTCGTCTAAACATGAAACTTACTGTTTTAAGCGCATTAAATCTTTAGATGAGTAGATTAACTAAAATTGCAAGAACTTGCCTTGAGACGTGCGGTTACGCCACAAACTCAGTTTAAAAGACAAAATTCACACACAATAACAACACAAGATCGGTTATAGACTGTAAGATCGATTTTTTTCTAGCTTGGCGATATAACTTTAATCCAAAAATAATAACCAAATGCGTAAGTGCCATTTAACTTAAAAAGTTAACCCATTTGTGCCGAAAGTGAAAGTACTTAAAAAAAAATTTCGGAAAATTTAAATATTGCCTAATTATGACCCAAAAAACATATCACGATTACTTTTTTCCTAAGTGTGTTTGTACTTTTCGAGAAAAAAGCCGTCCTATATATAGGACGTTAGGCAAATCCGTTATCAAATTTCACAAGTTTCTTGTGCGTAATGAATGCTTAATCGTTATTACGTTTTACTTATCGCTCAAAGTGATAAAAATGGGAAATGTCTTGTTCATGTCTTGTCATGTCATTATTGTCATCAAAAATTTTATTGAAATGAAAGTTCAAAAAATATGAAGATGAAAATTAGCAAAGTAACACATCATTGAAACAAGTCATTGCGGAATATGATATTGCTTGAAGCATTTGACATGCAGACCGACATCACATTTTTTGCATCTTGTAGTGGTTTTTGCATGACAATAGGCGCATCGAGTTGCGTCGTAAAATTATCCTAAATACAGTAGGCCTATAACTTTTCTCATTTACTGTAGCCCAGTGATGAGCAACCTTTTTGTGACTGTGGACCATAAATTTTTTTTAGAAATCTCTGTGGACCATAGCCTTTTTTCGATATCAGATTTATAATTGTGGCTTAAGTTTAGAAAAACAACAGTAATAAATTTAACCAAATATTTATAAGTAACAATTGACCAAATATCATAAAATTTTACGTCAGTGACTGCCTTGTTCTGTCACACATTAAGTCATAATTACAAGTAAAAGTTTGATTCAATCTTAATCTTACTGTATCACGCTTATTAATATCAAGTCGGTTTCTTTTTTTACAAAAAATGTCATTAATAACAGAAAATCTAGCCTCAACTAGCCATGTTGTTGGAAAGGATATGATGAAAGATTGTACAATTTCGTAAATCTGTGGATTATTATTTTAAATAATTATTTTATCCGTGGACCACCGAAAATTCTCTGTGGACCACTTGTGGTCCACCTGGACCACGTTGCTCTTCACTGCTGTAGCCTACCTATGCGACATAGCCTACCTCAATCAAATATTTTTATTTCCACTAATACAGTGCCTATATTGTAATTCTTATCTCAACAACTTAGCGTTCTGCCATTGCTTTAATGATGATGTTCACAAGAAAACAAAAAAAATTATCTGAAATTATCAGTACAGTAAATTACGATAATTATGTTTTTGTTCTTAAACAAGCACGACTAATTTGACAAGCTTGATGGATTTCACAGTATGCACATTTTTACTACCGGTACCAATAACGCTTAAGATTACTGATAAATTTTCAAGCATTTTGCGTTTGTGGGAATTTTTTCAATTATTGCTGACTTTTCTGTAAACAGCCTTTTAAGCAGAAAGCAAAATACAAAGTTTGGAACTTTTTATGGTATTTTCATTTGATTTAATTATTTTGCCTACTGCACGTAAGCGGCAGTGTAACTCAATTGGTAAAAGCATCCAACTGGTATCTGAAGGTATAATTATAAGCACGGCGGTTACCTCAGTGGTTTGATTCTGGATCAAGAGGTTGAAGATTCGATACCTACTGCCGCTGTTGCGATTCTATTTATGCATAACTTACAAAAAGTTTTGTCCCTTTACACTACAGTATAGGCTATTATGTTCGATTTTTCGTCATGTTGATGAAAAAAGTTCGTGCTGCATGGGATTGGGCAGTGCTAATCAAGAAAAAAAAATCGTTATCGGACATTATCGGCGATAATTTATCGTTTATCGCTTAACTTTTTTTGATTTATCGTTTATATCGTTATCGCTTTAGGCATTTTACGTTTATCGATTATCGTTATCGCTTAACTGAAAAATGAGTTATCTCGCCCAACACTGACTACTGCTAACAACTACAGGGTCATCAATAAGTAACGCTACAAGAGATCCAATTCAAAAAATGGCAAAGGAAGCAAACGTGGCCTATGGAACCATGTTAACAGTTCTCAAGAAGGATTTGAAGATGAGCCCATTCAAACACATGAAGAAACAGTTGCTAAATGCCAATACCATAGAGCAGGGTTTCCCAAACTTTTTTGGGCCACGGACCACTTATATTTGTGAATCTGTTTATTTGCGGACCCCTAATATAAAGGTAAAAATGAATAAAACCGAATTTTTTGTTATTTAAAAAAAACTGACAACATCAATGGGACGGATGGGATTGCTTCTTATTGCATATAAGTCATCAATTCTCGGAGTTATTTGTGAGGTTTAGTAACATCAGAAGGACATTCAATATAGCCAAGCTTAATATACTCCTTCTTGTGTCTTCGTAAGCTATTCTAGCTAAGTAATGCTATATATCCTCTTCTTCTTTTTCGACAAAACATGCTGCTGGGCTTCACATTCCGAATCATTACAATCTTCTTTTCGTTTTAAAAATTTATCCATAACTTTAAACTGGGCTACAACACTAAAATTTAAACTTAAATTGCCAACGCATAAGAAATGGTGCAAATGTTTCAATCAGTTTACGAACATCACATGCCACTCAGAAATTTTAAGGGATTGTACAGTTTTTCTATATCTATAATTTCAAAGATATGTGCTATAGTGAATTTTTCTCATTTTTGAAATCACACAAGGCCCTATTGAAGAGAATTAGATCTTCAGAAAAATATGCATGGTCAGAAGAGTAAATTTGTAGTGATTTGACTTACAAGCGTGTCTTTAATTTGTTTTAAGCATGTAATTGCTGTTCTTCCTTTTTCGGCACAACCTAATTCTCATTATTATTTTCCACTCTGAAGTTGAGATTTTTTTCAGTGACAGTCCGTAGCTATATTTAGAGAGTGCTTACCCTGCCTGGTGTGAGATTCTGCTCGTGTCAGAAGACAATACTTTTCATTTCGGTGGCTGGCGCTTTAGCATGAGTATCGTACAACGTTTGCAGCTTTAGCATTTTGGTACCGTAACGTATATATATGGTCTCATGAAAATAGTCATGCACTGTCCGGAATTTTGCTTTTTCAAATATGGTAACCCTAAACTCAACTAAAGAAAAAGCAATGACAACTCAAGAAGGAACACATTGCATTGCAACAAATGCGTACGTCGGAGTATCCCAAGCAGTTGCAGGCAAGCTACCAGCACCTCAGTGCTTAAAAAGGAATATACGAAATGCTAGAAATGTAGCAGTCCAAGTTCCCGTAACTCCAGAATTGCACATAACATGTCGTTTTGATTAAAAAGAACTGTCTCAGATATTTTTAATATGGTTACTTCATTTTAATTTGCTCATTACAACAACTTTGAACTTTAATGGGTATCATTTACTTTATCATCCGCCTTTTCACTTTAAAAACAATGGGTGGACGTTGACGATTAAATTACTGACGATGTGGTGTCTTGCGATGACAATGTAATTACCATGTGATGAAATTACAGTGAATCCTTAAAATGTCTGCCGATTTCAGAAAATGCCTAATAATTCTCTGGTGTTGCCAGATCAGTGAGTTTTGCTTCGTGACTGAGGAAAATTTTTAGCAGGTTGCAATATTGTTGATTTCTTATTATTTTGAATCGACTTCGAATATAATAAACACTACTTTTGTTTAAAAATATCCTGCAGCACTAAAGATGCCCGACAATGGGTATTTAGCCCATAAGTAGCCTATAGTTCAAAGCTAGCTTGAAAACGTTCTATTTCAATGAACATTTTGACTGAAAGTACCATATTAATTATTACCATTGTCATGTACAGCGCCCAGGAGCATAGTTTGACTGTGGATGTGGCGCTATATAAATATTATTAGTTCAACAATCTTGCGTTATGTGTTTCGTTACATAAATTACAATTAAACATTTTTTCCTTCAGTATAAACTGCATATATTTGGATTAGAAAAAACAACTTAATCTGGCATCACTCTAAACTTATTTACTTTAAAGTTAACTCACTAACTCAACACTTACTTTAAAATTATTTATTCTATCGACATGTTAACAAACTGATTTGACCTTACTTGCAATCAAAGCTCATCTCCACAAGACAGATTCCTGACTTCAAACCTTTATTAAATTTTGAAAAAATCTAATCTGGCAACACCTTACAATTGAATCATTTGGCAACACTGCAAACTAATAAATTGATTGAAAATTTTTATTGAAATTTTTAAATAAAATTAATAATTAGCAACACTAGATGTCGTTGAAGAGAGGTGACCCCCCAAAACTTTCCTGACAACAATTTCATTATCGCAACGTTGAAGTTTACGTTGATACAACGTCGTCTATCGTTGATACTTCGTCGTCATCATGTAATAAACAAAGAACGGATAACATTAATTTAACATAAAACAACATCAAATAAATAAACAACAAAATCTTTCAATCATCTCGATCCTTGTGGGTGATGAAAATAGGTTGAAGTTCGAACATTGTCATTTTCGAATTGTCATTTTCATTATTGAACATTGAAGATAGTTAGAAGAAGTTATTGAAGATCTCGGCCTGAAGACGCCAATCTCGATCTCCAACTTCTGTAAAAGACGAAGCGAATAATTAAATTAAAGAAGTTTCCACAACTTGGAATACTTTGGATCCTTCCAACTGTGTATTGATGGAACGTCGTTGAATCAATGTAATGTTGATGCAAATACTTCACGTTGATGTTTATTGACGTAGAATCAACGATAGAATAACAAACCTTGGTGATTGTAGGCTACCATAGGCTAGCTAGGCTACAATTACCAGAAGCAAAATATTATCAACAATTCGAGGTTAGAGTTTGGTAGATGTTATGTTAGATAACGTTGATACAACGTAATGTACTCTACATGTTATGTAAGATAATGTTGATACAACGTAATGTACTCTACATGTTATGTTAGATAACGTTGATACAACGTAATGTACTCTACATGTTACGTTAGATAACGTTGATACAACGTAATGTACTCTACATGTTATGTTAGATAACGTTGATACAACGTAATGTACTCTACATGTTCTGTTAGATAACGTTGATACAACGTAATGTACTCTACATGTTATGTTAGATAACGTTGATACAACGTAATGTACTCTACATGTTCTGTTAGATAACGTTGATACAACGTAATGTACTCTACATGTTATGTTAGATAACGTTGATACAACGTAACTTTCACCTTATTGTCCGACCGATCCAGAGCTTCCTTCAACATGGATCGTTCCATCATGTTCGCAACTCTCCCCTCCCCATCACCATCATCGATGCAACGCAACATCCCAACCCTCTCCTCAACTTTGCTCATTACCTCGATGACGTCATGGATGGATAGGAAGTTGTCTCCGAGACTCATCTCAACAATCTAAACACAAATAATTATGATGCAACAATTAAATAATGTTGTTGTTTGCGACGTTTTGTTTATTTGTGAAAGTTTAACAAAACTTAAATAATTAAAATTGGAAACTGATTTGGACTCGGACGATAAAACAACGTAAAGTAACGTTGAATCAATGTAACAACTGATTTTAATGCAACCATGGATCAATGTAATTAAACGTTGGTTATAAAAGTTAAACATGACTTACGGATCCAGGCATCGATTTGATCGCTTCCTTCCAAGGACGGAATTGGTTGGAATTCATTTCGCATTTGCCCAGATTAAGCATTCCAATCCGCCCTGGCATTGATTTGAGGAATGACGTCACCGCGTGGAAGTCATTCTGAGTGTCGGAGGATTCCATCCGTATCCTCCCTCCATCAAAATGACTTCCTGCGGCCACGGTCACTTCCTCGTCGTTGCCTTCCCTCAGGATTCTGCTGATGGCGATGATGGAGCGTTCATCATTGTGATCTAACAATGCAGGAATAATATCAATCAATATTAGCTCGGCTAACCAGGTTGTCATCTAAAACCACAGTTTAGTTCTAACCATAAAATAATCAAACATTGAATCAAAGTTGTTTACTTAAGAATAAAACATTAATTTATTTATCTCATAAACAAAATATAAACTAAAAAATAAAAATACAAACAATTATTTTGAACCAAAAATCATTGTTTCGTGGCGTTGAGATTTGTAAAGTTTTCTGTGTCCGAGATTTCAAAGTTTTCCAACTCACAAGTTTCTGTTTTCAAGGTTTTTGAAGTTTCTCAAATTAAGGCAGAATTGCTTATCTGGCAACACTTACATGGGAAAAATAGCCACAGCCTTTAAACAAAACTTTTAGGTTCAAGTCAAAATCACAATTTGAAAAATAACCTGAGCAGTCTTAGGCTAGCTTTGCAGTTAGAAACTAAACTTTTGCTAAAACATGAAACTAACCTAAGCTTGCAAATTGAAATAAACTTTGATTTCTTTTTCGACATATCTTCGAAGAAACTTTACAACTTGATCAAGAAAATTTCCCAATCAGTCATTTCTTGCTGAAACTTCATCCAAGCTGATGCTTTTTGTTCCAAACTTAGAAGACAAGGACAGAAACAAACTTTAAAACACCTCTCTTGTGAAACTGGGCGAAATGATGACTGAATTGAAAGCTGACACTAACCATTTCTTTCCTGCTTCTTCTTCAACGACCAAAAACAAAATGACTGTCGCCTGCTGATTTGCGCGGGAGTTTTTGTGCAGAGTTGCCAAATAAGTTTTTATTTAAAAAGTAGTTGACGCAACAAACAATAGAATAAAGATAAAAAATCTAAACCATTTGGGAAAAAACACATAAAGTACTAATTTCACAGTTATTAAAATTAAAATAAAATATACGATCAGCTTGTAATTTTCAAAGAATACAGACATACTCCAAAAAATGCAAATTTAAGCTTCGGGAAAAATTGTTTGAATTCTGTTCCGGCAACTCTTCTAACCAACACAAATGGTCGTCTGCAGCTTTGCGCGGGAGTTTTCTGCGTACTGTAGTGTTTCCCAGAAAAAATAGTAATCAACAAAAATTTAAGATGAATGTTAGTCTAAGCGTAAAATGCGAAAATATAGGGCCGCCTGGAATAAATTGCGACCTCAACAAATTTGGTATCGTTGGAAAGCTTAATTCCTCTAGATTAAGATTATCACTCTCCTCCAACCAGGGGACCCTTGGCAAAAAAAAATTATGGCCGTTTTTTAAGCAGCACCTTGCGCCGGTAGTGGCGCAGATAGCTATGCTTTCAGCAGAAACATGGTTGAAATTGTACGTACTTTGTAGCAGAATGATTAGGCTAACGGCCAGCAAGCCGTGTAAATTTCTGGCAGTCGAAGTTGCTCCGGTGACCACTCACCAGCTTATTTATTAGCCATGATGTTTGTAAGTAACTAGACAGTAGTAGTATTGAGTAGGTTTGGGACAGCAAAGATTCTTGATCTAGCACTCTGCAGTAGCCTACTAGCCTAAATATCACAGAACTGAGTAGCCTACCAGGCAAGCATATAGCCTAGTTTAATTTGTTTTGGGAACTGTTTACAAGAACATCATTATCGGTAAGTTATGTCAGGTTATTCATTTAATTTGGTTTGCAACAGAAGTCAACACGTTAGGCACGGTACCGGGCAGCAGGGGATACACAGGTGCACTAGGCCTATAACAGTGTATGCTAGGCTATGATGAAAGTTAAAGGAAACAGGTCTAAATATTCTTTACATGCAGAATGTCTAATCGTCTAGCTCATATTAAATTTTTGAGTTTTCTGTTGTTCTTTTAGCTGAGTTCTCTTTCATTTAACATCTTGGATTTTAAATGGCATTGCATGCAGGTGTGAAGTATTTGTACCAATGAATGCAATATGGTACCGTAGTAGTAGTAGGCCACTGTTATAGGCTACCAGTGCACTGGTGCACAAATTGACAAATGAAGGGTGTTTATTGAGACTTGGTAGCTTCTAGTGATATCCATGCAATAATGCGTATTCTGGTAATTGCACACTCTATCAGTTAAATAAGGAGGCCAGCCTACCAGTAGGCTTATGAACTATGGTTCTTGTTACTTCTGAGACCACCTGAAAAGACTATATCATATTCAGATATAGATTAAGTTTGAAAGAGCAAATGTGCTGTGTGGCCATTTTTTTTTCCCAGGTCTGAGGTTACTTTTCTCTCTTCACAGCTTTACAAAGGTTTTTATGAAATAATAATTTCTAAGTTGTTTCAAATTACTTGCTGTTTGCTCATGCTTGGAGTGGATGTGATACAACTTCTGCAATATATCAACAAGGTACCAATATAATTAATCAGCTGTGGTAGCTAAATGCTCTTGGCTGATGCTGAGCTGCGTCGGAGTCTGCTTCGCTTTCTGACCTAGTCTTATTCTGAAACGATCCCTGTTCCATATCTAGAAAGCTAAAACCTCAATTGCTAAGATAACAGGGATCAGTTGTCAGTAGATGTTACAGAAAATATATTTCGCACTTATTCAGTGCATCGTCAGTTCTGATAAAAAACAATTTATCAGTGAAATTATGTTTTTTATCAGAACTGACGATGCACTGAATAAGTGCGAAATATATTTTCTGTAACATCTACTGACAACTGATCCCTGTTACCTTAGCAATTGAGGTTTCAGCTTTCAGCTGTGGTAGCAGTACATTTTTATCTTGCTTTCAGTATTTTCTGGATTTTCCCCACTCTTCATTCCTGAACTGCTTACCATGCTTGTCTGAAAGTACATTTTTACCATTTTCTGATCAGCTTTTAAAAGATATGCAAGAACTCAGGTGGAAGTCATTACCAAATTTACTAAATATTATTCTAATATTGTATTTACTTCTATTTGTAATGCCAATGTACGGAGTGTATGCACACATTATTTGGTGACAATGATTAATTATTTCATTTGTCTTGTTGCTTAGGAAAGCTAAAGATGTTCAATTACCTGAAGAAGGAAGAATTTAAACAATCTGCTGATGTATTTGGTAGATTAGGTTCTACACGTGAGCAAAATAGCTGATGCTGGAAGAGATTTGTTATTGAAAACGTTGGTTACTGGGACTGTATTGGGAGACAGTTAATTAAATAAAAATAAATGAAAATGTTGCTGAGTAGGCTACCAGTCTGAATGAGATTCACCAATAATAATGAAATATTTTGTTGATCTATCCAGCTTTAATGAAAAACCTGCAGATTCACTTGGCCAACTACGGTACGTCAAGTACATGCAGATGGTTGCAACAGCTTCCACTGTTCATCCTGAAAGATTGCCACACACCGAAGCTGCGATTCGTTTTCATTCCTTCAGAGTACATTTGCAGGTGAAATAATAGTGCATAGCCTAATGGTATTGCAACACAATACCGGTAATCATTTAGTAAAAAAGCGTCTTTGCCCTATAGATTATAGCACTTGAAGATATTTTTCAAGAATTGTTTATTGTCGGTAACTTCAAAATATTACAGCAAATTGCGCTACAGTATTAAACTGCTGTAAGGCAAAAAATGCAAGTTATAGCAAAACAACTTGCGTTATAACATGACTAGCATAATCAAGTGGTGTACTACAAATCAAAAATTTTATGGCAGCAAGATTTGATTTATCTAAGTTGATATAAAACTGTTGTTTCAGGTATGTCAGTAGAAGCATCTTGACACCGAAATCTTGGATCTCGCACAGTGGGGATGGAAAGCTGACTCAGCAGGAGCAGTTATGCCAATAAAGACCAATTTAGATCCGGCACCAGAATGGCTATTGAACGTTGTACGATGCAAATGCAAAGAAGGAACAAAAAATCAATATGGTACAATGTCTTGCAGCTGCAGAAAACATGGCTTAAAGTCAGGGCCGAATTAAGGCGGGGGCTGACGGGGCTACAGCCCAAGAGCAACTGGCATGCTTATTATCAGAATCAGGAAGAATAAAGGACGATAATCATAGAACGAATGCTAACTGTGTGAACCAGTGGTTCTCAACCACTGGGGCGTCAGCTAATTTCCGAGGGAGCGCGAGATCTAGCGTTATTTTATATGAGTTAAAGTTATGGTCGTGCATAATGGAACGATTTCATAAAACTAGTCGGGCGCTGCAGGATAGCAAAATTACTTTGAATAAGGCAAAAAATTTACTTCAGGGTCTAGCCTACATGACTTTGTTCAAACATAAGATTCCAATTTCAAGAATTCGAAGAAAAGGGTAGAGTATTAAGTGGCTGTCATCGCTATATTGAAGAAATTTCAAGAAAGAAGGGAAGAAAAGTATGTTTGGCTATAGCGAAGGTTGATCTGAAGACACATTACTTGATCCATCGAGTAGTCTCAAAGTAGACTCATATTAATTTTGCCAATCATTGACCAAATTATTTTGTGTATGAAATCCAGAATTGCAGCATAGGCTACGATCGTCTTCAAATAAGATTTTCGTTTCTGGAGGAATTAAACACCATGTCTAACTGTAAAATTGAAAAGAGTGCTAAAACATTGCTTCACTATTATCCAGATGATCTAGACTAGAAGAATCACTGCCTGAAGAGAAGATTCATTTTTCTGAACTTCTAAAACAACACCATTTTAACAGCGAATGCAGCAAAGAAACTTAAATGTTTAGATTCATCAATGAAAACGAGTTTATGCATGCATTTTCTAACATATCTGTAGTAGGCCTACTAAGAATGTATGTATCTTTGTGTAATGATTTCTAATTGTTCAGGCGAGCGCTCATTTTCAGTGCTTAAAAGAGTAAAGAATCAACTGCGTTCATCCATGGGCCAGAAAAGGTTGCATTCCTTAGCTCTACTCTGCATTGAAAACAAAATTTTGGAAAAAATAGACACCGATGATGTTATTAACAGCTTTGCTTTGTCTAAATCCAGAAAACATGTCATTTGATTGTGTTTAATAATTAAATACTGTAATTCGGGTATAATTTTTGTTATTTTATTTTAATTGTGATTGGTACAATGAGAGGAATGAAATATAGGCCTTAAATTACCACATAGCCCCAGGTCCATCAAAACCTTAATCCGGGCCTGCTTAAAGTGCGTAACAGCATGTGGAGAGTGTCGTGGGGAAACTTGTTGCAATCTCAGTTATGTACAAGAAGACTGCCCTGAGGATTGCGACAGTTTGATCATGTTTCAATAAATGATTTTATAAAAAAATGGAACGTTTTGCCCTTTTGATTTTATGAGCGACCGAGCATAGAAGTTCACACCAGTTAAGTGATATAGGAACGTTACTGCAAAGGCTGGACTGAACCTGAAAATGAGCCTAGAAACGTATGAAATTTTTTTCTTAAGTTTGCTTATGATAATAAAATATAAAACAATATCAAATAAAAACAATTGTACGGTACCACATAGTTCATGGCGATCTTTATTCTCCTATGGCAGGAAGGCGCCTTCTGCGTTAATACATAGGGTGGTTGCCCAGACCCAAGCTCGATTTGCCAATTTTTCTTGTCTGATGGATATTTGTGTTTTGCCGAAATTTGGGTTACCCGAAAGATTCCACTGGATAGTTGAGCTGTAGCCCACTCCTCAGACATGGCATATCCATTAGCAGTGTGAGTCGAAT
Organism: Aplidium turbinatum; assembly: GCF_918807975.1. NCBI lineage: Eukaryota > Metazoa > Chordata > Ascidiacea > Aplousobranchia > Polyclinidae > Aplidium > Aplidium turbinatum. The sequence goes on from NC_137472.1 coordinate 63,416,813, forward strand.
TTTCACCGTCGACAAGAACAATAGTTCCACGCCTTGGGCACTCAACTGTCAACCATTTCCTCGAAGGCATAATTATTGAAGTAAAGTTTTAAAAATTTCGCACTTTTTGTATAATGCCCATAATATACTCTCGCCACTTTCAGCGCTTAGTTTCGTCATTAAATCGGACCTGGGGTCAAAATGCCCCCTTGAATCATTATATGAAGCTCCGTTCTGTCTAAAAACGATCTTTTAGATCCCACTACTGCATACCAGCTAGCGATGCCTGCCATTTTTGCATTAATTCAACGTTTGCTGACGTTAGATCGGTGTGGAGGTGACGAGTTTAACTGACTGGGATGTAAAATTATCGCTTTATCAACGCAACTTTATTACAAAGCACGCTTGCTATCTTCAAGACATAACTTCTCTGGGTATAATTGGATTTCCGCAGGATGATGATGTTGTTTTTGCTAGTTTGTCTTTGTTTTCATGTCGTCAAGTTACAGCCTATCTATTTTGTGAGTCGTGCAAGGCATGGTGCGTTGCGCTTGAAATGGCTTTACCCGTGGTAGGATTTCTTTGTGGTGTTTTCTTTGCCTGCCTTGCTCTTTGCTATGAGCTAAACGCATCAAGACGTGTTCTCCTCACGACCATCAGCACTCTTGATAACGCACGATGTTCATAGCAACTGTCCATACAAATGTTAAATATATCACTATCAGCTAAAGCTATGTGGGCTAATAAAGCTATAGCCTAAATATATGTTGTTTATTTGTTTTTTTTGTTTGTAACATTTTCTTTTTTTTATTTTCCCTTTATATCTTAAATTTTTCTGAAGGTGTTGCGACCGCGCCAATTTTTTTTCAACTAAATAACTTACTTCGGTCACAAGCACGTTTTAACGTTCGCGTTTTGTCGCTTCTACCTTTTTGTGGACCTTTGCTATGTTGACGTGTATTGTTTTTGATATGATGGTCAGAAATAAAAACAACTGAACTGAAATGTATTGGATCTGCAATTATCAATGGGCTGGGAGTAATGTAAGCAATTTTAGTTTGATGAGGTCAGAGTGACGTCAATTAAAAATAAAAAATATTTTTTCAAATGTGAGTTGTCTCTTTCTTATACACGTAGGGAAAAAAGTTGACAATTAGACTAGAAACTTGCGCAAAAGGAAAATTGCACTTTCGACACTAGCGGCGCAAGGTGCTGCTAAAAAAACAGCCATAACTTTTCTTGCCAAGGGTCTCTGGTTGGAGGAGAGTGAAAATCTTAATCTAGAAGAGTTAAGCTTTCCAACGATACGGTACCTAATTTGTTAAGGTCGCAATTTATTCCAGGTCAATACGTTTTACGCTTAGACTTATAATGCCAGGTAAATGGTTTGTTTGGATTTTTTATTGAAGCTACACCAGATTAAATCATTTTTAAAGTTTTGTCTCGTGAATATTCTATTTTAAGTTTGTGAAAGGAAGTAATGTTTCCTAAGAAACTTTAAAAATTGAAAAGGACAGTTTGACAAAACGCTTCCTTTATTTGCTTTCAAAATCACTCCACTTGAACAAAAAGGCAATCAGCTGTAGTTATGGAGGCTATTGAATGATTTTAATGTTGCTATTCATAAAAATATAGGTTATATAAAGCTTCTAAGTTTCGTTTCTTTTGCGTTCCAACAAAGATAAATAAAAATTGAATTGAATACAGTAACTTATACGGGTAGGGACATGTTAACTGCGACATGTTAGCAGCATCGAGACATTTTAACAGCATAGCTAGATAATTTATTTTTAAATATTGATCCTGAGATTCATTTTATTCAAGTCCCTGGATTTCAAGCTGTTTCAGTAAAGCATTATTTCAACTGTTTCATTAAAAATAGCTACGAACGCCACTGCACACAACAACAAAAATTACTCTCAATTACTGTAGTCTACGTAAAAATGTGTAATTAATTACTTTTAACTTTGATTCAAATTTTACCCGAACCACTGAGGACAGAAGAAAAAAAGCAAATCGAAGTCAAATCTTCTCCGATTCATGGGGCAGCCACTTTTTAAGTTCAGTTATATGTTTTAAAATAAAGGTATCGAGTTGAATTTGGTTGATGTCCAACGAGACCTGGATTGGAGCCGAAATTAGCAAAACAGAAGAGAGTGCTAAAACATTGCTTCACTGTTATCTAGATGATCTGAAGGACTCACTGCCAGAAGAGATGATTATTATGACTTGTCAAATGTTACAAAGCTTTTCTAGTAGAATGAATCTTGGTATGCACTTTTGACTCTGGGTAGCGGTTCTACTGTATAATTTGGAACTGGTAGGCTACCAATGAGATTCTCGTGCCGTAGAGCAAAAACACACTATCGGTATATCCAAAGAATGCTCGATGTTTTTCAAGTTTCCGTGCTTTTTGAAAAGGTCAAGGACCATAAAATCATCTCCGGCAAGGTCTGAACGTACCATCTGGATCTCCTTGTTAACGCTACTGACTATTAGTGAGATGGTTGACAAATATTTAATAACTTGTGGTAAGTTAGACATTTGTAGAAAATCTGTTTGAGTTATTTCTACTTGAAAAGTACTTGCTGCCTGAAAGAAATGAGTACTGTTGCTTAAATGTGAACTGGAGATCATGATTTTTCACTTTATTTTGTAAGCTGCAGCTTCCTTGTTATGCTCTTATGCTTACTGTGCTTATATCTACACTAATATTTGCTGCTAGAGCCTTTGTTTCCTAACATGGCTGATTTGATTCACTTGGCAATTTTTCATCTTTTGATTATTTTTAACCTGAAATTTAAACACTTTTATAACTATATAACTAAACAAAACTATGCAACAAAACAACGATGCAATCTTGGTTTTCAGTTGCCTAAATATAGGCTAGATCAGTATAGGTCACCTCAAAATTGGTAAAACATCCTCAGCATAGAAAACTGTGTTGACTAGGTAAACACATTTACTTACCAGCAGCAACTATTCGAGTATTTTTATACAGCTCTGAAAGAAACGTTTTCCGTTTTTGCAATTTTTCACCTGAAAAAAAAACACACCCCTCATGAAAATTATGGCTGATCGTCACCTTCGTAGATGTCTCTTTCGTGGCCTAAGCATTCGTTACCACAGTTCATGCTTTCACTAACCAGACTAGTCGCGGGAAGATAGTCGATGTATGTGCAATCACTTTATTTCTATACAATCAAAGGCTATAGGATTGCCACCAGGGTGCAAGGATAAAAAAAAATATTATTGTATAGGCTACACTACAGTGTCAAACAGCACATTAACTTCATAAAAAATCACTAAGAGCTCTAAAAATAATCTCTCTAGCCTACTAAAAATTTTTAGTTTGCAATTTGTTGTAAACTTTTGACGAGCCGTAGCTTACAGATATTTGCGTTGCCAACATGTCTTCGAGATAAGACACAAAAAATTGTAGGGATGCGGTTTCTTCTACAACACTCTGGTTTTTCAACTCAGCTCAATTAAACGAATACTTCTGCTAAAAAATTAAACTAGTTCAAAGTGCAAAATTAAAGCAGCCTGTGTTTAAAAGTTTCTTTAAATAGCGTTGTCAAAGTCCTAATTTAACGTACAAAGTAAAATACATTTTACCAGGTGAAGATAATCGGGTTTGCTGGGAAGGTGGTTGGAGTGTTGAAACATCGGATTCTTCTGAAGGTGGCTGGATAGTTGTTGACCTTAAAGAACCTATAAAAGTACAAACATGCTTGCAATATGCGCCTCAAGTTTAGATAGCAGATTTTTAAAAAGGATTTTTAAATCTTTGTGTAAAAGTTACTTTACATAGCCAAAGATGGGCACCCGCTACTTTTAAAGTAGCGGCTACTTGGATAGACCAAAGAAGCGCGTTACCCGCTACCAATCGACGAAAGTCGCGCGCTACTCGGTACCGCTGCTTGGACAAAAGTAGCGCGTACTATCGCTACTTTTGTATGAAGTAACATTAGGAAGCACATTTCAAGTAACTTGTAATGCCGAAAAAGATCTTGTAAACGAGTGGTATCATTCATATACACTGCCTTCTCAACATTGTTACAGCAAACACGTTCTATAGGTGAAATTTATTTTTATGAGTCTTTTAAAAACACGAGCATTTAGATATGCGAGTCGCTGAGTCCTTCCGTTTGGACTTGAGCAGTGAGCACGTCTTTACCAACAGAGAACGGTCTCTACACCGCAGCACTGGAAGGAATGGGAAATTGCATTTAATGAAAAGACGTTTTAAATCGGCACTGGGAAAGCTCAGGAGCTTGCTTCTGTCTGAAGGAAAGACCTCCACAATTGACTGGGTTTTCCGTACCGACATTTGATGCGATGGCACCAATACACCAAAGATTCATCCTCAGAGTCGTGACTGGTGTTGGGTTAAGGGTGGGCGATTTAAAATAGTGGATTCGAATCCTGTACTATTTGAATAATTTGAGTCCAAAAATAAGATTCAGTATGTAGCCTATCTCATTTTTATTCACGTCACATTTACGTTATTTATCACTGCTGGAGTGAACAAGCTCAGAGGCCGATTGGTTTCTCCTTCGGTTCTGACACCGCATGACCATACTAGACTAGTAGAGATGACGGGCTATGTCACATTTTGAAGCCTTAAAATACCGGGCCGACTGTTTCGTAGCAGTTCGGCAGACAAAACACATTACTTTTGCCTTAAGAGTATGTAGACATGAATCGCAGGTTTGTAGACGTTGACTCAATGTAAGGAAAGTTTGTAAGTTCCGAGCTGAAATACTGCGCAGCTGGACATTTTTCTTGATGGGAGTGAACCATAAAGTGAACTCATACGCAGTTAGTCACAGCATAGGCAAGTCTAGCAGCTAGAGTGAAAATGAAAACAATTTAGTCGTACAATATGTGCAGTTAGTTTTCATGTGATATTCTCAAGCAACTAACACAGAAAAGCAATGCAAGGTACCGAAATTATGTAGCTGATTGCTGAGCAAATCAAGCTTCTGATATGCAATGGCTACAGGGCTAGTTGTATCTTCACTTCAGCATACTTTTTAATGCTACTGTAGGCTATTTTAACTTTTGTCAGTTGACGAAGAGAAAGCATGTTGACTTCATGTTTACAAAACTAAACAAGTTGAACCAATCATTTTATGGCAGCAAAATATTGTAACTCTATGACCAATGTATGAATCGTAATGCAAGTCTTGGCATGTAGGATAGCCTATAATACATGACCGCGAATCGGTCATGATGTGTAGTTCGCATGTTCATGTAGATGATGGACTTTTGTTTCATTGCATTTTATAGGATTTAAGTCACAAAATGCCTAATAAATGCGTTGCGTTTGGTTACCAATCAGGCTACCTTACTTCTGCTGCCAGTATTTCTAAATTTGCTTTTCCTTTGGATAGTGTGGTGTTGCTGCCGCAATGGATAAAATTTGTGAACCGATCTAACTGGGAGCCTACAAAAAATTCTGTTTTGTGTATGAAATATTTTGAAGAGAAGTTTATAAGTTATGGTAAAAGAAATAGCCTCAAGTGGCATCTAAATCCAGTTCCGACAGTTCACTCAATTGAAGCATCAAAACGCCCATCAGCTTTACCAACTCCAGCAGCACCTCCACGAAAAGCACCCAAAATTCATATGAAACAGCCTGATGAACTGGTAGACGTCTCGCAGAAAGACAGAATATCTGATTTTAGACCTAATATATATACTTTTGTGCTGCAAGAAATTTACAATTTGATGGTTAATTTAGTTTAAAGTAAATTCAGCCTTGTTTTACTATGTTGAACGTTTCGTTGCCTGTGTTTTCGTACACTGCCAAGTTGATGACTAGAGTTCTTAAACTACACTACCTCAGAGATTGTGAGTAATATTGCGTTTTTGACAATATATTTACAAAGGCAAAATTTAGAAAATTTTTTTGTTTTGCCCCCAAAATGTTTTACTCTCCTACGGCTATGCTTAGGCCTACAGCTGATTGTGCAGCTAAAGCTCCTTTGTACTTTCAGCTTTTGTCAAGGGGGCTTCAATGTGCCTTCTCAGCCACTTGCTGATTTTGTTTGTATTGCTTTTGCTGTTTTAGATGTTGTTGAAAAGGTACCGTACACAAATGTGGATTGCCTTGTCGAAAGGCTATGCAGTATGTTTTAAAAAATATCTTTTCACCGGTGTAAAGTTTACATGTGACACATATGTGGACGGGGGCAAGCAACCACTTTGCATCGAGAATTGCTGTTAATATTTAATATAATAATTGGCAAAAGATTATAAATGAGACAAAAAGAAAGGATGACATTGCAGCATTTAAGGCAACGTCAAAAGTAGTTGACTCTATTGTAGTTATGAGATGTCTTTTTCCGTCACCATGATCACTATCGTATTTCTAGTTCCCCCCAATTTCATTGAATAACACATATATCATTATTTTCACATGTCCTTACACCATTTTTGTTGTAAAAAAATAGTCTGTGCTGTTTATTATTGTTTATTTTGCGGTGTTTGTTTACTTACAAATTATTCATTTGCACCCTCAAGGCCACCTGGAGATGCGGCCTGATTTGTCACATTTTGCAGATTTTGATTACAGCTACTGCTAGTGCTTGACTGACATTTTTTGAGATGTTTTTACTTTTTGCGGTTTCCTAATGACATGAAACTTTTTTGTTGCCTTGGGGAAGCAGTAGCAAATGAGAAAAGGAAGTTGAAAAACGCAAAATCAGACTGTTATTGAAAATTAACAGTCAGACTAAAATCTACAAAATCAAATTTTTTTTGTGTTTCAACATATGAGGATGTTAAAACCTATTGTGTCATCTGGGGAAAAGAATAAAGAAAGCGTAAAAATCTAATTTTTAGAAAAATTTATTTAAACTTTCGCCCAAAGTCAGAAAAACCTGGAAATTTCTGCAAAATGTGACAAATCAGGTCGTATCTTTTGGTGGCCATGGCACCCTTCATTATATAGTTTGGCAGCCTAATACAATGTGTCTAAGGAATGTAAGCTCAGGCAACTGTTAAATGCATTAAAAACGCCTTAACAGGTCTCAAAAATATCTGCTTTGTTATACCCTATGCCAGTAATAGCAGTTTCTTTGTTAGTCAAAATTTCAGGTATTTTTCTATCGGCCCGTTGTAAAAAGGCCTATATATGTGACATAGCCGGTCATTCTTTCTTGCATAACGCAGTGAGAAGAAGTCGGATAACTAATAATGTGATGATATCGTAAATCTGATATACAATTAAAAATGAGCCTTGTCGCTTAAAAGAATAAAAAAAGACCTTAAATGTTATAAAGCGACAATAAGTAAGCAGCACAGCAAATAGGTTACACAAGCGCACACACCCTGATTGATATCGCATGAACCAGTTTTGAGGTTTCTCCGCAGAACTGTGATAATCTCATTTAGGAATTGCGAGTTTTTGCTCGGGATTTCGGCGCTATATAACCTGGAATTTCTTCACTCAGCAAGAAATTTTATTGCGTTTAGTTGATAGAAGTTTGCATATCTTGGCTAATTTTTTAAATCAAAATTTTGAGAGTAGCTGACAGATACCCTCAAAGAATGAACAATCACATTCTTCATCTTTACTCAATTGGAGATTATCATTTCATATAAATTGAAATGTTTCGGTTCCTCTCAAATTACATCTAAAATATTTTTTGGAAAAAGTAAAAAGCGAATTAAACTTTATTTTTGAACGCCTATGCGTTCATGTGTGACATTTGCAGTCTCAGCTGAAGGAACATCGTGCAAATCGAAGATTTCGGTGCTTGAGTTAATGTCATTCTGTACTTCTAAGAAAATGAAAAAAAAAACGAAAAAAAAAGCCGATTTGAAGCGATTCTTCACAGTTCACAGTTTGCGACTTTGCAACTTGTACGTAAATGCTTCACCGAATTTGATACTGAAATCCATCAGGCTTTGCTCATAAAATCTTGGATTCCTCGCCTCAATAGGCAGCTGTTTCCTATCTGCTAAATGTCTTCACGTAATTTTTGCGTCATTGATTTGTGTTTGTTCTTAGACAATTAAGCGTCATGTGATTTTGCCTCTCCTCTGCCTTGCCGTATCATTCTTATTCGTGTCTTTTTTCGATATTTGTGTATATAGATCAGATCTGTAATTTCAACTTATGAAGAGCATCAGTCAGTTGGTTTTTGCCGAAAACGTTTGTAATCTTTAGTATATTTTCGTGTAATTATGTTAAATAAATACCGTAGGTTTTTTGTGTAATATAATATTCTTAATTTAATGTAATAAAGTCAGTATATAATAATTAGTGTGATGTAAGGTATAGTATCTGGTCTGTCTAGTCAACAACCCTGTGGCAGTCATTGGTCCCATAATAGTGCCTCAGTTATTGGTGCGTTGTAATCATTTGGTTCACTAACACTTCAACACCAATATTAATCAGCAATTTTTCCGGCATGACACTCTACATAGAAAAATCCGTCTTTATATATTGTTTCAACGTTTGCAGACGTTAAATCAATACGAAAACCGTTGTCTGTTGGTTGGTTTCACTTCTTTTGAACAACTGTATTATATCAATAAGAGCAAAATAAAATCTTGTCAGTGGATGTCACGCTGTTAATCGCAGGATACTGGAACAGCGACTGCATTGCGTGAGTCTCCACATTATTAGTTTCACTGCAGAGTTAACCACCATTAGCCTGAGACAATGTTTTAACAGGAAAAGATTTGAATAGTTATGAACACAGCAAAGCATTTACTTTCCGTTTTAATGAACGTAATTTGTGCTTCAAACAATTCTTTGACTTTACTTGGCGTTTAAATCATTTTCCTTGACAAAAATATTTTAAACAATTAAAGAATAAAAACTATGCTAGAATAGATTCGAATCCTCAACCATTTAAAATAATCTTTCTGAAGGGTTGGCTGGTGTCACTGGTTGGTTGGTGTCACTCTTGTCGGTATCAGTGTGGCTTGATGTTTTCCACAATAAACGAATGATTTATGTTTTAATTTTTTCACACACTGTTTCCATGAAAAATATCTAAAAAAGCCATTTTTTACTTTATATTGGAAAGTAACCGGTAGCGGGAGTACGACTGAAAGAAATCTATCACCTATCTGCTACAGCTACATTGAAAAAAAAGTAGCGCCGCTGCTGCAGCCGCTACTTCAACAAAATGTAGTTGCACAAAGGTAGCGCGCTACTGCCCACCTCTGTATATACAGCGTTGTCAAGGTGTTAATTTAACGTACAAAGTAAAATATATTTTACCAGGTGAAGATAATCGGGTTTGCTGGGAAGGTGGTTGGAGTGTTGAAACATGGGATTCTTTTGGAGGTGAGTGGATAGTTGTTGACCTTAAAGAACCTATAAAAGTACAAACATGTTTGCAATATGCACCTTACTTGCAGATGGCAAATTAAAAAAAAAAAAGATTTTGCAAGTGACCCTGAGCGGCAAACATTTGCTTGCTGCAAGTCCGATGCACTTCAGGCAAGATTCAATTTCAGCGCCTCATTGCTCAACTTTTTACTATAGTTGAACATAAAAAGTTATGAAGTTTTTAGTTTTGGTAACTCCAATTATTGTTGGTTAAATTACTTTATATGTAGTAGTAAAACTAGGAATTAAAAATTAAATGATAGATAAACTTTACACGGTATCAGCAAATTAATACAGCTTACGCCAAAATCTCATGTTTCATACTTAGCTTAATTTTTAAAAACAATAAAAACTATTAATACTACAAAAAGTGCTCAATACTAAGCAAAAAAGCAAAGCAGAGCGAATTAAATCAAATATAGTTATTACTATCAGAATCCTTAACAGCTTGTTTCACCTTTAACGGATCATCAGAAGAGTCCTATTCAAATAGAATCTATTTGAATATAGAAATAAAATCAAATAGAATTGTATTTGAATAAGACCTTCTGATAATCCGTTAAAGGTAAAACAGGCTGTTAAGGATTCAGATAAAAATAACTATATTTGATTTAGCTTAATTTTTATGTGTAAGTTTGGTTAATAACTCTGCTATGTTGACCGCAGACTCCGAATGTTTGGAACCAGACCTGAGATGCCCAGACTCCGGCTCCTAAATACTTTAAAACTCCGGCTCCTGTACACTTCTGTATTGTAGCCAGCAGTGTTGAGTTAAGTAGTTCAGTGAGTAGGCTACTTTTGAACCAGGGCAGGGGATCGTTTTAAGTACCCAGAAACTTATTGAAAAGTCCAAGATATTTTTATAATTGTCCTCAATTTGCATTAATGATGCACTGATGTGTCCTTCCTCATAAAACAAACACCTAACTTTCTCCCGGAAAAAAACTTTTTTAAGATAAGCCACAAATAAGTTTGCAAAACATTAAAGCATTGGATATGTTGACCTTGTATCAGTGTAGAAAAAATGATTTACTGACCAGGGCAAGCCTATTATATTCTGAACTCTTGCAGAGGCTTACTATAGCCTACAGTCGTTTTAATGAGTTTAAGTTTTGAAAAGCTTTTCTCAGCGCAAGCCGCAAGCAAGTTTGCAAAACATTGAAGCATTTGATATATAGTCTAAAAGTTTTTATTGCACCAAAAACCAATAGAACATCTTCAGATGTCAAAAATTTTGCTAAATTTGTAGTTATTGCTGATTCGGTCACTGGTCAACTCATTAGCGTCAATGTGGCTCCTTGATTGTATGTTACCAATGATTTGCAACAATCTCAAAGCTGTTGAGAAGGAGCGATCTTCCTGGCGTCAGCACTACCTGACTACTCACTACAGAACAGCGAGCATTGTGTTTCGCTAACCATGCCGATGTAGCCTCCACACTAGCCATCAAGACTTTTCCAAAAACATGTGTTTCTCGGCAGTCGAGTGTAGCAGGGACAAAAGCAGCGGTTGAGAACTATGTGGCAGGAACTAGTGGTGCGGTACTGATGAGCCCAGCCTCATGGGCGAAACACGTGTCTATCGCTGAGTTCCTGCTACACTCGACTGCCGAGAAACAAATCTCATAGCTCTTGCAAATGCGACACCGAATTTCCAAATGAGCCCAACAAATCTGCGGTTTCAAAGCATCGGAGCGTCTTTTTCCATTTATTTTCTCGTAAACTGTAGGCCTGAGATTGGTGCGACAACATTCCAAACACAAAAATATCTTTGTTCAAAGAAAAAACAACTTCAAAAAAAGTTACAAAACTGCAATAAAAAAAAGTTTGCACCCTCTTTAAGTCGTACATAGCCCGAGAGGCTCTCGTTGAGCAAACTGATCTAACTGGAAATGCAGAAACAATCGAAATAAATTGACAATGCTCCAATTGTCTGTGTACATTGATCTTACTTGGTCGACGAAGGGAAAATGGTTGTAATCGTTGTGTAGACTTGGCTGTTCTTCCAGATGATTCTGTAAAAGCACAAATAGCGACAAAAGTTAATTACAGTGTTAATTTATTGTAACGCTTGTTGCGACTAAACGAGGCCTAGACGTAAAGTTTGGGATTAACTTTACGAAATTTTAATTGAAATGAAATTGTGGAAATTAATTGAAATTAAAATTGTGGTAAACCTCAAAGTTGAATATTAGAAATTATTTTGGCCCATAACCATTATATAACAGCACAAAGACTTGATAGGTTTGAAAAAAAAATTATCTTCTAATTGTTACGTGAAATAAAATTTCAAAACCTGTTTTGCTCAAGTTCCTGTTTTAAAGCAACATCAACTTTAACTCATATAATTAATTTCTTACTTGAAAACACTTTTTTTGTGAAATATTTCAATCTTCTTATTAAGGATTGAGGCTTTGACTTTTGAGAAACAGTTAAAGCATCCTGGGAAGATGATTGTGGTTGATTTGAAGCATCCTGGGAAGATGATTGTGGTTGATTTGAAGCATCCTGGGAAGATGATTGTGGTTGATTTGAAGCATCCTGGGACGATGATTGTGGTTGATTTGAAGCATTCTGAGAAGATGATTGTGGTTGATTTGAAGCATCCTGGGAAGATGATTGTGGTTGATTTGAAGCATCCTGGGAAGATGATTGTGGATGATTTGAAGCATCCTGGGAAGATGATTGTGGTTGATTTGAAGCATCCTGGGACGATGATTGTGGTTGATTTGTAGCATCCTGGGAAGATGATTGTGGTTGATTTGAAGCATCCTGGGAAGATGATTGTGGTTGATTTGAAGCATCCTGGGAAGCGGATTGTGGTTGAATTGAAGCATTCTGGGAAGATGATTGTGGTTGATTTGAAGCATCCTCGGAAGATGATTGTGGTTGATTTGAAGCACCCTGGAAAGATGATTGTGGTTGAATTGGAGCATCCTGGGAAGATGACTGTGGTTGAATTGAAACATTCTGGGAAGACGATTGTGGTTGATTTAAAACATTCTGGGAAGACGATTGTGGTTGATTTGAAGCATCCTGGGAAGACGATTCAAGTTGATTTGAAGGATGGGATTCTTGAAGAATAGAATCTTGCAAGAGATCTGAAAAGTGAGAAATAAAACTCTTAACTACCTCAGTGTGCAGTAGCACAGTGTTGTGGAGCGATACTTAATGCGCCATATGACAACTATAATGTGAACATAACTTGGAATGCACACTATATTCATTCAAAGACTGGTTGATGCGCTTTCATCAGTCAGCACGAACTGTAACAAGTCGAAAGTTGTGTAAAGTGATTTATATTTTCTGCTTTTAAAAAAAAGAACTAGAAAAAAAACTTAAAAAACAAACTAGTTTTCTCAGTTCCTACTTGAAGCAATTTGTGAAGACAGAGGTGGTGATTGAATTGGAGGTTGCGTCAGTGGTGAGGTAGATGCATCTGAAGGAAATTGATGCATTGCAGAACTCGATAGATCTGCAGAAAATGTTCATAATTAGTTTATTCAGCTATACAACGTAGTACAACAAGTTGCTGCTTCTGTAATTTATTATAATATTTATACAATTGGGTATACCCGCACATAGTTTTTGTACCATTCCAGCATCTTTTACGAAATTTTAAACAGAAAAAATAATTTAGTAGATTACTTTAAAAGAGTTTAAGTTAGTACAGTGGTTCTTATCCTTTTGCCAGTTTGGTTCCACCTTCAAATCACCAACCAATTCTCTCATCCCCTCTTAGAATTGGTTGAAAAGTAACAGTCGCCTACATTTTACACTGTGTCTTGAAACCCTGGTTAATAATTTCTGATTTAAAACCTTTAACATACCAAGCCTAGTTCACCAACGTCGTTTACCAAGATGGGATCTTCTGAGGACCCCATCGTTTTTATTGCTTAAAGTATACAGTATATACAGAAAACCGGCACATCAAAGCACAAGCCAACTTGTAGTCTATTTTCTTCATCATTACTTAAATTACAGTTTTTTCAGCCAATCTAATAATGGAAGATGCTGAAATTGTAAGTAAAGCAAATATTATTTTTATGACACTGTAAGAAACCCCTGTTTTTACCCCAACTGTTATAAAAACTAGAATTTTAGTCTTAGCATCACATACAGTACAGTATAATATATGTGTTTCTACAAATTACGTGGACAAAGGATTGTATTCATAAACAGTAAAACACACAGTTCATTCACTGTCATCTTCACATTCTTTCGCACATGTCACAGTTGTGTTGGTGACTCGGTGATGTTTGCAAACGAATCGTTTGCATTTAGAGCATATAACGTTAACTATTCTATCGTTGTTTCGAGGACATTGAAAACATCTTTCTCTCTTCCGTCTTACTAGCTGCCTTGACGTTGAAGATAGGCTATATTTGAAGCTTCAGTGTTTCGAGCTGCAGAAACTCCCAGACCTTCAATAGTTCTAACGATGTGAAGCTGAAAACCAGATGGATTACATGCTCTGTTCAAGACATTGGGTTTAGTTAATTTTTTGCCTAACTTCACCAAGAAATGAAATCTTCGATTCGATTTTCTACTGTTCCAGTCTCTGTTTTTGAACACCCAAATGATATAGAATTTCAGAGCTCCAATGTCAAGCACGTTCATAAAAGTCGGAAAGGCCATTTTGACGTTCGCCTGGCACAAGAATATTCACTCACCAGCTTGTCTGCATTATCCACACCGCGTTTTGTGCGGTTATATTCAAGTATCATGTTTGATTTCTTGTGATCTTTATTAGACAGTAGGCCTAAGTCATCAAGATACTGAGAAGACAGTAAACGAACCGTCTTGTTTTTTTTAGGCACCCAGCTTACAACTGCCAGTTTTTTCTGAAAAGATGAAGTTTGACGATAAAACATCTCGTCCCTTCGCAACTTCGATAACTGCAGGAATATCTGGCTTTTTTCTCAGTGTTCCTGTCATGGTGATATTTTTTGGAGCAAAAATTCTGCAGTTGGCACTGATGTAAAAAAAATTATCTGTGGTAACACTTCTTCCAGTTCCAAACAGTGGCTTCATCATGTCACACACAACACGATGTCCTTAATTTTTGACTGGTGCACTCCCAGGAAGTTTTCCGGTATAGACTTGGAGATTATAACGGTAAGTGGTCTTCATCACGTCTGCAGCTGCCCACACTTTAATTCTATATCTTGCTGGCTTTGATTGCATGTACTGTCTCATTGGATATTTCCCTCGGAAAGAGCCTTTTTGTTCATCTTCCGTTACTTCTCCAAATGGCGCATAGAGTTTTTTTGCAGTTTTCTACAAATAATCTATCCCAAATCTCGCGAAAAGCTGCCAGTTTATCATTTTCTTTTCTTCGAACACGTGTTGATTTGTCATCAAATCTAATAAACTTAAGAATGCGAGGAAATCTGTTTCGCGCCATGGAAGCAGGAAAATAGCATGGTGAATGGCTTGATCCGTAGTCCACATTTCAGAAATTACTACTCTTCGGCAATGAAGAGCTCTAGCCATTATTATTTCCATCTTATTTCCACAGGATCTACATTAAAGCTAAATTCTTATTCTCTTAGAAGAAGCATTATAGCATTGATTTCTGGAATAACACGTGTAGCTTCAAGATTACTAGCCTATATAGGTGCATATAGTTTGTACAATTTCATCAAGAAACAAACTCAAAACTTCTTGCATAGTGGTTATACGTTATCTGTAATGCGCGTTGGCCCAAGAGATCCAATGACATAATTGCAACAGCGTCTGCGAGTTACCGGGGGCACGCTACTTTTCTAAACTTTTCCTGATTTTGCAATAAATTCATCTTCATCAGAATCATCATTTGACTGTGCTGCGCTGGCAATGTCACTTTCTTCTGAATTTAATTCAAGCTTATTTTCTGATTCTGATGCATCTCCTTGTGGTATAAAGTAGTCATGTGATTCACTCAAGACATCTTCAGGATCAATTACAGTATATCCAACACGTCCAAAATTTGAATAATATCTTCGTGTGTGCTAATACGACGAGCCATTTTTCACAATACACAACAGTTAAAAATTTTCAGAGCCTAAAATTTACTTCTAAAAATTTGAAAAATAACCAGTTGCGTACAAAATCTAGAGATTGCTAAAACATTGCACAAATGTTGTAAACTTTACTTGATTAGGCTTACTAGGCTTCAAGTTCACAACTTATATCTCCTCATCACTCTTACATCTCTGCCTCTAACAAGTTCCTGTGAACGAACTGAAGTGTAACGAAAGCTAACAAAGAAACGTACAACGCAGCTCAGACAGCGCGCCGTTGCGATCCATGGCTACGAAGCTAAATGTCACGCAAAAATGTATTATTCAATCATGAAAGGGCATTACTTGTTGGACTAAAACTGACGACTAATATAAAAAAGAATAGTAAATTCTAAGAGAGAGCTATGATTATACGGCTCGGGTTCCAAATAGCGACTGTCAGAACAGCGACTGTCAATAGAGCGACCACACGACAGCGATTCATTTAAAACAGCGACTGTCAATAGAGCGACTACACGACAGCGATTCATCAAAAACAGCGACTGCCACAACAGCGACCTCACTTCTTTTATTAAATCCAAGGCTTACGCGCACACGCACTCTTTCACCCCCTCCACACATACCTTCCATCCTCCACACCTCTCTACACACATATGCACGCACAAACAGGCAAACCCTGCGTAGTGAAAGATTGAAACCAAAAGGGACTTTAAAACAACATTTTATTTGGACTATCCATAGAAGTCACATGATTTAAAAAGAAATAGGCTAGTCAAGCCAAACAACAGAAAGTCGTCAAGCCTTGCAATAAAATTCAGGGTCTAGAAAAAGATTGAAACCAAAAGGGACTTTAAAACAACCAAAAGTGTTGCAATAAAAATCAAGCCACGTTTATTTCTAAATTGTGAGCAAGGGCTCGAAGGAACTGCTGCAGATCATACTGGCCTCGATTTTGCTGTACAACAGTGATTCGTGTGTTCATTGTCACGTATCTTTTCATTCGCTGAGTCAGGTCTCTGCCTTGTAGTAGCTGGGTTCGGTTTGGCCGTTGAAGGGCTTCCTCCCGTCTTAAAGCTTCGATGAATCGAAAGATGGATGGATGATGAGTTTCCGTTGATCCCTGAAACGCATTGTGCCAACTCTCTAGCTGGTTGTTGGTTCGTGGCAGTCCCGCATCTTGTCTGGCTTTCACACTCCACATATGTACGGGAAACAATGGCTGTCGTCTGTCTCCCCGTCTGTTTCTTCGGCCCACGTAGTTGTCTTCGAAGTAATTTACGAGAGGCATTACTTCTGCTCCAAGTTTGGCCTCCAATTTGGCCTCCAAGTCAAAACCTGCTGACTGGCATGATATAAATCCAAAAACTTCTCGCTATAGCTAAATTGAAAGTGTTAAGTCGCTATCATAACAGTCGCTGTTTTAATGCAGTCGGCATTCATACAATCGCTGTTTGGAATGTCGCTCACTTCATTACGTCCCTATTATGAAGTCGCCATTATGACAGTCGCTGTTTTGACAGTCGCTATCCGGCCTGGATGCCGATTATACTCTCAAATTCTGGCAAAATGTAACGATATTTTGCGCATGAAGTTAACTGGATAAAATTCAGAATTTATAACCTAATATGCCATGGGAGTCCTATCAGGACCCCAGATAACGTAATGTTGTTTTTTGAATATGTTTCAAATGATTTTTTAATTTTTGTTGCACTATACTGAACTTGCTTAAATTTATGACACATAGGCTATAAAGATGAGAAAAAATGTTGCTACAGGTAAGGCGGGAGATAAAAAAAATTCACCTCTGGGGTCCCTATTGCATTATTTCGATTCAGTAGAAACAACAGAACCCACAAGTGGAGTCCCGCACATTGAAAAATCGCCTGTTCTGCGCCGTTCTACGCGGTCCCGACGGCCGGCATTGGATTTAGACGCATCCTCTGGTCAATGGGTAATCAAGGGTTCGAGCTCGTAAGTACAGTTTCGCCTTACGAGCTGGGGGAGTTGCACAAATGCCTGCAGTTAGCATGCTTCCTTGATTACGTTTGCACTCCTTTTGTCACGTGTACTCCGCGAGGCAGTACTCTGTTTTATTCGTATCATTTCATTCTGGCAGGCTAGCGAACAACAGCTTCTTTTGTTCTAGTTCTAGTGTTGAGTTTAACAATCTTACGTTGTGTATTTTGTTGCAGAAATTGCGATTCGATCATTTTTCTTTTGTTAATACATTTAAGAAAAATAACCGTCTTTGTTCACCTATGAGACCCCGCTTAGTATGTTAAGGGTTAATAGAAAACAAATTGTTCAAGTATGGACAATCACGATTGCTCGATTTCAATACAATAGCAAAACCATTGTTTATAAAATATAATTACCTTCATTCATGCACGAATCCAACAGAAGTCCGGATAAGAATTGAACAACGACTGACCAGTGATCGACCAGTAGGTTCGTTTGTACAAAAGTTGTGAAATTATCTAACGGCATTTGATGGACCATGTATAAAGCGCTAAAAAACTCTTGAAAGGTTTGGTGTGAAAAATACAATCGTTGATTACCCTCGAAAAGGCCACAATTTTTATTTGAAGCAAATAATGCAACGACAATATCTTGCACATCTTTAGTTAAAAGATTCCATTTTCGAAGATCTTCAGTTGTGATTACTACGGTTCCATTTTTTGTTGCATTGTACGCGATTCGTGACAGTTTAAGGACAATTTCATCTGTTAAAGCAATTGTGTGTTCTGATGTTCTGAGGTTTTCTAGCACTCTTTGAAAAATTTGGGTCATTGTTGAAATATTTACAGTTTTGTGTGATGAACTAAGAGAAGCTTGTAAGTATAATTGTAGCATCAAAGGATTGTGACACAAGGATTCCAGATGAGGAGTTTCTACACTTAGCTTGTCAAAAATTTCACCAGATTTTTGTTCATCATTTATCAAAGCATCAAATAATTTTTTCATGTTTTCAGACGTTAAGTCTCCAATAAAATATGTTTGCTTAGGGCGACAATTTTTAGGAATTTCCAGCATGGCGTGTGGTCGAGATGTAAAAAGAATGTGGCAATTGCGTAAGAAAGTTTTTTGACAAAGATTCGACACAAGCTCCTGGTAAGTCAATATTGTGTCGTAACTAGATTTTTTGATTATTTCCATTAAATTCCAGTTCACCTGGTCGAATCCGTCAAAGATTAAAAAACATTTTTTGGTGTGATTTTTTATCCATTTGAATACAAACGTTTTTTCTTCTTGATTTAAGTCAAAATTTACATCTCCAAGTAAAAATTCCTTCAAAGTTAATTTCTCATCATCGCAATCATTCATGCTCATGAAAGGTATCCTCAGAACAAGAAAGTCTCTAGTTTGGTCTAGACGCCTTGCCAGGCGCTTTGATAACGTTGTCTTTCCTGCCCCAGGGTAACCGACGATTGATATGAAGCTTTGTGACTTAACACGTGAAATAAATTTATCAATCGAAACTTTTTTATCGGATTCTTTAAATTGAATTTGTCTGGTTTTGGGATCATACTGGTCATCGTTAGGAATGAACCTTCCCTCGTAGAAGTCAATTGACAGAAGCTCTGGATGAACTTCTGGCAAATTCGATGCGGGAATGTCAAACCTCGACACATCGACATCAAATTCCGATTTGTAGAGCTGACCAGTTGTTTCCTTCAGTTTGTCGAAGGCATTGTTTGGATCTAATGACAAAAAACAAGTTTTCAAAATCACATTCTTTTTAAATTGACTTTCCATTTAATAAACGTTGAAATCATTTTGTTCCAGACAATCACAATTGGTATGTTGGCTCGTTGGTTTGAATCTTCATCCTCGGGCTGACAAAGCCTCTGATAGGGCTTTTGACGCAGAGACGGTTACCGACATTAGCAGAGTGAAGTTTTTCCGATTGTTGAAGTGTTGTTGCTGGGAAATTATTCCATCCGCCCACTAATTTCCGCTGAATAAAAGCAGTCCTTGAAATGCGTAACTCAAGTGCACAACCCGAGAGCCGAACCAGCATCACTGATCTTGAGTTGTGCACTTAAATACTGAGCTAAAGGAGCGATTTTCCTTAAAACTAATTTTAAATCTCCTCAATTTGTAACATATTTTAACTATTCCAACTCAGCAAAAAGTGTATCAGCAAACACCTACTTCGAAACTCCTAAGCATTTTTTTACATTAAAACTTATGTCCATAGCAGCTTTCAAAATTGTCAGTAGTAGTAGTAGTAGTAGTTGTTTTTATCGAGAAAGATTCCCATCTCACCTCGTAACGTAAGACATTAAGACAAAGGCCATATGTCAACATAGCCCAAGTACATTTTACATACGCTTTATGTTAAGAAAGCAACTCAAAATGTCGCTGAATTGTTGCATACAATCAGCTTACAGAAAAATCTAAATATTTAGCTTTGCCACAAAATTAAACATTCCCGGATAATTTTACTTTTGTGTACAAGTGTTGCTAATTTTAAATCACAAAGTTTAATATTATATACAAATAATATGGAAAAATTCGGTCAACTCATCTATGAAAGGGCAAATTCAATTATGGGGCTATCCAAATGAAACGCAGCTTATATTCAATGCGACGTAAGAGCATTCTTTTGGGGGGTGGGAAAATATGTACTAATTAAAAATTTTGTTTTTTGTTTTTATAATGTTAAATGTACTGTTGTTGCTGAGTTATGTCTGTTTATGAATTAAAAATCTAGTATTGCAAAAATCTTTTAGTTCATCAAATTTCTACAAAAACATTAAAAGTTGAACAATTAAAAATGCAAAATATTTTCAATGACAAACGGGGCATTTGTTAAAGCCCACAGCTGCAAATAAATGTATATTAAAGCTAATAGATTTTATTTCTGATGTAAACTTGAAAATTTTACAAACCTTCCTGATCTCTAGATGAAACATTGCTTTGTTCGGGTTGATGAATAATGTTGATTATGTTTTGCCGCTGGTCAACCTGGAACAATTGTTGATACTGCCGCTGGTCAACCTGGACCAATCGTTGATCAATATAATGATGATGGGCGTGATACTGCCGCTGGTCAACCTGGACCAATCGTTGATCAACATGTTGATGATGATGGTCATGATGTTGTCGGTTGTCCTGCTGAATTACTTGCTGTTGAAGAACAGCTATGTTGCTCGGAGCTTGTTCTGTGAGAAGCAAAACAGTTTATTGTTTTTTATAGTTATGATGTCACAATTCAATTCTCCTTTTTAGGAGTGTCTAATCTAGCCTAAGTGCTGCCCTAGGCAGATGAGAAAAGTTCTGCCCCCCAAAAAAAAATTTTACATGGTGATTTTCGATTTTTCGATACAACTCAGGCACTTGTTCTCACTTGTCCTCAATGCCGCCATTTTTATAAAACCTCATGAAACTAAAGTTCTTTCGTAAGGTAGTCTTACTTTTTGACTTGTTTACATACCTACTTGAAGCATCAAGGCAAGTACACAAAATAGCTTGCAACTTTTCCATCAACCTAACATTGACTAAAACATTTTTTCTAGGTTCCTTTAAATTTAATAACAGTGAAACAAACCGAACAAAGATTAATAAAAATTGCACAGACAAAGCCTAATGCTCCATACTAAGCGAGACAGATAACTAAATGAAGCGATAAGCAGCACATATTGTTGAAAACCAATCAAGCATGAAGTACTCTAGGGAAGGTGACTTGCCATACATGACTTGCCGTACTGCTTATAAATGTTTGTGATGTGATAACATATTAATTAATTGCTATATATCTGGATATATCTGTTGTGAATTATTATATTCACGTAGGCCTACAGTAACTTATTATATCAATGTAATATATTCGTATATTTTGCCGCCCTAGGCAACTGCTTACTCTGTCTACTAATAAATCTGGCCCTGTGTCTAATGCTTACGATGTTTATTGTTTATTTAGAAACAAAACCACTGAAACAACGATACAAAAATGTCAGAATCACTTTAGCGCTTGATTCTTAAGTTAGTTTATTTTGTCATTATTGTTAAATGCCATCGGCAAGGAAGTCAGTTTTTTCCACCAGGCACGTCATTAAGTGTGCTGTGTAAACTAGCAAATAAACAGCAACGTGCTCTTCAATGGTGTCGAACCTGTGCCCTTTCGACTGTCATACAAAGGTTTTCACTACTCGGTTATCCAGCCATACAATGGTTATATCAAAGTTCTTGCAAACACCAGAGGACGTCTGCCATGTTTTAGCAGTCTCTTAGACAATTTTTTCAAAACAAGCTTACCAGGATTTCCTGGCGATGGTTGTTCAATTTCTTCAGTTGAAGTTGCTGTGTTTTCATCTTGATATTGTGGGAAAGACATTTTGTATTGTTTTGTTAATTGTTAGTGAGTAAATCAAAATAAACCTTAATAAGGTAGTTGATGCTACAAAACACAATTGTGAGTCATAAAGATCTCTCTTCCTTATCAAAGTAAATAAGACAAATCAAGCAACATCAATTTATATTGAACAAACCAACACAAAGGCATGATTTGAATAATAATTTCTACAGTGGCCCATTGATCTCCATTTTTACAGCGTTTTACACACCACCTTGTTTAACATCAAATGGTACAAACTCATCTACGCGGGATTCACACATTATTGTTCTGACTCTAACTTATTCTCACCACCGGAACAACACAGCAAGTTATACTTTTGAGAAATCCAATTTAAACAACACTGAATCGAACCCAGGCCAACCAACTCGTCGACTGTGCAGAAGCGCTCAGCATCTCGCGTTTTATAGCAGTGATCACGTGAGCAGTGCGTGAAATGTGTAATCACGTGAAATGTTCTTGGAAAAAAGTTTTTTAACTCACAAGCATAGACAGAACGATTCTTTACTTTACGAAATAGCAACGTTAGAAAACGTTGAAACATCTTTTAATTTGCCAATTGAAGTTGGTTAGCAATTATTTTTATTTCCCAATATTCAAAAGTAAGTGAAACGTTGGAGAATCTGAAGCTTTTATTGAAATGTTTTGTCTTCAGAATCAATAATGAAATGGAACAATAGATTATTATATCGCTTTGTACATCGAGTTTAATTTAAAACAAAATTAAAACAACAAATTTTTAAAAGGAAGAATAATCTCAAGTTTTGTTTTAAACAGTCCTAAACGTGACTAAAAAACATTGCAAAGTTTTAAATAAAACAAGCGTTACAGATGACAACTTATTTTTGTTTCATTCGATGAGCAAGCAACATTTGATATTGTGGGAGTGAGTTGTGTGAATGTCTGTAGGACGCTGAAAGAACCGAGGTGCGACACCCAGCGAAATCAGGCACATGTGTTCTAGCAAGGCACTTTGCTGAATGGCAATTCGAAAAGTTGACACAAAAGTTTCTCTTCCCGTCCGTAACCACTGTTCATAAACTTAGATACTCAGTTGTCTGATGTGTTTTCTGGTGTGGAGCACCCAGATAGGTCAGTTGGGTTAGCCCCGACTACTAACGAAGACATTTCAAGATCAAGCAACGCTGGTTCGACTCTCGGTGTGCGCGCTTTAACAACGCATATTCTTGGTGGGTCCTGCACCCCTGCATCAGTGGTTCAAAGTTTCTACTAGCACGGGGAACATGCCAGGACTAAGCTCTCAAAGAAGCTGTTTCAGTCCGAGGATACCGATCTCTACAATCCATCAATTTAAATGATAAAATTATTAAAGATTGCAGTCGACAGGGAAGGATGTAGCCTACAATCTACTTCGGTTTCATTTTACTGATATCAAAAACATTACATTTGCAATAGAATTTGCTTTTCTAATATTGCTATTTCAACTTGTACAGGAATTGCTCATTCCCTGGGTGTGTTTGCAGTTATCATTATCTAATTTAGTGAAAGGTGGTTTCTACAAATTATCCCAAAATGAAAAGGTTTCTATGACAACGTTTATTACCAAGTGAACTAAACTGGGAAATGGAAAATTGCAAGAAGTGCATTAAAGTCGTTCCAAACTTAAGTAAAGGCCTGATATTGCAGCAGATTTGCTATAATCAATTAGCTTACTGTGTAAGTTATGACTCAAGTTGGATGAATAGCAATGGAGCGCAGTGAGACATTTCCGTCACATTACGAGGAAAGATACAGTGTGACATCATTGTCTGCAGCTAACTCAAAACAGATCGTGGGTGGTTTTGATATTCTGGAGAGTTTGACTCACAAAACGTGCTCCAAGACGGAATTGGTTCATACACGATTGCAGAACCAAAGTAAGATGTTTTCAATCTGAATTTAAAACATTTGGCACAACTTTAGCGCTATAAGAAATTTAAAGATTCAAAGAAATTAAAGCATCAGCACTGATGCAAAACAGCTCATGAACGGCTCTAAAGTAAATTACTGCATTGCCTGTATACTAAATATTCTTCACTAGACAATATCAAGAATTATGAATTTCACTAAATCTGTGAAAGTGAAAAGTTTATTTTCTCTACACTCAAAGACTTTGTGGTTCAAACTTGATGGTTTCTTGTCGCACCGCTTGAGCGCTTACAGTTTAAAAAGACATCGCAAAACATTTCAGGCGCAGTCACTGAAAAGAAGAGCCATAAACGCCTGAACCAATTGTAATAAATGGACAAATCTCATTGTTACCCAGTTGGCCTCGAATGTGTCACGATTTTACACACGAGGTTTCAATTTTTCCTCACTTTTGGTCGGATTCTAGTATCACAATCAAAACTATTTTCGAGATTTAAAATCCAAGATGGTTTGTGCTGCCATGTGCCAACTGAAAGTGAATTGCTTCTGCCGTTTCGAAAACTGAATATACGTTTGTTCAATCAAAAGATTATTTTAATACAAAATATCTGATGCATTCACAACACATTTATTCGGTTTTGTATCAAACTTTCACCATTCCAAGGTGCATTTCGTGGATTGCTGGTTTAGTAAAAAGTGGTTCTACAAATTATGTCCAAAAGGAAAAGGTTTCTGTGCCAACGTTTATTACCAAGTGACATTAAAAAATGGAAAATTGCAAAAAGTGCATTAAAGTCGTTCCGAATAATGTAATGGCATCATTGGCTTGTTACTGCAACATACTTGCTACAATAAATGATCGTGCACGTTATGACTCAAGTTGGACGACCCGTAATCGAGCGCAGTGAGACATTTGTATCCCATGATAAGGAAGTATGCAGCGTGATTTCTATCATTGTTTGCATCTAACTCAAAACAAATCGTGGGTTGTTTTTGTAACACACCAGACCTACTGGAGATATTCTGGAAAGATTTTTATTCGATTTCTGCTCAAATCACTCAAGATGTGCAACCATGAAAAGCCAGATCAACATCGTTTCCACTTGGAGCCCATGTGGTGTTTTATAAACTACTGGTGAAGGAGTGTTCCAATCTCAAAAGATGACCTTGAATCTGACATCTCTTTTGCATCAACTTATTTATGCGAGATTACTTTTTCGCCCATGATTACACTGGTCAACAATTTTCAAAATTTATTTGCTTCCGAGATGAAAATAATTAATTCTTATGTATGCTTGGACGCTGAATCCATTCGTTTGTCGCGTTGGTGCCACAATGTTTTCTTATAGTGTGAACGCGCCCAACGCGATGCAAACGTTTGACGAGAAAAAAAAGTGTCTACACGACAGTTATTTCAACGCAGGCAAAGCAAAGCGAATACCCGTGCCTTTATGATGCAACAATGCTTTTTCGGCTGTTGTAAAAATTGTTTGATCGGTGTCAGATCATCACTGCAGTGCTGTTGAAGAAGTTTCACGGTATTATCGCTGCTACTTTTACTAAACATGGTTAAGATGCACTTTTACAAGGTGAGAAAAGCTAGACGAAAGCTTATTCTTTTGCAAACGTTGCGTGCACAGAAAAAGCCGAAATATTAGGTTTAGCCCTGTTTTGCGGATGAGAGTAGTTGATACCTTTACCAACTAACTCTGAATGGGAAAAGATTGCAACTGATTTTAATTATTGGAATTTCCCTCACTGCGTTGGTGCCGTAGATGGCAAACACATCGTCATTCAAGCATCGTAAATTAAAAAATTTATTTAAAATTCAAGTATCGTTTTTCAACTACATAAGAACTCACAAGTCACAGCATTGGCTGCTGTTGACTCTCACTACAATTTTGTTTTCGTCGACGTCGGGTCCTCCGTGCGACATAGCGATTCTACAATATTCTCTCAGTTTGAATATGGAAAACTATTAATCAGTGGGCTGCTTGGACTTCCAGCAGATAAACCGCTACACAGTACAAACCAACCATCAATGTCGTTTGTATTTGAAAAAGATGAAGCTTTTCTCCTCAGTCAAAACTTGATGCGACCCTACCCTGGTTCAGGCCTATCTCATGATAAAAAAAAACTAACTTACCATACAGGCTGTCGCGTGCGCGACGAATTGTACGAAATGCTTTTGTTATACTAGCTTCAAAGTTTAGATATTTTCGTCGTCTTCTTCACCACGTAGCTTAAGCTGAATTGTAGCATGAAATAACCATTTTCAAGTTTGTTTCATCACAATGTATTTCAATGAAAAATGTAGAAACTTCAGAAATGGCACACTAATATATTAGGCTACTAGTTACAATGTAATGATTCCACTTGTTGTGTGTACGTTTTAACCAGCTCCATCACTTCGTTTTGGAAATTCATCCTGATTAGTTTTGGCATTTGTCTGGCCTCTTTAGCTACAAAGTCAAAGAAAGAGCCGGTGGAATCATGTTCTTGTTCTGCAAAAATGAAAACAGATACGATATAACAAATTGTGTTAAATTATTTCATGTGCTTTGAAACTTGTGTGAAGTTATCGAGGTTTCAATGCCAGTTCCGTATATTTGTATTTCTGACCGACAAAGCAGAATAATAAACTTCATGTTCATAGCCGGTGTCGAGCTAAAGTTGAGTAGGCATACTGAATAGAAATTAACTACAGAACATTTTGAAGTTTATTATGGCAAAGAAAGGTAGGCTATTGTAGTTTCAAAACAGCATAAAGTTTGGTTACCTGCTTCCTTCTGTATGTCTTTTAACTCCTTCATGCAAAAGCTAGCAATGGATGTCGTACAATCGCTTAATTTGCGTTTGCGACCGCCAGTTCTTTTCTTTTGCTTTGTACAAGTATCTGTGAAAGACGTAAAGCAATATGAAGCCTACGCTATGACATGTTTGGTTTTTGAATCTTTATCCTCAGGCTGACAAGGCCTCAATATGTCCTTTTCGCATACTTGTAGACTGTAGAGGCTTTTGAAACAGGGCTGAGTACCGAGATTGACAGAGTGAAGTTTCCGATAGTTGTTGGGGGAGAAATATTCCATCCACTAGGTGCCGCTGAATGGTAAACAGTCCTGAAATGCGTCGCTCAAACGCACACCCCGAAAACGAGACTCAGAAAATCAACTTTCGAGCCAAAAACACGCATGACGTCACGCAGTTGAGCAGAAAAAACGCTCAAGATCGATCTTTGTCACACGCTCACTTTGTGAAACTGAAGCAAAGCAACCGCAAGTGAGCGACACCAGGCTTAGATTACAAGGGATGTGCTTCTCTTCTTCTCTCGTGTTGTCGCTATATGTCAGGGCATCCGTTGGTTAGCCACTGCCTGGTGTCGTCATCGATGGAAACTAGGCCTTCCATACCATGGGGTGATCTATATAGCCGGCAATCCTTGATAATGTGGGCTGCCGTCTGCACTTCGCCACACTCACAAGCAGCACTCTCTGCCAAACCCCAACGCAACATGTCTGCACCATAGCGTCCAACACCAGTGAGCAAACGGTTACGCCGTGATGAGGCAAGTCTAGAGAGGCCATGTCCCAGCTGGTTTTCGGACGGGGATCTGAATACTTGGCGAAGTGGGGACGTGCTGCTTGACCATTGTTCACACCACGCCGCGTGGCACCACTGTTTGCTAGGGCTTCCACCAGAGACTGCCAGAAGGTCTTGTGCAGCGCGTACAAATGGTTTTCTTGATTTTAGCCGCTGCTTTGGTGGATATCTCAGCGTGGTTGTGTGTAACGGATGGCCAGGGTTTAGGGCTTTACGGCTCAGGGAGAGAACAGCACGTTGGCGCCGTAGTGCAGCTGGCTCAATGTTTGCAAGGACAGGCAAACAGTCAGTTGGAGTTGGGCGGAGGCAACCTGTGACAGTTCGCAGGCAGTTGTTGATTGGTACATCGACAAGGTCAGTATGGGCACTTCTGCACCAAGTAGCAGCACAGTATTCAGCAGGGGCGTAGACTAAGGCTAAACCACTTGTTCTCAGCACTGAGGGGCTAGCACCCCACCTTGTACCAGCAAGACGTTTCATGAGAGCAGTACGAGCTGTCACTTTTCCGCGTAAGTGTTCTAGGTGTTTGCGGTATGTAAGGGACCGATCAAGTCGGACTCCAAGGTATGTGGGTGTGGCTTCGAAAGGAAGTGTTCGGCCGTTACTTTGGATGTTAATTTTCCTGTTTGAGTCTCTATTACATAGGTGGAAGACAGAAGTCACCGTCTTCGCTTCACTCAACTTGGGGCGCCATTGGTGCAGATAGGAAGATAGAATGTCCATATCCTTAGTCAAGATGTTCTGCACTGTTTCCCATTTGCGGTGAGAATAAAGAATAGCCAGGTCATCTGCGTATGCGTATTTATTAGAGGAAGTATTTGGAAGGTCATGAATGTAGATGTTGAACAGCATTGGGGAGAGAACGGATCCCTGCGGAACTCCATTTCTTAGACGTCTCTGTCGGCTTTTCTTTCCGTCGCTGGTTTTAAGAATGAAGCTGCGGTTGGAGATGAGTTCTACGATAAACTTAACCATGTGTCTATCTGGGATTATCTGCAGCAGTTTGTAAGTGAGACCCCTGTGCCAAACAGTATCATATGCCGCAGTAAGGTCGAGGAAGACCGCTCCCGACTTCAAGTTGGCCTCAAACCCATCTTCGATGTTTTGTGTCAGCAAGGTTACTTGGTCGACTGTTGATCTTCCTCTCCTAAACCCCGCCTGTTCGTGTGGGAGTTTGGGGTCAATAACGGGTTCCATTCGTCGGTGTAAGACGCGCTCCAGTAGTTTGAATGGCACGCACAATAGGGAAATGGGGCGATAGCTCTTTGGGTCAGTTACCGGTTTGTTTGGTTTTGGGACTGCAACAATCAATGCTTTCCGCCAGAGTTTAGGAATCTTTAGGGTTCGCATGCAATGAGAATAAAAATTTCGTAGCCAATTAATCGTTTCCTTTCCTAAGTTTTGTATGAATTCGGGGTGAATCAGGTCTGGTCCTGGGGCCTTCCCTGCTTTCAGTAACTTTATGGCTTCAGTCATTTCTTCGGTCGAAAAGTCTTCAGTTAGTTCGTTGTTACGCGTGTCATCCTTCCACATTTCTGATGTGAGGCTTGAGAGTCTGCGTTGAAATTTGCGGTCTATTTGTTGGTGTCGTCCATTTTCCACAACCTGCGATGCAATGGCATTAGGAGTTACAGGACATTTCGAACAAGTTCTGGAACTTCTTCCAGTCAGGCGATTGACCGTGTTCCATGCTTTACGACTGGAGTGGGTAAAGTCTATAGCTTCGACCGTCTCAATCCATCGCTCCTGACGTTTGGTGTTGAGGTGCTGCATCAGGCTTTCAGACCTTTCTTGGAAGTCTTCAGATGTTTCGGAGTCATTCAGGTCTTCGTACATACTTTGACACATTTCGTCCCAGCATGGTATGTATTCCTTGCGTTGGCCACGGGGAATTGCCTGTTTTGCTGCATGGCGAAGCAGATCTGTGAAGGCTGAGTAGGAGGTATTGACATCTGCATTATTGGGTGGGGGTAGGGTATGAACTAGTTTACTCGTGATTTCAGAGAATTGCTTCCATCTAGCCTTCCTAAAGTTCCAGCGTCTGACTGGGTTGGTTGGTGGCGGTTGCACAATAGATGCAGGAAAGATTATAGAGGGTCTGTGCTGAGATTTGGGAAATTTTTCTATGACTTTACGATCTGGGATGGATTCGCCTTGGAGTACTCCTGCAAAAGCAAGGTCAGGATTGGTTCCTGTGTTCCAGCGTCCGGATAGAAAACTATCTGGTTCCCGAGGATTATATAAAAGGGAAAGATCGTTTTTGGAAGCCCATTCATTTAAAGTTTCACCATCAGCGTTGTTGTTGCAATAACCCCAATCAGTGTGACGGCAATTAAAATCCCCTGCATATATGCAGGGTGCAGGAAATGGTGGTAATGATGTCGAAAGAAGTCTACTTGGAGGAGGTTTGTAGACATTTACAACAATCGTATCCTGTATTCGTACTGCGATCCATTCAAGATCACCGTCTGCTGTGGAAGTTGCCTCTAGTATCCAGTTAAGGTCTTTTTTAACGAACGTTGCTATTCCATGCTTATTGCTGAGGGTGCAGGCAGCAAGATCAAAGTGGGGAATCTTAAGCTTCTCCGGGGTCAAGCAATGGGTTTCCTGGATGAGGATCACTGCTGCATCGTTGTTGTGGGCAAGCTGTGTGATGATGTCTAGTGTAGCGTTGGTGATGCCTTCAACATTTAGTTGCAGAATGGTCACTCCTTGACCTACAACAGCTGGAGCTGTTCGCCCTGACAAGGGCGCTGTGCTTGGTCTGGGGGTACCATTCTGATAAGTGAGTGACACCAGGCGACAATAAAACAAACAAAAGGTTCGCTTTGCTGCGGCGAAAATAACTGTAGTGTGAACGCGCCCTATGGAGAATTATTTCCTACAGTTATTAACTTGCAAAAGTTACTAAGCATGGAATGGTTCCGTTATTTCTGGCATCTCTAAATCGCTCACCATGCTCATCATATACGTCACCAGAATTTTGAGAAAAAATTCACTTGAGAGCCACAGTCAAGCCACAGACTGCAGCTAATGCACAGTTTGGCATGGTGCCATATCTCGAAAACCAGCGAAACAACAAGTTTTAACGTGATATTCGTGTTCAACAACTCAAAATTGTCCAGGAGTGACTCAATTCGTTTCAGAAGCAAACTCGAAAAGCAGAAGCAAAGTGGAAAGTTGAATTCATATTTGTTTAATGGAAAGACTTTTCAATTCAATATCTGATGCATTCACAACGTGTTTGAGAAGTTTCTATTAATCTTTCAGCTTGCAAAGCTGCATACTGTTGAATGCAGTTTGTTGAAAAAATGCTTCAAAAAATAATGTGCCTCGACCGTCTACTGCTAAATCCCAGGTGGCTTCGAAACTGTACACGAGTGTGGTACTGCATTTAACAACTGGCTGGACCAAATTACAGACAATACTTAAGATGTGGACGCTGTTACTACAATTTGAGACGATGAGAAATCTTTATGGCTCGTGTGTTGAGACTTGAGATCTACAAAATTGCAATGAAAAAATATACCAGACATATTGTCTGATTTGAAATAAGTTATACGAGTTATGAGACTGTTTGTTTGTTGAAAGAGACGCTATTGCAATGAGTTTACCCTAATTGCTGCATATTGTGACATTTAATAACAAAATATGTAAAAACAAAAACAAAAAAACGAATAAAAAAAAAAAAACGATAAAAAACAAAAAAACGAGCTCGTTATTTTACAAACAAAAAAAAAACGTTTTTTTACATCTCTATTTGCAATAGTGAAAATTGGTTTCTACAAATCATGTCCAAAAGGAAAAGGTTTCTGTCCCAACATTTATTACCAAGCGAGATTAATGATCCACTGCACATCAGGTGGCGATGTGTTTAATCAAATACTTTGTCGTTCTCTTCGATGAATCAAATATTTTGCCTCCCTCCCCACCCTACAAAAAGAAAAAGGTTTCTGTGCCAACGTTTGTTACCAAGTGAGATAAATTGAGAAATGAAAAATTGCAAGAAGTGCATTAAAGTCGTTCCAACGTAAAGTAATGGCTTGTTATTGCAGCAGACTTGCTACAATCAATTATTGTGCAACTTATGACTCAAGTTGGATGACTTGCAATCGACCGCAGTGAGACATTTCCATCACAGGATAAGGAAATATGCAGCGTGACATCATTGTTTGCAGCTAACTCAAAACAAATCGTGGGTGGTTTTCTAAACACACCAAACGGAAAGAGATACCATGAAAAGGTTGACTCAGAAGACGTGCTCCAAGACGGAAATTGGTTCATACACGATTCTAGAATCAAAGTAAGATGTTTTCAATCTGAATTCAAAACCTTTTGGCACAACTTCAGCGCTATGAATAATCTTTAAAGAAGGTAAAACATTAAGTAGTCTAGGGTGTAATGGAAACACTTTTTATAAAATTTTTTATTAGCTCTTGGGATTGAAAAACTTTCCAGTTACTACTAAAAACAATTGTGCAAAATTAGAATGTAATCTGACGACATCTTGATCTGCCACCAGCAACTTGAAGATTTACTATTTCCTTCTACATTAGGGTGGATCGATTTAGGGGGTGTAAAAGGTTTTTCCATTTTGCTTAGCTTGGGGTGCCAAAACTTGCCATTGGGTGTATAGAACACTGTGTTAAAAGTATATTTCGATGGAACAAATTTTTGATCTGCAACCAGGCCATTACTTATCGACCGAAAACGCAAAAATATTTGGATTTGACGTTAGCATGGAGATTTATTGCAATGCAATGGAAATGATAATATGCATCAAACTTCCTCGCTTTAGATGAAATAGTCACGTTTCGATTCGAACTTGGGCATTTCTTGTCGTGATTAGTCCATTTTCTTGTAGTAGAAACACTTTTTAATTTTTTATTTGTTTGGGGTTGGAAAACTTTCCAGTTACTACTACAAACAATTGTGCAAAATTAGAATGTGATCTGACGACATCTTGATCTGCCACCAGCCACTTGAAAATGTACTATTTCCTTCTAAATTGCGACATTGCGTGTATTACGTGAATAAATTTCCCCCTTTTTGTGTTCGCATATTAGTAAACTGTAGGCGTCTCGCATGATCGACTGATCGCTCCCTATCGTAACGTCACATACATGTTACGTTATCCTATTAAACTGAGACGCTGATAAACTGTTAGACATTTCGAAGTGTAGATGTGCCAATTTTGACAGTTGTGACTGTGCTAGATCTGACTAAATGCCAATTGAAGAACGACTGTTTCTGGAAGATCAGAGAGGACCAAGACAAATCCCATCGGTGTAATTGAAGAAGTGGAAACCAGGTGGCTACGGAAGAAAATCTTTCGAGATAGAGCTCAGCTCAAAAACATAAAGTTTCCCTGAAGAAGTTCACGTCACTGCTCTTAGTGATAGTAGTTATGACGATAGCAAGGATATTAGTGATGATAATACAGACACAATTTACAAACCACGTTCATCAAGAAACACGAAAAGGTTCCCAGAAACACCTCCAATTGACGATAAAATGACTAAGTCTCTACCATCAGTGGCAAAAGCATGCCATCACACAGGTGTCTCTGATAGATCTGCTGCTATAATCGCTTCAGTCGTTTTGAAAGACGTGGAAGTTATCTCTCCAAAACATCAATCCAGAATAATTGACCGAACTAAGATTCGCAGAGAGAGAACAAAAACATGTGAAAGATTGCAAAAGAAAGGAATGACCGATATACCAGGATTGTATTTTGAAAGGACAAAACAATAAAAAAGTGATGGATATTGATGGAAAATATCGCCGAAAACAATGATCGAAGAACATGTCAGCATCATTTCAAAGTCAGATTCCTGATATTTCTCTCATGTATTGGCAACTAATCAATCAATCAATCATTTTATTTTTCCTCATTAACGCGTCCGGGAGGAAAAAGATACTAACTACAAAAATCGATATAGACCTACCAGCACGTTAACGAACGGGAAAAGGTGGCAAAACCTTGGAAGGTTTAAAACGTGCTTGAATGGTAAATCATGTAGTAGGCTATATGTCAGTAGTTAGCACGGCCACAATACCCAAAAACAAATAGCAAAAAATGGATCAAGCAAATCAATAACTTCAGCTATCATAGGGAGTCTCGTTGAAAAGAATGTTGATTATGGCGAAGTAGTAGCCGTTGGATGTGATGGAACGGCATTAAACGCGGGAGTTATGGGTGGTATTATAAGGAGACTGGAAGAGTCATTTGGACGTCCGCTTCATTGGTTCGTCTGCATGTTACATGCCAACGAACTTCCCTTGAGACATGTATTTGTACATCTGTGTGATGCCATAGACAAGGGTGAATGCCCTATAGATTTAGACTTAATAACACGGAAACCTGGTCTGCTCAATCACCTACGGTGGCTAACCACTGCGAACAGAATCCTGCGCTGTTACGTCGGTGTTAACGATCCATCTGAAAATGTAAAGACACTTGTGACCAGTGGCGTAGCCAAGGGGGGGTTTTGGGGTTACAACCCCCCTTTGGCACGCGTGTGACGTCACGATATAGAGAATGATGCCTTCAGTCTAAAAAAAATTGCCTAATTTTAAACAAAATTGCATTAAAAGAGCGATTTTTGCCAATACCAAACATTCAAACATCTCAGCCAGGAATTAGCAACAAGAAAACACAGAGACTTAGATTTATTTCCGAAAAATGCCGAAGAAAACATGATCTTATCCTTTTGTTACGCTACCGGACAGCACCATTTTAAAGGAATATTCGTACCCACAGTTTTGTTGAAAAATGCTCTCAGAGTGCACCAAATTCAAAGTAATTTTTCAAAATTTTCTGGGGGAGGCCCCCCAGATCCCCCGCCGCTGGGTGGTCAAACCCCCCTCGCCCCCCTTTCAAAATTCCTGGCTACGCTACTGCTTGTGACATTCATAATCAGAATGTATGTACCGATGTGGTTTGCCATGAAGACTTTGTGTTTCAAACTTAATGCTTTTATGGCCCACTTCTTGAGCGCTTACACTCACAGTATGAAAAACCATCGCAAAACATTTTAGGCGCAGTCAGTGAAAAGAAGGGCGATACTTGCCAGAACCCATTGCGATAAATCGACAAATAAGCTTGTTACCCAGTTGGCCACGAATATGAAAAACACGTTGGAAATTTTAATGATTCACAATTCATAAAGTAAAGCTTTAAAAGGTCATGGGTTCACTGTTAAAGGAATCCGGTTTATAAAACTCGTAAATAAATGAATTGCATTCACTCTATAATGTTTGTTTATGGCTTTATATTGGGACAGCATTGAGTTGAGTTTTTTTTTTTTATATCTGACCACCACATTAAAAACAATAGACACGTCAACATAGCAAAGATCTAGAAAAGGTAGAAGCGACAAAACGCGAACGTTAAAACGTGCTTGAGACAGAAACAAGTAATTAAATTAAAATATTGTCATGGTCACAGTACCTTATTGTTTGCTAATAAGCTGGTATTGTTGAGTTTGACAATAAATTGTTCAGTTTTATTGAGAGAAATTCAAACCATACTCTATATCAGGGATGGCGAACCACTGACCCGCGGGTCACGAAGTCCCATCACAGATTTTCAGTAACCCACTTGTCTTTTTTTAAATAATGAAATTTAAACAAATATTTCATCAAAGAATAAATGTTTCACTAAATATTTGTAATAAGGCCCCACCCTATTTTAATCTAGTACCGTACCTTGAATTGTTGGAAGAAGTACAACTTTTTTTACCTTAAAAAGATCAAAAATATCCAGAGTTAAGCGAAAGTACGTGGTTGAATGATTTACATTTTTTCGCTGATTTCACAATGCATTACAACAGCGTTTCTTAACCTTTGCTGACTCCAGCACCAAGGTAAACAGGGTTGAACAGTCTAGCACCCCCTAACTATCGTTAACATTCGACTATTACAGTGCGGACCAAAAGTTTAGTATAGAGGCCGAAGTTTTGACATGCCTTCAGATCGCTGGCCATATAGTTTGTATTGAAGTCTCTTGTTGTTTAACAAACTGTATACGGTAGTTGTTTTAACGTTGGTGTTAAGTTGCTTGATTCAGGATTTGGTATTTGACTTTCATTCACCAACAGAAATTCAATTATAACCATATGTATGTGAATCAACTCTCTTAAGACAACAGCACAGTTTGTTAAGCGACAGAAAAATACAAAATATACCGCCAGCGATCAAAAAGCATGTCAAAATTTCGGCTCCGCCATTAAACTTTGGCGTGCACTATTGAAAGGAAAGCGGTGAACAAATTGATCATTTT
The DNA here is from genome assembly GCF_918807975.1 of Aplidium turbinatum. NCBI lineage: Eukaryota > Metazoa > Chordata > Ascidiacea > Aplousobranchia > Polyclinidae > Aplidium > Aplidium turbinatum. Next base: position 63,452,265 of record NC_137472.1, read on the forward strand.
GTTTATTCTTCAAAACTACTGTCCTTATCATCGGCGTATCAGCAGGTCTTCTCCAGGCTAGATTGGAAGGCAGGAAGTCATCAGCCACTGTCGTCATTGGTGATAAAAGAAATAGGAAAACCCGAGAATAGTGAAAGAACATGGACAAACTTAAGTTACCCAGCTGGGTAACTAGTCACACATGAATGAATGTGATTTCTGTTGTTGCTTATGTGTGACCAATTTCTCTATTCGAGGCTTTGTGTTGATCAAAGCCACTCTCATATCGTGGAGCAACCCACGTTAAAGGCGGTTCCGGCCAATCGTTTTGATTTGGAGCATGGTGGAGAACGCCTTTTCACACAGGTAGGTAGTCGGAAATGGAACGATCAATTCCAATGCTGCCCGTGCCAATGCAGGATATGCTGTCAACTGACCACACCAGAAATCAGCAAGTGGAATGACGAAATTTTGTCCAACTCTGATTCACCTGCATGTCAATCAGCTCCTTCTTTAGTCTATTATCATCACTCATGTCTGCCAAGAAGGGCTGCTGTATCCACTCTGGATACGAGTGATTTGTGGGAACGTATTTTGCCATGGTGGTTGCTAGAAGCGAGAGGTGAGCAACAATATTACAACAAAGCACCCACCAGATAAGTTCGCACAATCTACTCAGGATCAATTTGCGTACATGACTGGGAGATGACTACAATAACAGCAAATCATGTAGGCTACTTCGAAACAGCAATCATTGATATGACAACTGCCGATACTGGCAGAAAGTCGAAAAAATGGAGAAAAGTAAAATGGCATTTTTTGATATTATACTGCATACATTTAGCACCCCTTACAGTCTATTCCAGCACCCCAAGGGGTGCTAGCACCCCCGATTAAGAAACGCTGCATTACAATAAGTTAAATACTAATTGCAAGGCTGTGGAAATATTATATTATCCATGTTTGGGTACATTAAAGCATTTGAGAAGAAACCCGCTATTTTTTCTGTAGACCTTGAACAAGGTCAGCTGAAATATTTTTCTCAGTTGTTGAAGCACTTTACCAGCACCAATTTAACTTATGAACAAAAGCAAACTGCACTCAACAAGTATGTTTTACTGACGAAAAAGAGGCCAAAATGTAATGTCAGAAAGGTTTATATACACAGTTCCGAAAGCTAGATACTACATTGCAGTTCATTCTTTTCCTGCATGCAATTCAATTTGAAAATCTTGAATTATCAAACTTCGAATGGCTTCGTCTTTACAACTTGGAAATGGAAATGATAGACTTTCAAGTAAGTGCAGTTTGGAAACAAAATTTGTAGACTTATGTAAATCATCTCCTACAAAAAATTGAAATGAAAACGGATATGGATGGTTGTGACTTTCCTGCTGTTGAAAACCATGCTCAGAAATACAATTTTGGTAAAGAGGTCACTTTCTTCAACCACAGACATATACAACCAAATATGCAGTATAATGTACATAGGCTATACATCGGTATGTCATTTGGCCACGAGAGTGAGGGAGCACTTGGATTTAAATAATTTGAACAAACTAAGTGCCATTAAAGATCACATATTCGATTGTCAAACGTGTTCAAATAACAAACCTTCCTTGGAGTCGTTTAGAATTATGCGTAAATGTTTCACCGAATTCGACACTAAAATCCACGAGGCTTTGCTAATAAAATCATACAATCCTCGCCTCAATACACAGCTGTTTGCCTCAGGTGCTTCTTATTTACTCAACGTCTTTTCTTGATACGTCATATGATGCGTCTTTGCCTCGTGTAATTTAAACGCCATGTGATGCGCCTTTCTCCTATGCTCTGCTGTTTCATTTTGCATTTCGTTTTTCAATTCAGTGTTTAGATCAGTTATTCATATTCATTGTAGATATGATAAGCAGTTATTTTTTATTTTTTGTTACTTGATAAGGGCTAACGTGTGTATAGCCGAAAACGTTTGTAGCTTATAGGTTTTGTTCAATTTTAATGGATTATGTTAAATGCCGTGTGGTTGCTTGGTTGTATAGCCTATGTCTATGCTTATAAATTGTTAACAAAAAATAATAAATAAATTATTAGCCTTTTTTCTCTTTTTTTTCTAAATCTGTAAAAAATTATTAAGGTGTTGCGACCGTGCCATACTTTAAACTGATTGTCCTGCTTTTGTATCATGCACGTTATAACGTCCGCGTTTTGTCGCTTCTACCTTTTTCTAGACCTCTGCTATGTCTGTCATATATTGTTTTTTTGTTGTGATGGTCAGAAATAAAAACAAACTGAACTGAACTGAATATAATTCTTACAGAGTGGAACTCCCTGCCAAATTACTTTGAAACTATGAAAAGATTTGCAGTAGCTCAAAAATAGTTGATTTGCGGTAGCTCAAAAAATGTGAACTCCTGTACGATGCTTGCAAGAATGAGGATGCGACACCTAGCGAAATCAGGCACCTGTGTCTTGGTAAGATACGATGCTTTGCTAAAAGACAGTTCGAAAAGTTGACACAAAAGTTTCTCTTCCCGTCGGCAACCAATGTTCATAAACTCAGATACTCAGTTGTCTGATGTGTTTTCTGGTGTGGAGCACCCAGATAGCTCAGTTGGGTTAGCCCTGAGTCCTGACTACTAACGAAGACATTTCAAGATCAAGCAACGCTGGTTTGACTCTTGGTGAGTGCCCTTTAACAACGCATATCAGGCCAGTTCTCCACACAACAGCACTAAGTGGCTGGAAAAATTCACAGACACACCAATCGAAAACTTCACCATGTCAATCTTGGTGGGTGCTGCATCAGTAGTTTAAAATATCTACTAGTATGGGAAGCATGACAGGACAAAGCTTTTAAAGAAGCTGTTTCAGTCCGAGGATAACGATCTCCACAATCAATCAAGCTAAAGTACAAAATGATTAAAGGTTGCAGTCGACAGGGAAGAATGTAGCCTACAATCTTCATCGGTTCATTTCACTCATATCAAAATGTCACATTTGCAATAGAATCTGCTTTTCTAGGACTGTTATTTCAACTTGTAAAGGAATTGCTCATTCTGTAAATGTGTTTGCAGTTATCGTTATCTTGTTTAGTGAAAAGTGGTTTCTACAAATCATGCCCAAAAGGAAAAGGTTTCTATGCCAACGTTTATTACCAAGTGAGATAAATTGAGAAATGGAAAATTGCAAGAAGTGCATTAAAGTCGTTCCAAAGTAAAGCAATGACTTGTCATCGCAGCAGACTTGCTACAATAAATGATTGTGCAAGAGATGACTCAAGTTGTATAAATTGCAATGGAGCGCAGTGAGACATTTCTATCACAGGACGAGGAAACATGCAGCGTAATTTCCATCATTGTTTAAAGCTAACTCAAAACAAATCGTGGGTAGTTTTCTAAACACACCAAACGGAAAGAGATATCCTGAAAAAGATTGACTCGCAAGACGTGCTCAAAGACGAAATTCGTTCATAAACGATTGTAGAATCAAAGTAAAATGTTTTCAAACTGAATTCAAAACCTTTGGTACAACTTAAGCGCTATGAATAATCTTTAAAGAAATTAAAGCATAAGCACTGATACAAAACAGCTCATGAACGGCCCGCTCTAAAGTAAATTACTACATTGCCTGTATACTAAATATTCTTCACTAGACAATATCAAGAATCGTGTTTTTCACTAAATCTGTGAAAGTGAAAATTTTATTTTCTCTACATTCAAAGACTTTGTGTTTTAAATTTAATGTTTCCATGTCCCACCTCTTGAGCGCTTACAGTTTAAAAAATCATCGTAAAACATTTCAGGCCCAGTCACTGAAAAGAAGGGGCATTGCCTGAACCAATTGTAATAAATCGACAAATCTCATTGTTACCCAGTTGGCCTCGAATGTGTCACGATTTTACATTCGAGGTTTCAATTGTTCCTCATTGTTTAGGTCGGATTCTAGAATCACAATCAAGACTAATTTCGAGATTTAAAATTCAAGAAGGTATGTGCTGCCATGTTCCAACTGAAAGTGCATTGTTTCGTCATTTTGAAAATTAAATAGACGCTTGTTCAATAAAAGATTATTTCAATACAAACTATCTGATGCATTCACAACCTATCTATGAGTTTTGTATCAAACTTTCACCATTCCAAGGTGCATTCAGTTGATTGCTGGCTTAGTAAAAGTGGTTCCAACAAATCATGTCCAAAGGAAAAGGTTTCTATGCCAACATTTATAACCAAGTGACATAAATTGAGAAATGGAAAATTGCAAGATGTGCATTAAAGTCGTTCCAACGTAAAGTAATGGTTTGTTATTGCAGCAGACTTGCTATACATGCATGATTGTGCAAGTTATGACTCAAGTTGGATGAATTGCAATCGAGCGCAGTGAGGCACGTGACATTTCTATCCCAGGATGAGGAAATATGCAGCGTGATTTCCATCATTGTTTGAAGCTATCTCAAAACAAATCGCGGAAGAGATATCCTGGAGAGATTGACCCACAAGACGTGCTCAAAGATGAAATTCGTTCATAAACGATTGTAGAATCAACGTAAAATGTTTTCAATCTTAATTCAAAACCACACAACTTAAGCGCTATGAATAATCTTTAAAGAATTTAAAGCATCAGCACTGAAGAAAAACAGCTCATGGACCAAACCATCGCAAAACATTTTAAGCGTAGTCACCGAAAAGAAGGGCCATAATTGCCTTTACCAATTGCAATAAATTAACAAACCAGCTTGTTACCCAAATGGCCACGAATATGACATGTTGGGAATTTTAATGATTCACAATTCATAAAGTAAAGCTTTACCAGGTTATGGGTTCACAAAGGAATCCGGTTGATAAAACTCGTAAATAATAAATTGCATTCGATCTGTATAATTTACAACTCATCTTCGTTTTTGGCTTTACATTGCCACAGTATTGTTTGCTAATAAGCTGGTATTGTTGAGTTTGACAATAAATTGTTCAGCTTTATTGAGGGAGATTCAAACCTTACTCTATATATTGGTAAGACTTGGCAAATTTTGCAGCTTCGAGCAATGTGCAACTTTCTACTCCAAGTAATTATTGAAAGGAAGATATTTTTGAACAAACAACTCGGGATAGAATTACAACAATAGCAACTCTGTGATGTCACAATTATCGCGTGCGAACACTGAAAATATTTTGGTTTACGCCAATCGTTTCAAGTTCAACTCAATTTTACGCTATATTTAGTTTTTACAACAGAATACAGACCGAAAATTCTTGAAACCAAGCAACATGCTTTTGTGGCTGTGAGGGTGAGTTGTGTGAACTCCTGTACGATGCTTGCAGGAACGAAGATGCGACACCTAGCGAAATCAGGCACCTGTGATCTAGCAAGGCGCTTTGCTGAAAGACAATCCGAAAAGTTGACACAAAAGTTTCTCTTCCTGTCCGCAACTACTGTTCATAAACTCAGATACTCAGTTGTCTGATGTGTTTTCTGGTGTGGAGTCCACCCAGATAGCTTTGTTGGGTAAGCCCCGACTACTAACGAAGAAATGTCAAGATCAAGCAGCGCTGGTTCGATTCTCGGTGTGCGCGCTTTAACAACGCATGTCAGGATTAACAAAAACAGTTCTCCACACAACAGCACCTAGTGGTTGGAATAATTCACAGAGCACACCACTCGAAAACTTCACCTTCATAAACGATTAACTTCATAACAAAACTTAACTTCATTACAAAACTTCATAAACGATTGTAAAATCAACGTAATATGTTTTCAATCTGAATTCAAAACCTTTAGCAAAAGTTAAGCGCTATGAATAATCTTTAAAGAAAGCTAATGGAAGGCCGGCTCTAAAGTAAATTACTGCATTGCCTGTAAATATTCTTCACCAGAGAATATCAAGAATTGTGTTTTTCACTAAATCTGTGAATTTTATTTCCCTTCATTGAAAGACTTTGTGGTTCAAACTTGATGTTTTTATGGCCCACCTCTTGAGCGCTTGCAGTTTAAAAAACCATCGCAAAACATTTTAAGCGCAGTCACTGAAAAGAAGGGGCATTGCCTGAACCAATTGCAATAAATCGACAAATCTCATTGTTACCCAATTGGCCTCGAATGTGTCACGATTTTACATTCGAGGTTTCAATTGTTCCTCATTGTTTTGGTCGGATTCTACAATCACAATGAAGACTAATCTCGAGATTTAAAATCGAAGATGGTATGTGCTGCCATGTGCCAATTTTAAGAAAGTGCATTGTTTCGTCATTTTGAAAATTGTATAGACAAAGACATTTGTTTAATAAAAGATTTTTTCAATCGAGCGCAGTGAGACATTTCCATCACAGGATGAGGAAATATGCCGAGTGATTTCTATCATTGTTTGAAGCTAACTCAAAACAAATTGTGGGTTGTTTTCTAAACATACCAAACGTAACGAAGATATCTTAGATATCCGGCTCAAATTCGCACGAACACGGTTAATTTGTTACATGCAATTAGAAATTCACACTTCAATAACCTGGGTGCACCTGCTTAGCTGCTACAGTCGTTCGATGTCAGGCTCCATTATGCACGACGACACTTTCATACCAAGCATCACATCCAACATGGTGCAAGCTTTTATTTTGATAGCGAGTAGTGTTGAAAATGCTGTTTCACATTTATAAGTTGTTAGAAATTGATTCAGCAGTGTTAGTGGCATACTTGCGATATTAGGTTAGGACTGCGCCATTTCAACCCACACGTCACTGCAGCACATCTCACTGAAAATACGTTTCGCACCCCTATCATTCACTAAACCAATCAACTGTTCTTTGATTGCATCTTTGATGGCTAAGTTGTCTTTCGATGGCGGATTGCTAACATTAGTTCCAAGCGGGTGAACGAAACAACCGTACATACTTTTAAACATAGCCGTAACAAGAGAATAAAACATTTTGGAGGTGCGAAATTTGCCCCAATCATGTCTTTATAAATATAAGGGAGACCCAGGGGAGTTGAGCCGATTTTTCTAACTTTGGTAAAATCGTTTTATGGTAGCATGTTAAACACAAAGAACGTGGAAAATCGCCAAGTCAGGTTTTTCCTTTAGTACCCCTTTAATGGTTGCGTTAAAAACCCAAGACACTGATAGATTTGTCACTTAGCCGTAATTGTAGATGGCCGGTAGAGGGCCTATCAGACAACCTGTCACGGCTATACACTGCGTGACACATTCTATTTAAAATTCTGTGTTTCAAACAAGGAATAGATAGAAACAAATGCTTTCAAAGCTATAATGATGCAGAGATTGAAGCATTTGCAACTAGCCCACACTCTTTATTACCTTCATTCAACGTCTGAGACTACACAATGGATAAAAAATGTCGATTTTTCTCCCCTTTACTAATTCATGACCGAACAAAAAAAAAAAATGCCAGCCAGAAAAGCTTTTGTATCAACGTCTGTGTACGTTGAATAAACAAAATGAATTTCTGCTCAGTTGTCTGGGTGAATCTGGCAATTAACAGGCAAAGTAAAATTAATTGAATTTAATTAAATCACAATTGTATTTGGTAAATCCACAGCGAACAAAAACTGTCATTTTTACATTGATTCAACATATTCAAAGATTGGATCAATGTGAAAAAATTGAATTTGCTTTTCAAAAGACAATTGGGTCGAAGCGAAATACTTTGCAAAGAAAATTGTTTCAGGGGAAGACGAAATAAAGCAGAGAGGGGAAACTCAATTTACCTTTAAATAATGAACATTATCGTGATCATAAATAAAATAAAACTACAATCTTCTTCTTGCGTTTGAGGCCGCCACAGATCACGTTGTTACATGCAGGCGCAGCAGCCAATGGATTGTGTGTTCATCGAGCGTTGTGAAGTCCACATATCTGTCCTGGGGTCGATATACAGGACAATGGTAGATAATGTGGTGTGCAGTCTGAGCCACACGCACAAGATGGTGAATCGGCGAGGCCCTATTGGAACATGTTGCTGTTGAAACGGCCCACCCCAGTCAGCAGGCGATTGAGCTTCACCCATTCCTTCCGAGGTAGTTCTGATCCAGGTGGAGTGTTGGTATTGGGAAGGACTGTGAATTGGGTTGGTCTCCCAACTTCTCTCCATTCACTGTTCCAAACTTCGGTAATGTGGAAGTTGGACTTACAGATATCTACAGCATGTCGGGAAAAGGGGCGTCGAGGTTTCAAGCGCTGGGGATTTTGGGACGGTGAGTTTAGGACAATCTGGTTGAGGAGGTGGTCATCCCTTGACATAGCTTGTAGAACCAGACTGCGTACGTGATTTTCCCCACGAAGTCTACCTGGGGCGATGCCTGATAGTACAGACAAAAAGTCAGTGGGAGTTGGAAGCAGGCAACCAGTGATTATTCTCATGGTGGTGTTGAGGGCAGTGTCAATTTTGCAAGTGTGTACGCTGCGGCACCAAGTACATTTAAATAATGAACATTATCGTGATCATTACCTTCTTGAGGCGAGCTGTGCAATTGAAAGTATTCGACAAACAATTCACGGCGTGGTTCGACAGAAAACAAACGTTTAACAATCTCGTTTATGACGTAACTGACAATATAGTGTTTTGACATCGCTGATTATTATTAACGTTGTATTTGCATTAAGAGGAAACTTTCAAGGGAAGTTAAGCGGGTTGTGAATAACTGGAGCAAATTCCACGTCTTGCATCTGGTATCTCCTAAGAAACCTGGACCCACTCGACTCCTGTCTTCCTGAAGCGGATGGCTCCTTCTTTGAACACGGACTGCATCGGGTCGGGATGACTGAAGATGAACGCCAAGGAATCCCGGATGTGCGATTCGAAGTTCTCCGGTTCCACATCTGGCGAAGTGGACAAGTACCTGGGATGAAAGTGCCAGTGCGAAAATTGCAGGGATTGGAGCCTCACAATGTCAACAATCCTGGCACAAAGCTCATTGTTATTATCAATAGTTCAGTCAAGTTAACATCAATTGTCTATTGCTACCACAACACTCACTTTCGAATAATGCTGTCATGCTGATCCAACCAGGCGGATATGGAAGGGAAGGCATCGTAAGTGAAAGGTTTTATCACAATGTTGTTTGTTCTCCAGCTGGGAGCAATGGAAGAGGTTGATGATAATCAATAACGGCATATCAGAGTACAGCGAATGATAGGGTATAAACGTATAGCATGGACGAGACAGTCGAATAGTTGTTGTAATGATCAGAATTTACTGGAACAACAAGGAAATCATACAACTAGAAATTGTAAACAAAACAAAATTACGCCTGAACAGCTCTTGATGTGCTGGTTGCTCGGTCAAACTTTACAAAACAACATAACGTGACGTCACAATGTTACATAGAAGCACAAAGTGTCAATTCTCTTTCAATTTACACCAATCTGGCGATAATCATCTTTACAATGATATTAAAGTTTATAAAACAACTTCTTGCGTTCTTCTGGTGACTGTAAACTGCAAATTAATGCAAAAGATCATGACTTTGCCTCAGTAATTTGAAAGATGATGCTTGTATCTTTATGCTAACGTGATAATATTGGATCACAAAAAGACTTTTTAAACTGTAGACTCACTTATAAATATCCTGCATGACCGATGGACCGTGAAGTGACTTGGCGCCACGTAGTGACGAGGCTGGTTCATTAGCGGGATCTTCAAAGACAGCTGGAAATAACTCTCCGGTTGCCAAGGCAACGCCAAGACCAAAGATCACCGGACTCTTGATGGACCTACCATCTTGGCGGATCGTCTTCTGATTCAGCGTGGTGCAACAAAACGTCATCAAAGTGATGAGCAAATTTTCGCACAAATCTAACATCAAGAATATGAGGTTAACGTGCGGAGTGGCAGATAATGACCGATAGTGACCTTCCGATGACCGATAGTGACCTTCCGTAACCCATTATTTCGTTTAATTCTGTATTTAACATCGTCAGAGCAAATCGATTGACTTAATCTTTAAGTACACCAAGAGAGGCATCACTCTCAGCAACCTTCTAAGCGACCAACGCGATGAATTGACTCCACCGACAATTCATGCAGGGGATGACGATCCACTGAACGATTCATGGCAACCCGATGGTGACGTCACTCGTACGTCACCGAGATGGAAAATCAACCGAAACGAAAATATCAACTATCGAACTATCCTCAGGTGTTTCTGAGATATGGAACTAACACATTCACCGAATGGAGGAGAAGGTCTGGTGGTGCCGGATGGCGACATCAAAGTCCCTAGCACTCTTTCCCGTGCAGCCCGGGTACATCTTCCACATAGGGTTAGACCCTCGGTCACAAAACCTCAAACTACGACCAGACTGATTCTTACCAACTCGAACGGAAGCAAACGCGTTAAGAATGTCTAGTGAGAGTTCTTGCGAAATGCCTCGGTCGTCATCAAATCCTCCAACAATATGGAGATCAAATTCAACGTTCTCTGACGCCACTCCTGAGGAGAAAACGTTAGAAGTCAGCTGCTAAACGCCAACGGTTGAATACAAGGTCGGTACATGGCGGGGTAACGTAGCATTCAGACAACACCAGTAGCGTTGACAGAGGAGTCGAGGTACTTTTGGACCAGGGCCCGTTACCTTTACAAGGGGGTCGAAAACCTAAAAATCACGTTGTATTGTGTTGATACAGTGCCTTTTCCTGAGAGGTTTCTTATGGAGCTTGAAGATCTCATTGGTACCAGGCCCAAATTATCCTCTGAACGGCCCTGGACGGTACTACCCAAGTTACAACTGATAAATAAGTTACAAGAAACATGAACCATACAAATTCTTAATTTGAAAGGATGACTAAAACATTGAACTAAAATATTCATGTTCATGAAATCGTTCATGAAATCGAGTAACAACGAAGAACAACCAACCTGATTTGTGACGCGACATCGATGACGCGGTCTTCTTCTTCTCTCGTATTGTCGCTATATGTCAGGGCATCCGTTGGTTAGCCACTGCCTGGTGTCGTCATCGATGGAAATTAGACCTTCCATACCATGGGGTGGTCTATATAGCCGGCAATCCTTGATAATGTGGGCTGCCGTCTGCATTTCGCCACACTCACAAGCAGCACTCTCTGCCAAGCCCCAACGCAACATGTCTGCACCATAGCGTCCAACATCAGTGAGCAAACGGTTACGCCTTGATGAAGCAAGTCTAGAGAGGCCATGTCCCAGCTGGATTTGATGACGCGGTGTTGACCATAGTACGTACCCCATCCACTGTGGCAGCCCCATCAAAGTGCCCCAGGGAAGTCACCTTGGTCCGACCACACCTCAGTACAACAGCGTGACAGGTCGTCATCATATCGGTACCGATGCCTTCTATCTGAGGATCAGACAATAAGTTATCTATGACAATACTATTGGGTATAGTATGACAACACAATAGACGATACATGAACAACATGGTTCCTTGGGATGGCTGCCATTCAATCCAACGTTTAAATTAAGATTTTTAGTAAAACTCCTGAAAAACTTTACCCAGACTTTAATAAAAATTAAAATAGAAAGGTAATTTAAGTTCATATATCGACATGAATTAGATTGCACAAAACTAAGGGACCACTTTTATAAATAAAAAATGGTAAAAAGGTTGACTGTACCAAAGTGGCCTGTCTCGGTGTCATAAATGATGTCACGATGATGCGGAAGATTAGGCTACTTCGAACAAAAATGGAAAAACAGAAGTAAACGCTATATAGCAGCATAGCATAACAACTTAAACCAGCATAAATCGAGAGCAGGAATCGTTATCTGTGGGTTTGCAATTTGCATTAAACTTGATAAGAATGTTCATACTGGCAGATTCCAGCTGCGAAATAATTAACTCAAGGCAGTATAGGCATTTTGCAAAACTTCACACAAAATAGTAAAACAATTTGATGTTTTACTAATACTGACTTCCAGCTAGACTCTGAATGAAGGCAATGACAGACTTACAGAATCATTCATCAACGTACTGGCAAGTTCCCGCTGACTGACATAGAGGAATGAATGTTCCGGAGATATCTGACAAACTTTTTGCTTCTTTAAAGTTTCGTTTTGTTCATGGAAGTAGTTCTCATATTTCTGCAAAATCTGAATATTTACATCAACAAACATTGCGCCTAGCTGGTGTTTGGGTGAAGAGAGACGGCTGTGGCTTTGACATTTCGTGCCATTGTGTACTGGGTCTACTTCAAAAGTTATTTGTCAGACTGGAAATGAAGCATTTATTAGATGTAATATTATCACAGCATTCCACAACACAAAGTTAAAATGCAGGCGAGCGCAGTAGAAGAGTATATTCACATTTTCATTCCACCTGTAAGAAACTGCTCAGGCTCTTTAACAAGCCATCGTCTTGCTGGATTTCATGGTCGTTTATGAAAAGCGGCATATCACATCATTAGTTCCAGAAGGCTCTGCAAATAAAGACAACATTATAAAAGTGTAACTGATCAACGAATTACTAGAGACAGAAAAATTATTATTATTAATTGAAGAAACAACTCACCACAAAGTTAGGTTGTACCTGCTCAAAGATTGTACATAACTGTTCATGGTGTGCAAATAAAGTGTTATAAAATTTCAACTAATTATTAACCTCCCTGCAAATTTAAAACAATGCAGTTTAGCATGAGTTTCAAAACAAAAATCTATCAGACACAGCAGCTTCTGAGAAGCATCAGATAGAAGAGGCTGACCCCTAAAAACCACAAAAAATTGATCATTCATTTTATGGTTTCTGGTCCCTTAAATCTCCAACTTTTTTGTAAACACAGTCAGCAATTTCGTGTCTTCGTTTTCACATTTTTTTAATTCATTGAACGCAATGTAAACGTTAACATGATTTCTGGGGTTCACTTGTGTGACAAATCGTCATGGCAACAAATAATGCACAATCAGTTTCAACATACACTACAAAACATGTCAAAATGTAAAAGGCAGTTGAGCAAACATGATATTATACACATGAATAAAGTTGATAAAACATGTAACTAACTTTGTGTAACCACACAGCTGCTTCATTTCATCCACAAGAACAACAATATTTGCAGCACAAGGTTAGTCTTGATGCCAATGACAACAAACCATGTACGCGGCAGTGTAAAAATCAGACACTGAATTATTAAATGGCAGGACATTGACCTTGATGCTACTGTCAAGTTGTATAATTTATGTTGGAATAAGGCGAATTAGTTCTGCTCCATCCTGCAAACCAACTTATAAAGAATACTGACACTGTGACAGATCAGTATGATTAAAGCACTTGCAAACACTCCACACTATTTATTGTATTGCACCTATCAAGAAGAGGAGATGCACATTACCGGTGTACTATTTTGAAAGGAAACACATTATTACAATTAAACCTGTTGAAGAGCAAATAACAACAGGTAACATGGCGAGCATTGAAGCATTGGCGGAAATGCAAAATACACTTCGCAATGTACAGGCAGAGTTATTCAGCCACACAACTCTTCAAAGTCCATTGAGTTTAAAGAATATTCCACAGGTTTCCAATATTGAAAGGATGAGTTCTCTTCTTCAGGTGATTTAGTTGTGACATCATCAATGGGGTGTTTCCAGTACACATTGTCAATATAGTTGCTTCCTGCCTGCAAAATTAACAATTGGCTATAACTCAAGCACAATCTGACACAGACAAAACGACTGGGGGCTGGTGAAGCCAAACAGTAAAACACTAATAGTGTTTTATTACTGAATCAATTTTTTCATTGAGGCTTGGCAGGCTTTTAAACGTAGTGGGGCAAAATCATATGGGAGAGAAAAGTTGGTAAATTTTTGAAAGCTGTCAAATGGGTACCTTTTATACATTTTTGGAATGGTGTTGCTTTACAGTTTCACACTGTGTACTTTATTTTTCAAATTTCTACATTCTGAACACAAATTTTTAGCCTTATTTACCAGTGAGGAAATGTTGTTGAGTATATTGCACAAAATGCCTTGTTTTCGCCAAGTGATATAGCGGTCAATTTTTGAGTAAATTTAAATAGTTTTTGGGCTACAGTGACACAAACTAATGTATTTGCAGCTTCTTCTTTTAACTTGCACTGGTGCTATAACATGGCATCACATTATGATTCCCAAAATCAACCTAACTCTGATGTCCCGTAGTGTAACAAAATGTTGATTTTTTTCACAAATTTCTTTATATTTCAACATATAACTCGGTTAGAGATAAAAAAAATTTGCAGTCTAACAAGCATACTAGTTATACCATTGTGTAACAATATTAACAGATTTAAAAAAAAAAACTACTGCCTTGAATAATGAGAAATAATTGTGTCCCGTAGTGTAACTATTTGTTATGTCCCGCAGTGTAACATGACCTCCAATGCAATATTTACATTCACACTCTAGATATGAATTTCAGTTAACAACTTAGAATGATTTTAATTGAATCAGAATCAGTAAATTAACCATATTAACCATGTTTTAGACAACAATGCCTACTTCAGGGGCAGATAGGATAAAAAAATGTCGTGAAAAGAAGGCTGCAGACCTAGAAAAGTTTAAAAAAGACTAGAAATTAGAAGTCCAGAAATACAGGAACAAGAGAAAAATAAAGGAATCAACACTTGATACGGATGAACAGCATAAACTGAGAGAACAGAGGAGAGAGTATGAAAGGATAAGGAAAGCAAAACAGAGAAAAGCAAAAAATTCAAATGAGCATAATGCAGAAGACACGGCAATACCAATAACACCAACCTCGCCATATAAGACAGATTCTGCAAGGAATAAGGCTATTTCAAGAACGAGAAAAGCACTTCCGCAATCACCGAGAATAAGAAAGTTACAAGAACTTGGTGGTAGTTTATGGGCGGTTTATGATCGTGACATATCCAGACAAATTATCGTACATGACCTAGATTCTTTTGTGATTGCTGCCCAGGTCAATGAAGATTCTAAAATCAAAATCATAAAAACTACTAAAGATGAAATTACAGAAACAATAAAGAAAGAGGAGTGGAAGGGAAAATTTGATGCAGAACCTACCTTGGATGGATTTAGAAAAGCCCATCAAATAACATTAGAACAGCAAGAACCAATTCTAAATTATATATCTCTCGTCAACAAATCATCAAACTACTGATTTTCAAAATGAAAGAGACGAAGATGACGAAATTGAAAACTCATGGGTTGCGGTGATTTATAACAAAAATTTCTGTGTAGGGAAGGTTTTGACACACCTGGAGGAAGGATACGAGTTAAGTATCCAACATCGTGTGGACCTAATCGCTATCAATATCCAGAGGATGATGATATTTGAGTGATAAACCTAAAGGATATTTTGGCTAAAACAGTGGAGCCTGAGCTGATGGCAGGTGCTGGTACGATTATTTACAGTTTACCTGGAAGCAAATATCAGAACTTGGTACATGCCTTTACAAGTGCATAAATGCATACACACTGACTAATACAGAATGCTATTTGATACATAAGTTGCTGTGAATTTTTCGTTTTGTTCTTGAATTCGTTCGTTTGTTTTGAATTAAATAATGCAAGGAAAATGTGTCCCATAGTGTAACGTCCCGTAGTGTAACGTCCCGTAGTGTAACGTCCCGTAGTGTAACGCCCCGTAGTGTAACATACTAAACATTGTAGAGATTCAGTTTAAATTATTTCAAACTTCTGAGATTATCGCCCATGACACAAATAAAGCCATACAAACATTTGCCGCAAAAAAAATTTAATGTTAAAGGCTAATTGAGGAAGAAATGCTGATTGCAGAAAAATGGGTAAATTGATGGTTGTTTCAGGTGTCCCGTAGTGTAACGTCACAGTTTTAGTTAAAACAATTACTAAAATTGATCTTTTTGTGGAAAAACGTTTACTAAAGCAAAGTTCATCACCAGCAGATTTCAAAAATGATTTTACATTAGAATTTAATAATAAAGAATCATAATGATGAAGTCAATTAATAAAAAATTGTCATTTGTCCCGTAGAGTAACAAATGATTTAACCCAGTGTGTTTAACAAGTATATACATAAAGTGGTCTATACTGCATTCACTAGGCCTATTTAGGTTTATGATTATTAAAAAGACAGGTTATATGTATTAGGGTGTCCCACTTTTAGGCGACTTTTCAGGAAAATTAGGTTCGGGTCAAATTCTGAATGGATTTTCGTCACTGATCTCAAAAATGACGTTATTTTTTCATTATGACGTCATCTTGATGCGCCAGCTAGCGGATTTTTGCTATTTTGGCCTTATCACGAATATGGTACAGGCCTCGAAATTTGTACTTTTTTCCGGCGGTCAAGCATGTCCTACCGGACTGGCCCTTTCAGCGGACATTTAATATCTCAACCGGACATATTTTTTACATGTAGATTTTGCACAAAATCACACTACAGCATAGGCGCCTAACCCGTGGGGGCCAGGCCCCCGCGCATATTTCTACGTGGGACCAACTTTTTATGCTGCATTGATACATAAAATAATAGATGAACTAGCGATCGGCAGCAGGAAAACATTTTTAAATGCAAACCGCAACAGCTTCGCGATAAATAATCACTAGAACGAGTAGCGATGCTACAATCCCACACCAGACAAAAAAATCTGTCATTTTTACATTGATTTAACGTCTGCAGACGTTGAATCAATGTAAAAATGACTGATTTTGCTGCTTGAGACATAGCAAAAATCTACTGTTTTGCGTCGATTCAATGGTTGTGAAAAGGAACTTGAAGTCTCGGCCCGAAGTAACCACTAACCAACGTAACAAGGGCTGGTACAAACCGCATTGCGCACACGCGGCATAATCAACACAACAACGGACTCGCGCAGACTGCATGGCGCACGCACGACCGTTGCCATAGAAACCCGATCAAAGGCGGGGGAATATGCGCGTCTTTTGTTTCATCTGCAACACGGGCGTATCACAGCGAATTGAAACTTGAAAGCAGGTCAGCTGGTCAGCGATAAGTTGTGATATTGTGGTGAAAAGGGAGTAATGTCAAGTCGAAAACTTAATCAAACGTCTCTCCGTAACTATTTTTTTAAGGGCTGTTTAAGGTGTCAGCAACTTTTAAATTTATTCAAGTTGACGTGATGTTGAATTGATGTAAACATGAATGGTTTTGCTTTCAACAGGTATATTTTCAAGCGTATGATCAAGTTAGTATTTTCATTCCATTTACAGTATACCTTTTAGTAAACCTTTTCGTCTCTTGTTTCATGCTAATAAATCTAGTTCGTTGATAAACTTTATGTTGTGCTTAGCTTAAAGAGTCGCAGTCCATCAACCGCTAGCCAACGCAGACGCATAGCATGTGTTTTGGTCGAGTTTTGTTTATTATAATTAACGGTAGGTCGAACGTAGCGATAACTCCGAGTGTGGCAATAAAAGCAATCCGAGTGTGACGACATAATTACGTCATCCATCTGCGTGACATTTCCCTGAATTTAGGCTACGTTGCTGCTTGTGAAACACGCTTTCGCCCCCACGGCCAAAAAAATAGTTAGGCGCCTATGCACTACAGCAGGGGTCGGCAACCCCTGGCACGCGTGCCACTTGTGGCACGCGAGATGATTTTTTATGGCACGCCAAATGATTTGACGCACACGTTATAGCACCTTAAGAAAGTGCAACCATTGCATCACTAACATTATTATTACATCACTAACACTAGCGTTAACTGAATGGTTGCACACATTTCCAGTTCGATCTGCAGCAGTGGTGCCACCGTATAGGTGCCAGTCCAGTAAGATTCTCTTGAGGTTTGTTGAATGTCTAGTCGAGATAAGGGTCTTTTTGGCAGGGTAAGCAAGGTCTACCCTGAACTGGAGGATAAAAAGTGGCTTGTAAAACTAATGTTTCTTGCAGATGTCACCACCCACCTTAACGAACTTAATCTTCGTCTGCAAGGTTCACAACAAACGGTGATGGATCGTTTTGAGGCATGGAAAGGTTTTGTAGTTAAATTGGATATATACACAAGGGACATCCAAACTGCAACTTTTCGCTACTTTAAATACCTGAAGGTTTTCTCAGTGGATCATCAAGTCAACATAGTTGAAATTGATGTGTACATGAGGGATCTAGCGTCTCAACTTTGCAATAGATTCCAAGATTTTCAACATTTTGGTTCAGTATTTTCATTTCTCATCAAGCCCGAGAGCAGCGAAGACTTGAACTTATCTGCATTTGAATGGTTAGACATCGAAGACTTCCAGATGCACCTGATCGATTTCAAAGCATCCTTATTGTGGACATCAAAATTCGTCGAATTGCGGAAATCGCTGGAAACGATTGAAAACAAACAAACAAGCATTTTGACGTGCTGGAAATCTTTGCCGGAGAAATTTAGCTGTCTCAAGAAGATGTCAATAGCTTTGCTATCTGCATTTGGCTCCACTTATTTGTGTGAACAAATATTTTTGCACATGAATTTTATTCTCAGTCCACATCGCAGCCGACTTACGAAAGATCATTCGGAAGCATGTGTTCCACTTGAAGCGTCCAAATATAATCCTAATACTACAGAGCTAAGCAAGAAAACGCAAGGACAAGGATCTCATTAAAAAGTGACTTTTATGACTGCATTCGATGTTTTCCAATAAAATTAATAAAACAAATTTGTTTCTTGTCTGTTAACTCAGTCAACTTTACTGTTTAATTTTAACATCAGATAATTGCCAATACAAAACCAAACATATATGTTTGGCACGCGAGTTGTTGATATTTTGATATTATTCATAAACTGGCACACTGCATACGAAAGGTTGCCGACCCCTGCACTACAGTATTGTGTAGTCGTGTTTGTAGAAGATTTTCTACAACAAAATAACTCCGCAATGGTTGATGGCTTAATTAACCTTAACAGTATACTGGAGAAGATTGCTTGCAAATAAATCAGTGCGTTAATGACAGTCGTGTAATGACGCAATAAACACAATTGAAAACAACAATCCAAATTTCCTTATTACAAAAGCAATTATGATCACTTATTCCGTGGTTTTCGCGTTATAGAATCGTTGTGCCAAGCGATTAATGTCGGCGCGGGGTTGCAAATCTCCATGTCAGGACCGTCCAGACAGATGCGCATTAGTGACCCAATAGTGTTAGCCCTCAATAGTGTTAGTGTTAACTAACTAACACAATAGTGTTAGTCTAACACCTTCGAACCCAGCTGAGACTTGCTTCTCTGTGACGTTTCTTTTTAACAAACGATCAATGTGACGCAATAATCCTCATTGTTAAAATTAGAATACATATCCTGCCGAAAAGTTCAGACAACTTTATTTCAAGGCAACATTGCAAGGCGTTGAAATGATGTAAAAATGGCTACTTTTGCCATCAGCTCTTCAACCACGCCACTCTAACATGATCTTTAAAGCAATTGCCTGTACTATTATTCTTTCAGCCCCGTAGTTGTTCGCGTTAAACAAACAATTGTAACAATTCAAATTTAAAATATATTTTTGCTGCATTAGCTCTATTTTTGTCAAGAATTTTGCGGCGGTCATTTATGACCGACCAATGAGTCGGCTTCGGCAGACATTCAAGGTCATTCCGGAGGTCATGTCCGCCATGACCGCCGGAATTTCGAGGCCTGTGGTAAGAGCTAGAGAGTTGAAACTTGCGCAAAAATGACCGGAAGGGACGATTTCCTATTTGTTGTCAATACAATATGAAACGCTAACTGCAACAGAAAAGGAGTTATTTTGAAAAAACACGTCAAAATGACCTTGAAATTATGTAGAACAAGCATAATTATGTTGTAACAGCACTCAATTTTGTGCTCACAACAAAGAAGAATATCTACAACTTAGAGATATTTTTCTGTGAAAAAGCTTCAGCAGTAACGTGTTTCAGAAGAATCAAGGATGCGGTTTATTATGGTTTTAATCAGTCAATATTAAAGCATTAATAGTAGCCTACAGTGTTGCCAGATTACCTGTCAAGATCTTCAGGCAACGAAAGCGTAGTCGGTGGAGTTTGACTTGTCTTGGTCGTTAGGAAGTTGCTTTTCAAGGTTGAACTTTTTCTCTCGCATCTCATCAAGCTCCTTTAATAAATCTTGGCTGGAATCGTTTCTAGAAAACAAAGTTTTGTCAAAAATCTGATGAAACTTTGACTGCAACGTCAAAACCTAAAGCTTACAGCTGTTCTGGATTTATCTTCAGCTATTATCATAAAAGTATTTCGCACATTTTCATGTTTTTTAAAGCGATAAAAGACAAATGGCGCAATATGTAAACCAATATTTGAACAAAAGGAACATGCTATTTAATTTGTTCAATGCTAGTAGTAAGTAATACCCCATCTCGGACCCCCATACACCATGCTGTGACGTCACAGACGAAGCAAACCAAAAAAGGGCAATAAATTCACCCGCCAAAATTCAAATGTATAAAGAATAAACAAAGAAATGTGAGTATGATTCAAGCTCCAGGGTTGCCAGATGTATGATAAATAAATCTCCAGGGTTGCCAGATCACTTTTTGTATAAAAAAAAAATTCAAATGTATAAAGAATAAACAAAGAAATGTGAGTTCTGCAGGGTTGCCAGATGTATGATAAATAAATCTCCAGGGTTGCCAGATCACTTTTTGTATAAATTTACCCGCCAAAATTCAAATGTATAAAGAATAAACAACGAAATATGAGTTCTGCAGGGTTGCCAGATGTATGGTAAATAAATTGAGTGTTCAAGCGTGACAAGAACTATTCTGATGCTACAGTGTTGACGTCACTTGTTTCTATGATGATGTCACTGTGTTGACGTCATGTTTTCCTTGCACCATCCTTGAGTAATGGGTGATTTGGTCTCGATTTTTTTTTCTTATTGTTTATGAGGTGTTAGCTATGCATGGTAGTAGGTTGCCATTTGTCGCGACATTGTTATTAGGGTAGCACATGGTGGTTATGGATAGGTTTTTTGGATCATCGAGTGTTGCAACAGCTAGTGTTTATGTAGGATTCTCAGATGGCTTATCAGCTATGCTTTGTCCAGATTCAGGCCCTTCTGATCCTCACATGATGGAAAAAGAGGTTAGAATGAAGACTTTTGAAAGGAATGAAAAATGTTGTAATGAATACTTTCTTAACTCTTTGCATTGTCCAAAGAAAATGGTGGATAGTGGTTTTTATTACACGGGGGTGAAGGATTTAGTGCGCTGTTGCTATTGTGCAGGAGAATTGAACAATTGGAAGTTTGCAGAAGTTCCAAACGTGGAGCACGCGAAATACTTCCCACATTGCAAATTCATTCAAGAAACGTTGGGACTCGAGTTTGTGTTGGGTGTCACCAGAAGACACCCCGATTTGAATAGGCCAACATCTTTTCGAATAGGTGGAAACTTGCCTGCTGGAATAGTGCTTCGAAGAGGTTTAAACATACCTCAACCGCGTTGTACACCTCAACCTCGTTCTGCACCGCCGCTAACTGTCACAATGCGAAAATGGATGCATCGAGTTGTCTCTTTTGTTTATGCACCTGAAGATTTGTTTGTCGAGAAAGCTTTTCTTGCCAGAGCTGGGTTGTGTTACAGCGGAGATGGGAGAAAGGTTGTTTGTTTTTGGTGCGACACATCTTTTTTAATGGCTGGTTTTCAATGCCCTTGGACTCAACACGCCAAAGCCAATGATAAATGCAACTATTTGAAAATGAACAGAACACCTCCATCCACTAATTGCGATGGTCAACTGTGTTTATTGGATCAATCAAACAATTCTAAGGAATCGAATGAACACTGCAAAATTTTACGGTGTAAAGTTTGTTTAGATGATTTGACTGAAATTCTAATTAATCCTTGTGGTCATTTATGCGCTTGTAGCAGTTGCGTGATCAATTTGAAAAGTTGTCCTATATGCCGACGAGGGATTGAAAGTCTTAAAAAAGTTTACCTAACTTAATTTTTAAGTTTCTCAGTTTACCTAACTTAATTTTTAAGTTTCTCAGTTTACCTAATATAACAGTTTTTCGTTACCTAACTTAACCAGTTTTACGTCTTATAATTCAATCAATACAAGTGTCGAAGCATAACTTGTGTGATCAATTTGACACCCTGCGACGTCTGACCGTGCAACAATAATTGAACAGCATGAAATTTAGGCGCGATGCAGTGACACCCGCATTTTCAGGTGGTTTATCAGCCTATTCTTTATCCAGAGCCAGATCCTTCTGCTCGTCATACGAGGTGACCTTTGAGCAAAAATGATGACCTTTAATGATACTTGTTTGTCTAACCTCTCACCGTTTTACGTCTTATTTAGTCAATACAAGTGTCGAAGCGCAATACTGTAGCATCCTGTAATCATTATCTAGCCTTGCAACACTTTCGTGGCGATTAACAAAAGTTGCATCCGCTGAGTGGTGTATTGAGTCAGCATTTATAGGCAGCAAACGCTCTGTTGAAACGAATCAACAATGAACTCGCGATGTTTTGTTTAGACCTGCCTACCAAAGAAACAGCACAACCAACACAAGGATTTTCCACAGTTTATTATGCCAAACTGACGGTGAAGGTTACTTCTTTCCTTTTTACTTGCGTTGTTGTTGTAGCTTTCTTTTTCTGAGAAAAAAATCATAATAATTAAAACAAATCGATGGATGGATTAGTGAATATTGCTCTGTTTACTTTAGCTATTGCAAATAGTTTCACGCTATCTTTAAAGAAAAAGTAACTGTTTAAGACAGATAAAAAAACTCACGATATTTTAAATAAGATAAAACACTCGCATATATCGTCATCCGGCATCTTTGGATTAGTGTGTATTAAACAAATCGATGGATAGGTCATTGCATATTGCTCTGTTTACTTTAGCTATTGCAATAAAAACACATGAAAAATCAAATTAAAAATAAAAAAAAAAATAACGTGGAGAATTGTTTCAAGAATGATACCCGGCTACCACCCTGCATCTCGGATAACGCAATCGGTTGTCATATCCACGAAATTAAAAAATAAATAAACATCTACTTTGAAAAATTAACTGTTTAAATCATCCAACACGGAGAATTGTTTCAAGAGTGTTTCCTATAGGCTATTACCCTACATCTCGCATAATGCAATCGGTCCTCATACCCTTGAGCAATAAAATAAGTCAAAAAAGCAATAAAGTAAGTCCAAAAAAAAAAAAAAAAGAAAGTCAAGAAAATATTCAAACTTACTGGAGGGTTTTGAACATTCTAAAACAAGTGAAATGAAATCGTTTAGTTTACATACCACTTCAATCGTAAAGAATCAATCAGACTTTAAAACTAAATGTTGTTTTACATAGGAGGAGGAAAAAAAAAAGTAATAAGGGTTTGATTGAATTCATCACGTTATTTGTAGTCGATTTGCAATATTCTGGAGTTATTTGCACTCACAATTTAGAAATAGGTAAAAATTAATAATAGGAAAATCTGCCACAGATTTATCACATTACTTGTAGTCGATTTGCAATATTCTGGAGTTATTTACACTCACAATTTAACAAGAAATAGGTAAAATTAATAATAGGAAAATCGATAAAAGAATACTTACATGAGCTCTACTGCTGCAGTTGTTGACGTGTTTCAATAAGCAGCCGTAGCGCCTGTACATTTTTGTGCAAAATGGGCAGAACCCTCTCTCCCATGCTCTTTCATTTCATGCTGGGTTCGTGCTTCCCAGCTTGTGAATGTAGCTCTACAATTCGTGCAACTCATTATTTTATTTTTTAATTTTCAGGTTTGAATAAATCTCGACTAAACCTCGGTATTTAAATCGTGTTTGAGGGGAAAGAAACAAATCAAGTTTTTGACATCGCTTGATTTTGTTACAGGTTCACATCCAACTTTTTTTCTTTTTTTTTTTTAACAACTTTGAAGTAAACCTATTTTAAGTTGCCTTTGGAAAAAGATTGCTTTAATAAATTAAACTTCTCGGTCGAAGTTTGACTTCATAGAAAATAATTACGCTTTAACAACAGGTCAATAGTCTTCACGCAGGTTGAATTGAAGCTTGATTTTGTATTACAGCTCCATTTCCGACTTTTTTTATAACTTTGAAGTATGCCTATATTGAGTTGCGTTTGATATCAGATTGCTTCCGTTTGAACTTCTCGGTTAAAGGTTGGCTCAAGCTTACCAAGAACTTGACGTATTTCGAGTTGCGTTTTGGAAACAGATTGCTTTCCACAAATTGGACTTTTCCGTTGAAGTTTCGCGTCATAGCTTCAACATTTCTTAAAAGAATGAGTTTTTTAGTTTTTTTTATTACCTTGAAAGTTTTCAAGGCGTCGTATAGGTGGATATTGTTTCAAATCCACCGAAACCTTGAAGTTTTATCACCAAACTGCAAGTTCATGGCTCGATGTCCAAAAGTGGCAATGGAAGTTCCATTCACCCCCACTAAAGAATGACTATGTGTTTTTAAATGTTTTTCAGACTTATACGGCCTAACCAAGCTTATTTCAGCACCACTGTCTATCATGAAGCATAAACCTGACTTGTGATCCCTAATGTGAAGAAGTGGGCTGTGACTTTTATGAAATGGAAGTTTTGTTGCACTGGGCACAGTCGATCTCGCAGTGCAACCTACCAGTTTCCCTGGAAAGAGCAAGGAGGGTTACATTTGCGAGCATTTGCACCAAACCGTTGGTGATAGAAACACATCATATTGTGTGTTCTAGCCACGCGAGAATAATTTGAGTGTGAAGCTTGTGGTTTTGGTGCATAGTGAGCAGGTGGAGGACCGGCTCTCTGGGAAGAAACTTGGCTTGGAATAGTCCTCATTAATTCTTGCACTGACTTAGTCAATGACTCCAGCTGTAAATTTACCCTAACCATTTCAGACTGCTGGGGCTCTTTGTTTACAGTCCCCACAAAAGATAAAGGTGCAGTATGCTTCATAGCATGGTCTGCTGCTATTGCATACTCCTCTAGTGAAGCCTCATGAAGTGGTGCCAATGCAATTTTAACCTCTTGTGGAAGTTTGTCGACCAACATGGACTTCACCACAGAGTCGGACATGTCTGACTCCGAGATATTTACTCTCATGTTAGCCACAAACTCCGAAGGTTTTACATCACCTAACTGCTTGACAGAAACTAACTTCTGAATTTGGTCACATAAAGGTTCTGTGAACTTGCTTATCAGAAAACTTTGAATGTCCGGGAATTGTTTTTGTCTTGCCAAAAGTGGTTGCACTGCAATCATAGTTGATGAATCCAGACAAGACATTAAAGCTTCAATCTTGTCTGAATCCTCAACTATGCTCCACTTGTGGCACACTCTATGAAATTAGCAAACCATGCCTTAGGGGCAGATTTGCAAAATTCTTGGGTGACTCGTTTACCCGGTTTTAAAATGGAAGTTGTTGGGTTGTTCTCTGTCATCACGCTGTTACTAGTGTTTGGTGAGGTATGAGAATTGTTTTGTGTGATGCGTGATTGGTGGCGTGTATTGTAGGTGTGTGTAGCCACAATGATAACACAAAATGATTAGAAAAAAAGATTAAGTTAGTCTACACACATTATGGTATATAAATTTACACAAAACACTAACAGGCAATGCACTGCTAGAAGAAGGCTTTGTCGGGGGTCACCAGTTTGGCGTACAGGTTGTAGGTGGTCGAATAGTGTACGCTAAGCACTACCGACATGCGACTCCTAGCTCAGAAGGGGCGTTGTTCTAACCTTATCTCTTCTAGAGTGCACTGTCTATTAATACCACACAAAAGCAAGCATTGTAGAAGTAGTATAATAATTCAAAGTAAACACAATAACATTAATTAACAATGGTAGAAGCTAATACAAATGAAGGTCACCAGGGCAGACCAGGTTACACCCACAGTAATATTACTTAATAGAATAAATGTCCTTAATCAATAGTCCGGGTTCAACCTTGTAGCCATGTTCCTATTTCCGAATGTCATTTCTTTATTGTATTTTGTGCATCGCTTTCCTTCACTTCATTTTACGTCCGATCGCTGAGTTGTTGTTTTCAAAAGTCTCTGTTTAGTATTCATCTGCGGCGCGAGCCACGTTCCAGCCTTGGCGACCTCTAGCGGACAGAACTATTCAGACGCAGGCAGAATTGTAAAGGGGAACGCCACATCTCCACTCGATCGATTTGATTTGGAACCACACCACAATTCAAGGACCTTTGTCGCTTGTCTGTGGTCACTATTGCATGTATTTTCTATTAAAACGCTGTTGCGGTGTATCCATGAAGGCGATTGTCTCAAATTTTCATTCTGATCTCAATGCAAACGATCGTGCTATTGAAGACTTTGTACGCCGGCGTTGTAGAATAAAAATTTAATTTGTACATTTGTTTAGTTTTTTGTTTTTTATTATGTATTTGTGTCTATTACACAGTTGTTGCATTTTTACATCAATTTCATGTTGTTGTTTTTTCAACATAAAGTTAGAAGAAAAAAATCTTCCTGCTTCACCTTTCAATGTATTTTTTATTTTTTTATTTTAATTCTACCTTTGCACTTAAAATTATATTGCTGTTGTTGCCTAATAAAAAAAAAAAAATACGAGTTGTCAATTTTATTTTATCGCAAAGCACGAAAAGCTAAAATGATGCAGGTGAAAAGAAACAAGTTTCTTTAAGGAAAAAAAAAATACAAGTTAGCAATTTTATTTTATCGCAAAGCACAAAAAGCTAAAATGATGCAGGTGAAAAGAAACAAGTTTCTTTAAGGAAAAAAAAAATACAAGTTAGCAATTTTATTTTATCGCAAAGCACAAAAAGCTAAAATGATGCAGGTGAAAAGAAACAAGTTTCTTTTTGAAATTTGTTCAATAAAAAAAGATAAAAAAAAAAATACAAGTTAGCAATTTTATTTTATCGCAAAGTGCAAAAAGCTAAAATGATGCAGGTGAAAAGAAATAAGTTTCTTTAAGGAAAAAAAAATACAAGCTAGCAATTTTATTTTATTGCAAAGCG
The DNA here is from genome assembly GCF_918807975.1 of Aplidium turbinatum. Taxonomy (NCBI): domain Eukaryota; kingdom Metazoa; phylum Chordata; class Ascidiacea; order Aplousobranchia; family Polyclinidae; genus Aplidium; species Aplidium turbinatum. The sequence goes on from NC_137472.1 coordinate 63,479,125, forward strand.
CAAAAAGCTAAAATGATGCAGGTGAAAAGAAATAAGTTTCTTTAAGGAAAAAAAAAAAAATACAAGCTAGCAATTTTATTTTATTGCAAAGCGCAAAAAGCTAAAATGATGCAGGTGAAAAAAAAACAAGTTTCTTTTCGAAATTTCATTTCTTCGAAATGAAATTAAAAAAAAAAAAAGAAACATCTCAATGTTGCGGCGACGTTTGCTTGGGGGCTTGTCAGAAGCGTTACATTGTTTGACCTGAGACCGCTTGAGCACTGCAAAGAGTGCCGCAAATTGTTCACCATCGTCAAGGTTGTAGAGTCGCCCTTACTTGACTGTCGTATTTTGGGCACAGCAGAAATAGACAATGACTGCTCTCATCAGCAACGCGTCAACTTGGTACGGGCTGAAATTGATGAAGATGAGTTTAGAGTCGCCCTAACTTGACTGTCGTATACTGGACACAGCAGAAATCGACCATGACTGTTGTCATCAGCAACGCGCCAACTTGGTACGGGCAGAAATCAATGAAGATGAGTTTGTGTAACAATGTCGCCGCAACATTGAGATGTTTCTTTTTTTTTTTTTAATTTCATTTCGAAGAAATGAAATTTCGAAAAGAAACTTGTTTTTTTTTCACCTGCATCATTTTAGCTTTTTGCGCTTTGCAATAAAATAAAATTGCTAGCTTGTATTTTTTTTTTTTTCCTTAAAGAAACTTATTTCTTTTCACCTGCATCATTTTAGCTTTTTGCGCTTTGCAATAAAATAAAATTGCTAGCTTGTATTTTTTTTTCCTTAAAGAAACTTATTTCTTTTCACCTGCATCATTTTAGCTTTTTGCACTTTGCGATAAAATAAAATTGCTAACTTGTATTTTTTTTTTTATCTTTTTTTATTGAACAAATTTCAAAAAGAAACTTGTTTCTTTTCACCTGCATCATTTTAGCTTTTTGTGCTTTGCGATAAAATAAAATTGCTAACTTGTATTTTTTTTTTCCTTAAAGAAACTTGTTTCTTTTCACCTGCATCATTTTAGCTTTTTGTGCTTTGCGATAAAATAAAATTGCTAACTTGTATTTTTTTTTTCCTTAAAGAAACTTGTTTCTTTTCACCTGCATCATTTTAGCTTTTCGTGCTTTGCGATAAAATAAAATTGACAACTCGTATTTTTTTTTTTTATTAGGCAACAACAGCAATATAATTTTAAGTGCAAAGGTAGAATTAAAATAAAAAAATAAAAAATACATTGAAAGGTGAAGCAGGAAGATTTTTTTCTTCTAACTTTATGTTGAAAAAACAACAACATGAAATTGAGGTAAAAATGCAACAACTGTGTAATAGACACAAATACATAATAAAAAACAAAAAACTAAACAAATGTACAAATTAAATTTTTATTCTACAACGCCGGCGTACAAAGTCTTCAATAGCACGATCGTTTGCATTGAGATCAGAATGAAAATTTGAGACAATCGCCTTCATGGATACACCGCAACAGCGTTTTAATAGAAAATACATGCAATAGTGACCACAGACAAGCGACAAAGGTCCTTGAATTGTGGTGTGGTTCCAAATCAAATCGATCGAGTGGAGATGTGGCGTTCCCCTTTACAATTCTGCCTGCGTCTGAATAGTTCTGTCCGCTAGAGGTCGCCAAGGCTGGAACGTGGCTCGCGCCGCAGATGAATACTAAACAGAGACTTTTGAAAACAACAACTCAGCGATCGGACGTAAAATGAAGTGAAGGAAAGCGATGCACAAAATACAATAAAGAAATGACATTCGGAAATAGGAACATGGCTACAAGGTTGAACCCGGACTATTGATTAAGGACATTTATTCTATTAAGTAATATTACTGTGGGTGTAACCTGGTCTGCCCTGGTGACCTTCATTTGTATTAGCTTCTACCATTGTTAATTAATGTTATTGTGTTTACTTTGAATTATTATACTACTTCTACAATGCTTGCTTTTGTGTGGTATTAATAGACAGTGCACTCTAGAAGAGATAAGGTTAGAACAACGCCCCTTCTGAGCTAGGAGTCGCATGTCGGTAGTGCTTAGCGTACACTATTCGACCACCTACAACCTGTACGCCAAACTGGTGACCCCCGACAAAGCCTTCTTCTAGCAGTGCATTGCCTGTTAGTGTTTTGTGTAAATTTATATACCATAATGTGTGTAGACTAACTTAATCTTTTTTTCTAATCATTTTGTGTTATCATTGTGGCTACACACACCTACAATACACGCCACCAATCACGCATCACACAAAACAATTCTCATACCTCACCAAACACTAGTAACAGCGTGATGACAGAGAACAACCCAACAACTTCCATTTTAAAACCGGGTAAACGAGTCACCCAAGAATTTTGCAAATCTGCCCCTAAGGCATGGTTTGCTAATTTCATAGAGTGTGCCACAAGTGGAGCATAGTTGAGGATTCAGACAAGATTGAAGCTTTAATGTCTTGTCTGGATTCATCAACTATGATTGCAGTGCAACCACTTTTGGCAAGACAAAAACAATTCCCGGACATTCAAAGTTTTCTGATAAGCAAGTTCACAGAACCTTTATGTGACCAAATTCAGAAGTTAGTTTCTGTCAAGCAGTTAGGTGATGTAAAACCTTCGGAGTTTGTGGCTAACATGAGAGTAAATATCTCGGAGTCAGACATGTCCGACTCTGTGGTGAAGTCCATGTTGGTCGACAAACTTCCACAAGAGGTTAAAATTGCATTGGCACCACTTCATGAGGCTTCACTAGAGGAGTATGCAATAGCAGCAGACCATGCTATAAAGCATACTGCACCTTTATCTTTTGTGGGGACTGTAAACAAAGAGCCCCAGCAGTCTGAAATGGTTAGGGTAAATTTACAGCTGGAGTCATTGACTAAGTCAGTGCAAGAATTAATGAGGACTATTCCAAGCCAAGTTTCTTCCCAGAGAGCCGGTCCTCCACCTGCTCACTATGCACCAAAACCACAAGCTTCACACTCAAATTATTCTCGCGTGGCTAGAACACACAATATGATGTGTTTCTATCACCAACGGTTTGGTGCAAATGCTCGCAAATGTAACCCTCCTTGCTCTTTCCAGGGAAACTGGTAGGTTGCACTGCGAGATCGACTGTGCCCAGTGCAACAAAACTTCCATTTCATAAAAGTCACAGCCCACTTCTTCACATTAGGGATCACAAGTCAGGTTTATGCTTCATGATAGACAGTGGTGCTGAAATAAGCTTGGTTAGGCCGTATAAGTCTGAAAAACATTTAAAAACACATAGTCATTCTTTAGTGGGGGTGAATGGAACTTCCATTGCCACTTTTGGACATCGAGCCATGAACTTGCAGTTTGGTGATAAAACTTCAAGGTTTCGGTGGATTTGAAACAATATCCACCTATACGACGCCTTGAAAACTTTCAAGGTAATAAAAAAAACTAAAAAACTCATTCTTTTAAGAAATGTTGAAGCTATGACGCGAAACTTCAACGGAAAAGTCCAATTTGTGGAAAGCAATCTGTTTCCAAAACGCAACTCGAAATACGTCAAGTTCTTGGTAAGCTTGAGCCAACCTTTAACCGAGAAGTTCAAACGGAAGCAATCTGATATCAAACGCAACTCAATATAGGCATACTTCAAAGTTATAAAAAAAGTCGGAAATGGAGCTGTAATACAAAATCAAGCTTCAATTCAACCTGCGTGAAGACTATTGACCTGTTGTTAAAGCGTAATTATTTTCTATGAAGTCAAACTTCGACCGAGAAGTTTAATTTATTAAAGCAATCTTTTTCCAAAGGCAACTTAAAATAGGTTTACTTCAAAGTTGTTAAAAAAAAAAAAGAAAAAAAGTTGGATGTGAACCTGTAACAAAATCAAGCGATGTCAAAAACTTGATTTGTTTCTTTCCCCTCAAACACGATTTAAATACCGAGGTTTAGTCGAGATTTATTCAAACCTGAAAATTAAAAAATAAAATAATGAGTTGCACGAATTGTAGAGCTACATTCACAAGCTGGGAAGCACGAACCCAGCATGAAATGAAAGAGCATGGGAGAGAGGGTTCTGCCCATTTTGCACAAAAATGTACAGGCGCTACGGCTGCTTATTGAAACACGTCAACAACTGCAGCAGTAGAGCTCATGTAAGTATTCTTTTATCGATTTTCCTATTATTAATTTTACCTATTTCTTGTTAAATTGTGAGTGTAAATAACTCCAGAATATTGCAAATCGACTACAAGTAATGTGATAAATCTGTGGCAGATTTTCCTATTATTAATTTTTACCTATTTCTAAATTGTGAGTGCAAATAACTCCAGAATATTGCAAATCGACTACAAATAACGTGATGAATTCAATCAAACCCTTATTACTTTTTTTTTCCTCCTCCTATGTAAAACAACATTTAGTTTTAAAGTCTGATTGATTCTTTACGATTGAAGTGGTATGTAAACTAAACGATTTCATTTCACTTGTTTTAGAATGTTCAAAACCCTCCAGTAAGTTTGAATATTTTCTTGACTTTCTTTTTTTTTTTTTTTTGGACTTACTTTATTGCTTTTTTGACTTATTTTATTGCTCAAGGGTATGAGGACCGATTGCATTATGCGAGATGTAGGGTAATAGCCTATAGGAAACACTCTTGAAACAATTCTCCGTGTTGGATGATTTAAACAGTTAATTTTTCAAAGTAGATGTTTATTTATTTTTTAATTTCGTGGATATGACAACCGATTGCGTTATCCGAGATGCAGGGTGGTAGCCGGGTATCATTCTTGAAACAATTCTCCACGTTATTTTTTTTTTTATTTTTAATTTGATTTTTCATGTGTTTTTATTGCAATAGCTAAAGTAAACAGAGCAATATGCAATGACCTATCCATCGATTTGTTTAATACACACTAATCCAAAGATGCCGGATGACGATATATGCGAGTGTTTTATCTTATTTAAAATATCGTGAGTTTTTTTATCTGTCTTAAACAGTTACTTTTTCTTTAAAGATAGCGTGAAACTATTTGCAATAGCTAAAGTAAACAGAGCAATATTCACTAATCCATCCATCGATTTGTTTTAATTATTATGATTTTTTTCTCAGAAAAAGAAAGCTACAACAACAACGCAAGTAAAAAGGAAAGAAGTAACCTTCACCGTCAGTTTGGCATAATAAACTGTGGAAAATCCTTGTGTTGGTTGTGCTGTTTCTTTGGTAGGCAGGTCTAAACAAAACATCGCGAGTTCATTGTTGATTCGTTTCAACAGAGCGTTTGCTGCCTATAAATGCTGACTCAATACACCACTCAGCGGATGCAACTTTTGTTAATCGCCACGAAAGTGTTGCAAGGCTAGATAATGATTACAGGATGCTACAGTATTGCGCTTCGACACTTGTATTGACTAAATAAGACGTAAAACGGTGAGAGGTTAGACAAACAAGTATCATTAAAGGTCATCATTTTTGCTCAAAGGTCACCTCGTATGACGAGCAGAAGGATCTGGCTCTGGATAAAGAATAGGCTGATAAACCACCTGAAAATGCGGGTGTCACTGCATCGCGCCTAAATTTCATGCTGTTCAATTATTGTTGCACGGTCAGACGTCGCAGGGTGTCAAATTGATCACACAAGTTATGCTTCGACACTTGTATTGATTGAATTATAAGACGTAAAACTGGTTAAGTTAGGTAACGAAAAACTGTTATATTAGGTAAACTGAGAAACTTAAAAATTAAGTTAGGTAAACTGAGAAACTTAAAAATTAAGTTAGGTAAACTTTTTTAAGACTTTCAATCCCTCGTCGGCATATAGGACAACTTTTCAAATTGATCACGCAACTGCTACAAGCGCATAAATGACCACAAGGATTAATTAGAATTTCAGTCAAATCATCTAAACAAACTTTACACCGTAAAATTTTGCAGTGTTCATTCGATTCCTTAGAATTGTTTGATTGATCCAATAAACACAGTTGACCATCGCAATTAGTGGATGGAGGTGTTCTGTTCATTTTCAAATAGTTGCATTTATCATTGGCTTTGGCGTGTTGAGTCCAAGGGCATTGAAAACCAGCCATTAAAAAAGATGTGTCGCACCAAAAACAAACAACCTTTCTCCCATCTCCGCTGTAACACAACCCAGCTCTGGCAAGAAAAGCTTTCTCGACAAACAAATCTTCAGGTGCATAAACAAAAGAGACAACTCGATGCATCCATTTTCGCATTGTGACAGTTAGCGGCGGTGCAGAACGAGGTTGAGGTGTACAACGCGGTTGAGGTATGTTTAAACCTCTTCGAAGCACTATTCCAGCAGGCAAGTTTCCACCTATTCGAAAAGATGTTGGCCTATTCAAATCGGGGTGTCTTCTGGTGACACCCAACACAAACTCGAGTCCCAACGTTTCTTGAATGAATTTGCAATGTGGGAAGTATTTCGCGTGCTCCACGTTTGGAACTTCTGCAAACTTCCAATTGTTCAATTCTCCTGCACAATAGCAACAGCGCACTAAATCCTTCACCCCCGTGTAATAAAAACCACTATCCACCATTTTCTTTGGACAATGCAAAGAGTTAAGAAAGTATTCATTACAACATTTTTCATTCCTTTCAAAAGTCTTCATTCTAACCTCTTTTTCCATCATGTGAGGATCAGAAGGGCCTGAATCTGGACAAAGCATAGCTGATAAGCCATCTGAGAATCCTACATAAACACTAGCTGTTGCAACACTCGATGATCCAAAAAACCTATCCATAACCACCATGTGCTACCCTAATAACAATGTCGCGACAAATGGCAACCTACTACCATGCATAGCTAACACCTCATAAACAATAAGAAAAAAAAATCGAGACCAAATCACCCATTACTCAAGGATGGTGCAAGGAAAACATGACGTCAACACAGTGACATCATCATAGAAACAAGTGACGTCAACACTGTAGCATCAGAATAGTTCTTGTCACGCTTGAACACTCAATTTATTTACCATACATCTGGCAACCCTGCAGAACTCACATTTCGTTGTTTATTCTTTATACATTTGAATTTTGGCGGGTAAATTTATACAAAAAGTGATCTGGCAACCCTGGAGATTTATTTATCATACATCTGGCAACCCTGCAGAACTCACATTTCTTTGTTTATTCTTTATACATTTGAATTTTTTTTTTTATACAAAAAGTGATCTGGCAACCCTGGAGATTTATTTATCATACATCTGGCAACCCTGGAGCTTGAATCATACTCACATTTCTTTGTTTATTCTTTATACATTTGAATTTTGGCGGGTGAATTTATTGCCCTTTTTTGGTTTGCTTCGTCTGTGACGTCACAGCATGGTGTATGGGGGTCCGAGATGGGGTATTACTTACTACTAATGCTCTTTATTGGAAAATCTCTTCAATTTATTTCACTCGAACTTTGATGCTATTTAGTTTGTTACTCACAATGACTCCATGATGATGGCCTTCCCTTGCAATTCATCTCGTTCCTGTCGAGCTTTTTGCTCGAGTCGCTGACTATCGACGAATTTCTTCTTCAGATCACTGATGTGTTTTTCTTTTATTCCAATTTCTAAGCGACATTGAATTATTTGCTCAATCGCTCCATCACTGTGATTTGGTATTCCTCTATCAATTCTCCACACCATTATTCACTCCAATAATATTCAACCCAGTCTAACTTTTAAACAAGGGTGGAACACCATGTGTACTAATGCGCATATGGAAATCGTCCACACTATAATCTATGGAATGCTACAGCATTCCAATCAACCCGTCACCATGTGACCCTATCCGGACCAAAATAAATTGTTCCGATGAAGCTGGAGAAATGACGCAGTAGCGATGAAGAAGAGACGTTGACCAACATGTCTGGGTGTAGGTTAGACGAAGTTAACAACATAAAAGACGTTCCGTCTTGTACAAACGCATTATAATGTTGAAAGTAACGAAGGATGCTTGTTCACAACATCAATCCATCTGATGTGTAGTTAACCATGTGTAGTTATGCGCATATTTAAACCGTCCACACTATGCAGCACCGCAATCAACCGTCATCATGAGACCCTATCTGGGCCAAAATAAATTGTTCCGGTGAAGCTGGAGATATGATGCAGTAGCGATGACAAAAGAGACGTTGACCAACATGTCTGGGTGTAGGTTAGACGACGTCAACAACATAAAAGGGGTTCCATTTTGTACAAACGCATTATAATGTTAAAAGTAACGTAGGATGCTTGTTCGCAACATCAATCCATCGCAAATCACCTTCGATGGCTCGTTGTAAGTCACGCTTCAATGATTTAATTTCCTTCGTAGCCGCAATAAGGGAATTTCCCGACCCGGAACTGTCGCTGGCACCGGAACTCTAAAGAAAAAATTATGGCAAAATATATTACATATATATATATTACACTTAAGTTTGGAATCTTTATCAAATGTAAAAGAAGTCTTAAAACTTGAAAGTAATTTTATTGTTCAGATAATGGTTTAAACAAATCTTTGTGTACAGTAGACTGCTCCACAAAAACTTAAGAAAGATTTGATGCCTTTGCTACATTGAGAAGCCATATAATGGCTATCCCTGTCGAAAGGAAGCCACTATACCCCTGGATCGCCGGGTAGAAGATCATAACCACTTGCTCTACGCCAAACTCAGCGTCCCACCTCAGGAATTTTCCTGGCGATTAAAATCAAGAGACCCTTTGTACCAGCTGCCCTTGAATTATTACAACCATTCAGTGATCATGCCACCAGTACAGCACATTATGTGGAAGACACTTGGAAAACAGCATGGTGTGCCACCGATATCAAACTCCATGGTTTTATACCTATCCGGGTGGTGCACCCCCCTGGTATGGACCTGGCCAGGCCGACTTGAGTTAAGCTTCACAAAATGGGAATAGGAGTCGGTCGCTTCCATTCCAATACAAAAAAGTGGGGTCTGGCTCCCTCATCGGCTTGCGAATGCGGCGTGGTGGAATAAACTGCTTATCATGTCATTCTTGAATATCCCATTTACAAGGCACCAAATGGAATGCATGGTATAGAAGCACTGGACGAAGCTACACTCACCTGGTTTCCATCTCCTGCCCTGAAATTTGAACAATCATGTCTCACACGAAAGAAAACGATTGAGATGCGCAAAACTTACTGTTCCATTTCGTTTCAGCTGCTTCTTCAGCGCTCATATCATTGTGCTGTGAGATGTCTTCAGTGATTCAGCTCAACAAGTTGCATCTGGAGCCGGAGGACCGCGTTCTCCGCTTCTGAAGCTTCCAACTTCGCGGCTTTGATTCGAAGATCGGCGCTGGATTTTTCATCTAGCTTTTTCTCTGGCGAACTGCTTTGAAAGTTCATTTTCTTATCAAAAAATATTGATGATACATATGAGCTACTAAACTGTACAAAAAAAAAAGTTATCACCAAACTAGTGTCTTAGTAATAATGCATTTTTGTTTGAAATGATGAATGTAATTCAACATATCACAAAAATCTCACTTGATTTCAACAAAATTAAGAAAAATTATCTAAACTAATAAGGGCAACGCTAACAAAATCTCATTAAATGGCAAAGCAATGAGCTACTCAAAAGTATATGAAAATTATAAAATCCATACACAACTTTAATACACATCCATCTTACTTGTTAATTGTTGCAATCTTCATCTCTTCCAACTGCTCTTCCAGGACTTTAATTCGATCTTCTGCTCGCTTTTTCCCGTTTTCCAAGACAGCACACTCTCCTTTTAAAATTGAAACTTCTTGATTCTTTTCCTTAAGATCTTGTTCCATCCATGACATTTCAGCTGAAGATGGACAAATAATTTCGCTCAAAAGGTTTTTAAATCAAAGAGTAAACCAACCTCAATAAATAATCTCAGAAAACAAATAAATAATAAAAAATAATAATCTCAGAAATATCCGCAATTTTTTCATTGATTCAACGTCTGCAGACGTCCAATCAATGTAAAAATGACAATTTTTGTTTTGGTTATGACTTTACAAGTATCACAATACAGAGAGGATGCTATTGCTTCCTGACAACAAATAGAAAGAGGTGGGAGAGTCAAACCGTGCTTGGTATTTTCTAACTCTTCCAGCAGTCGCATGTAAAGCGAAAGATTATTGTCACTAAGTAAATCCATACTTTTTACATTGATTCCACGTAGAACCAATGTGAAATCAATGTAAAAAACATTCATTGTTTATCTGGGTTGTTGTTGATAAGAAAAACTTATATATAAACAAAACAAAAGTCAAAACCGAAAAGTCGATCAATAACTTCCAGTTAGCATGAAAAACGAAGTAATAGCTATATGAATTTAGTATCGTTGGACAATGAAGGGATAACATGCCTTTTGCGCAATCCTTCAATCTCAACAAAGATAGAAGTGCTTTGGATTGCCGCAATGCTTTCTAAAAATAATCACTTTAATCTTTTAAATAACCGCATAGGTCCACTGAGGCTACTTTATTAGCCTATTTCATGTTACTACAAAATATTAAAAGAGCAGCATACTATAGGGTGCTGCAAAAGAGCAAAACAGCATATTATAGGTACAATCAAAAGAGCATGTCAACATAAATCCTAAATGACAAAAATTGTCACAGCCACACTGCTTATTTGTGGCTAACAAAAAGATCATAAACATATTACAAAGCAATCACATCCAGTTAAACAGTGAGTGAAATATTGCATAAGGTGCCGTATAGTTTAGGAACCACTTGTAATTTCTTAAGAAGCAGAGTAAAACATCAACAACACCGCTAAACCGTACTGTGTTTCAGGTTTGTTAGTTTTCATTTTTAAAATACTATAATCAAAAATCACACAAAGTTACTAAAACAGGTTTATAGCAAGGTTACCGATTACAAAAAAATTCGATATCATTTGAACAGGAAAAAACAAGAAAGTAACTGCAGTACCATATACTCTTTTTTTTTAATCTTTTTACATCATCTTGCTCCGTTAATACTTACCGGTAATCAATCAAAGTGTGACGTGAAGGTAAAATCAAAATTCGCCTTAATTCATCATAACAAGAGGCGCTTTTCGGGGTCCACGTCTTTTAGGCACAGACAGCTAGGCGCCGGTCAGATAGGCGCGCACACTGTGGCGTCTGGATATTTAGGTGCTGAGCACTGTGGCGCCCGCTCGTTTAGGTGCTATTCCTAGTAAAGTCTGCAGATTGTATCAGCTTGGCAGGTAGGGCAATGCTTTTCACACAAAATGTTGTATTGAACAGAAAAATATGTTGTTTTGTTAATGCGCGTGTGGAGATGAGGTGCGAGACAACGCTCTACTACTCTTGATATTAACACATCTCCACAGGACATTTGCTATGCATCCTGAACACAGGTTGCAACCAGATGGAACCTTACTTAATCTGTTATCTTTCGCAATTACAGTAGTTCTACTCGGGATGGATTGGTCGTGTGGCGAGTACGTATGAGACAACGCTCTACTACATGAATACCTATAAGACATATACGGTACATTTAACTATAAGACGTATAAACCCTAGATACAAGCATAATAGTGCGACTTTGCTCGTTATTAAACCTAGTCAGGGTTTTGACGGAAAACTAAGTTACTCTTCACTCAAGCCTACCACCCGCTTGAATATAGGCTACGCTATATTTTTTACTGATGTTTACTGTAGCCTAGTTATTATTTGACTCACTAAAAGTGAAATCAGGCATGTTCGGAAACTTAAATAATTTATTGATAAAGCTTTCGCCGACGCAACCTGGACTAACAACAAATAAATGCCGAACACGCGCATTAAAATTAGAATATATTTTTGTGTTCAATATGACATTTTGTATGAACAGCATTGCCGGTTTAAGCAGCTTTACGCACGGAAGCCATAACACATTTTTTTGTTCAATACAACATTTTGTGTGAAAAGCATTGCCATACCTGCCAAGCTGATACAATCTGCAGACTTTACTAGGAATAGCACCTTAATGAACGGGCGCCACAGTTCTCCGCACCTAAATATCTAGACGCCACAGAGTGAGCACCTATTTGACCGGCACCTAACTGTCTGCGCCTAAAAGACTTGCTCCCGCTTTTCATTGCTAAATTTAAAGCAAATCTAAAAAAAGAAAAAAGCAGCACATTCAAAAAGTGTAAAATTTTATCAGCTGCAAGCTACATTTTTCATTAACCATGCATATCTGGTTAATCAACCAAAGTTTGAAAATTGAATGAGGCTGTTCTACTGGTGCAAATTAAGCTAAACTATCACAAGATGTATATATACAGTGACAATCTGCTTTTTATTCCGACGTTTCGTCAATCAGACACGACTGACTTCATCAGGGGGCTTGACCAGGTGGTGACTACCTGTCTACACGGGCGCCGATCCCTATAGGACAGTGGGGACATGTCCCCACCATCTTTTTACATGTCCCCACCATCTTTTTACATGTCCCCATCATCTTTTTACATTATTTTTGTAACGTAAAAGGGAAAATATTACCCGAATGTCACAATTTTACCAGTCAAACGTTTAAAATATATTGAAAGGAGGGGACAACATTTTTGTTTTATGCGAGGAAGCCCCAACCGTAGTAGAAATGTTTTATTAGGCAGAGAAACCCTGGTGTAACTCGCAAATTGTATTTAATTTGGTTACGCCAGGGCCACGCAGTGCAGAGTTTTAGAATTACTTTGAAAGAGTCGTACAAGCATGTAGTGCAGTAAGTGTAGCTTGTGTTACTTTTGTATAAGAAAAAAGCTATTTTTTCAGTTATTATTACATTGAGGTTAAAAGCTGCTGAAATGTCTTCACCGGTTTGGCAAAAAATTGTATATAGGAAAATCAGCAGTTGGAAGGCTGCCAGGCAGCTTTTTTTCAAGTGAAAAAACTCTTACCCTACCCAATTTTTAAAAGACTTGTCACGTTCCAAATCGTCTTCAGTATGGACATGGCCATGGTCAACCTCCTAAACTTCAAGATCGATCGGTCAGAGTATTTTGCAGTCATTGACAGCTCGCAGCAAAATCTTACTGACTATTTCAAGTCGACCGATCTTGAGCACTACAAAATTCTACAAGAATCACTCTTTAGTGGAAAGCTACAATCACATTTGGTAGACGATTATCTTCAGTTCTTTGACACAGAGTCCCTTGCACAAGATTTTCGAATGATATTCAAGAAGATAGGCTACCATCCGCTGTTTGGCAAATGTTTCCGCAAATGGAACTTTTGCTCATATCACCAGCCCGCTCGTTTTCAGCTGAACGCTCATTTTCAACTTTGCGACGTATCAAAACTTTGTTACGATCTACCATGACACAGAAACGGCCAAATCATGCAATGGTCTGCTATGTGCACAATAAAGTTTTGAATTCGATCAACCTTCATTACAAGCCAAGGATCAACCAAGGACTTCGTTTTTAATTCGCCGGAGACTCGTTGCCGAGTTTGGACTTCTGCTGTCCAATGTTGACACTGACAATTAAAATACATCGCATTAGACTTGTAGCCTATCTACTGTAGGCCTATTTGTTTGTTGAACAGACCCCAATCTTTCAGCTCGCTTCGCTCGTCTGCCCTTTCTTTCCTAGTAAATGTCCCCACCAATCTTAGAGAGCGATCGGCGCCCATGCCTGTCTAGCATGGCAAAATACAGGACATATTGCTGAAAACAACTAAACATGCAAAATGAAAAGGCAGTGGTTATTTGACCGGCGCCGGTCTTTGAATCTGAAACACTATTTGACCATCATTACGTCATTATATTATACAGTCACTTTTTTTCTTTTTCTCTTTCCAAGCAAAAGACGAGAAGCGCGTTGTATATAAGTCCTAAATCCGACGTCGCCGCCTCCTATTGTAGAGGAACTGAGTTCGATACTACCAGCAAGCGTTCTTTTTTTTTTTTTTTTTTTACTAAATTTTGACCCGAAGTGTATTTTTGTAGTCAATTTTTAATTTGAGTTGCAAGTTGCATTACATTTACATACCATTAATCATTTTATTTTTCGTCATTAACGCGTCAGGGACGAAAAAGATACTAACTACAAAAATCGATATAGACCTCCCAAGCACGTTAATGAACGGGAAAAGGTGGCAAAACCTTGAAGGTTTAAAACGTGCCTGAATGAAAAATTATGTAGTAGGCTATAGTTAGCACACCACAAACGGAAAATTACCCAGAGAAATTCTCAAGTTCCAGCAAATTAAAAAACTCTAACTTTATTACTCACATTTGAAAAGACATAAAAAATTGGGCTGTAGACAACTCAAATTAAAAATTGACTACAAAAATGCACTTCCTGTCAAAATTTAGTTAAAAAAAATAAATAAAAAAAGAACGCTTCCAGGTAGTATCGAACTCAGTACCTCTACAATAGGAAGCGGCGACGTATCGCACTCGCCACGTATGAGTTGAATGAATTAGTCGGATTTAGGACTTATATACAACGTGCTTCATGACGTATGACGGTCAAATATATAGTGTTTCAGATTCAAAGACCGGCGCCGGTCAAATAGCCACTGCCAAATGAAAATCCAAATCCAAGAAAGCATGCTTGCCAAGGACAACGTAAAAGTTTAGTACCCCTATCTACCCAGTATAAGTCTTTTGGGAGCTGGTTTACAAGGTTCCCCTTTAATTAAAAGGCGATGACGTCACGGAGGAGGTATCGACCAAAAAAATAGTAGAAAAGTGGGGTGAAATCAATCAACTATGACGATAAAAAGCATGCAAGTGTCCGCCTTTGGTAAATTAGTTGTGATTTGCTTGTTTCTGCTTCAATTTTTACAATTGAACCAGCCCTGCAAAGCAGAAGATCTCACCTATGCAAAGCAATGTAACACAGGCCTGAAAAACACCACATATCTCCTTAGAAAAGAGTTAAACTTGACCAAGTTTAACTATTTATCCGAAGAATACACAGCAATTATTAAAGATAACAGCATTTAATCAAGAAGATATCTCTGTCGTTTCTGCTTCGATTTTTACAATTGAACCATTGCTGGAAATCACAAGCTATCGTCTACCCAAATAAAGCTAAGCCTGACTCTAAAAGTTAAAAATTTTTCCTAGGTAAAGAGTTGAACTTGACCGAGTTTAACCATTTATACGAAAAATAACTTTAAAGATACAAGCATTCAATAAACGCTAATTTAAAGAACATATCTCTGTCTATTAACAAGCAAAAGTTGAGGTTGATAGCTTTTTCACAAAGCGAGCAACCGGGCTTCAAACACAAGCAAATAGCGCCCGATGACTCGTTGCATTTCTGAATTGAAGCAAGTATACAAGTCTCCCCTGGTCTGCGATCATTTCATGCCTTTATGAAATTAGTTGTAAGTTGCTTGTTTCTGCTTCGATTTTAACGATCGAACCATTGCTGGAAAGCAGAAGCTATCGTCTATCCAAATGAAGGTGAGCCAGACTCTAAAACTTAAAAATATTTCTTAGGTAAAGAGTTGAACTTGACCGACTTCAACCATCTATCCCACAAATATTTTTTAAGATACCAGAATTTAATCAACGCTAATCTAAAGAACATATCTCTGTCTATTTACAAGCAAAAGTTGAGGTTGATAGCTTTTTCACAAAGCGAGCAACCGGTCTTCAAACGCAAGCAAAAAGCGCCCGATGACTCGTTGCATATCCGAATCGAAGCAAGTATACAAGTCTCCCCAGGTCTGCGATCATTATATGGCTCTATTAAATTAGTTGTAACTTGCTTGTTTCTGCTTCGATTTTTACAATTGAACCATTGCTGGAAAGAACAAGCTATAATGCTAAGCCAGACTCTAAAAGTTAATAATATTTCCTAGGTAAAGAGATGAACTTGACCGAGTTTAACCATTTATACGAAAAATAGCCTACCTTCAAAGATACCAGCATTTAATCAACGTTAATTTAAAGAACATATCTCTGTCTATTTACAAGCAAAAGTTGAGGTTGATAGATTTTTCACAAAGCGAGCAACCGGGCTTTAAACACAAGCAAATAGCGCCCGATGACTCGTTGCATTTCCGAATTGAAGCAAGTATACAAGTCTCCCCTGGTCTGCGATCATTATATGTCTTTATGAAATTAGTTGTAAGTTGCTTGTTTCTGCTTCGATTTTAACAATTGAACCATTGCTGGAAAGCACAAGCTATCGTCTACCCAAATAAAGCTAAGCCAGACTCTAAAAGTTAAAAATATTTCTTAGGTAAAGAATTGAACTTGACCGACTTCAACCATCTATCCCACAAATATTTTTTAAGATACCACCATTTAATAAACGTTAATCTAAAGAACATATCTCTGTCTACTTACAAGCAAAAGTTGAGGTTGATAGCTTTTTCACAAAGCGAGCAACCGGGCTTCAAACACAAGCAAATAGCGCCCGATGACTCGTTGCATTTCCGAATTGAAGCAAGTATACAAGTTTCCCCAGGGTCTGCGATCATTATATGTCTTTATTAAATTAGCTGTAAGTTGCTTGTTTCTGCTTCGATTTTAACAATCGAACCATTGCTGGAAAGCAGAAGCTATTGTCTATCCAAATGAAGGTGAGCCAGACTCTAAAATTTAAAAATATTACCTAGGTAAAGAGTTGAACTTGACCGAGTTTAACCATTTATACGAAAAATACCTTCAAAAATACCAGCATTTAATCAACGCTAATTTAAAGAACATATCTCTGTCTATTAACAAGAAAAAGTTGAGGTTGATAGCTTTTTCACAAAGCGAGCAACCGGGCTTTAAACACAAGCAAATAGCGCCCGATGACTCATTGCAGTTCTGAATCGAAGCAAGTATACAAGTCTCCCCGGGTCTGCGATGTTTTTATGCCTTTATGAAATTAGTTGTAAGTTGCTTGTTTCTGCTTCGATTTTAACGATCGAACCATTGCTGGAAAGCACAAGCTATCGTCTATCCAAATAAAGGTGATCCAGACTATAAATTTAAAAGTATTTCTTAGGTAAAGAGTTGAACTTGACCGACTTCAACCATCTATCCCACAAATATTTTTTAAGATACTAGCATTTAATAAACGTTAATCTAAAGAACATATCTCTGTCTATTTACAAGCAAAAGTTGAGGTTGATAGCTTTTTTACAAAGCGAGCAACCGGGCTTCAAACACAAGCAAATAGCGCCCGATGACTCGTTGCATTTCCGAATTGAATCAAGTATACAAGTTTCCCCCGGTCTGCGATCATTATATGTCTTTATTAAATTAGTTGTAAGTTGCTTGTTTCTGCTTCGATTTTAACAATCGAACCATTGCTAGAAAGGACAAGCTATTGTCTATCCAAATGAAGCTAAGCTTGACTTTAAAAGTTAAAAATATTACCTAGGTAAAGAGTTGAACTTGACCGAGTTTAACCATTTATACGAAAAATACCTTCAAAAATACCAGCATTTAATCAACGCTAATTTAAAGAACATATCTCTGTCTATTTACAAGCAAAAGTTGAGGTTGATAGCTTTTTCACAAAGCGAGCAACCGGGCTTTAAACACAAGCAAATAGCGCCCGATGACTCGTTGCAATTCTGAATCGAAGCAAGTATACAAGTCTCCCCTGGTCTGCGATGATTTTATGCCTTTATGAAATTAGTTGTAAGTTGCTTGTTTCTGCTTCGATTTTAACGATCGAACCATTGCTGGAAAGCAGAAGCTATCGTCTATCCAAATAAAGGTGATCCAGACTCTAAAAGTTAAAAATATTTCTTAGGTAAAGAATTGAACTTGACCGACTTCAACCATCTATCCCACAAATATTTTTTAAGATACTAGCATTTAATAAACGTTAATCTAAAAAACATATCTCTGTCTATTTACAAGCAAAAGTTGAGGTTGATAGCTTTTTCACAAAGCGAGCAACCGGGCTTCAAACACAAGCAAATAGCGCCCGATGACTCGTTGCATTTCCGAATTGAAGCAAGTATACAAGTTTCCCCCTGGTCTGCGATCATTATATGTCTTTATTAAATTAGTTGTAAGTTGCTTGTTTCTGCTTCGATTTTAACAATCTAACCATTGCTGCAAAGCAGAAGCTATTGTCTATCCAAATAAAGCTAAGCCTGACTCTAAAAGTTAAAAATATTTCCTAGGTAAAGAGTTGAACTTGACCGACTTCAACCATCTATCCCACAAATATTTTTTAAGATACTAGCATTTAATCAACGCTAATCTAAAGAACATATCTCTGTCTATTTACAAGCAAAAGTTGAGGTTGATAGCTTTTTTACAAAGCGAGCAACCGGGCTTCAAACACAAGCAAATAGCGCCCGATGACTCGTTGCATTTCCGAATTGAAGCAAGTATACAAGTTTCCCCCGGTCTGCGATCATTATATGTCTTTATTAAATTAGTTGTAAGTTGCTTGTTTCTGCTTCGATTTTAACAATCGAACCATTGCTGGAAAGCAGAAGCTATTGTCTATCCAAATAAAGGTGAGCCAGACTATAAAATTTAAAAATATTATCTAGGTAAAGAGTTGAACTTGACCGAGTTTAACCATTTATACGAAAAATACCTTCAAAAATACCAGCATTTAATCAACGCTAATTTAAAGAACATATCTCTGTCTATTTACAAGCAAAAGTTGAGGTTGATAGCTTTTTCACAAAGCGAGCAACCGGGCTTTAAACACAAGCAAATAGCGCCCGATGACTCGTTGCATTTCCGAATTAAAGCAAGTATACAAGTCTCCCCTGGTCTGCGATCATTATATGTCTTTATTAAATTAGTTGTAAGTTGCTTGTTTCTGCTTCGATTTTAACAATTGAACCATTGCTGGAAAGCACAAGCTATCGTCTACCCAAATAAAGCTAAGCCAGACTCTGAAAGTTAAAAATATTTCTTAGGTAAAGAATTGAACTTGACCGACTTCAACCATCTATCCCACAAATATTTTTTAAGATACCACCATTTAATCAACGTTAATCTAAAGAACATATCTCTGTCTACTTACAAGCAAAAGTTGAGGTTGATAGCTTTTTCACAAAGCGAGCAACCCGGCTTCAAACACAAGCAAATAGCGCCCGATGACTCGTTGCAATTCTGAATCGAAGCAAGTATACAAGTTTCCCCCGGGTCTGCGATCATTATATGTCTTTATTAAATTAGTTGTAAGTTGCTTGTTTCTGCTTCGATTTTAACAATCGAACCATTGATGGAAAGCAGAAGCTATTGTCTATCCAAATAAAGCTAAGCCTGACTTTAAAAGTTAAAAATATTACCTAGGTAAAGAGTTGAACTTGACCGAGTTTAACCATTTATACGAAAAATACCTTTAAAAATACTAGCATTTAATAAACGCTAATTTAAAGAACATATCTCTGTCTATTTACAAGCAATAGTTGAGGTTGATAGCTTTTTTACAAAGCGAGCAACCGGGCTTCAAACACAAGCAAATAGCGCCCGATGACTCGTTGCATTTACGAATCGAAGCAAGTATACAAGTCTCCCCTGGTCTGCGATCATTATAATTATATCTTTATTAAATTATTTGTAAGTTGCTTGTTTCTGCTTCGACTTTAACAATTGAACCATTGCTGGAAAGCAGAAGCTATCGTCTATCCAAATAAAGGTGAGCCAGACTCTAAAATTTAAAAATATTTCTTAGGTAAAGAGTTGAACTTGACCGAGTTTAACCATTTATCCCACAAATATTTTTAAAGATACCAGCATTTAATAAACGCTCATCTAAAGAACATATCTCTGTCTATTTACAAGAAAAAGTTGAGGTTGATAGCTTTTTTACAAAGCGAGCAACCGGGCTTCAAACACAAGCAAATAGCGCCCGATGACTCGTTGCAATTCTGAATCGAAGCAAGTATACAAGTCTCCTCTGGTCTGCGATGATTTTATGCCTTTATGAAATTAGTTGTAAGTTGCTTGTTTCTGCTTCGATTTTAACGATCGAACCATTGCTGGAAAGCACAAGCTATCGTCTATCCAAATAAAGGTGATCCAGACTCTAAAATTTAAAAATATTTCTTAGGTAAAGAATTGAACTTGACCGACTTCAACCATCTATCCCACAAATATTTTTTAAGATACTAGCATTTAATAAACGTTAATCTAAAGAACATATCTCTGTCTATTTACAAGCAAAAGTTGAGGTTGATAGCTTTTTCACAAAGCGAGCAACCGGGCTTCAAACACAAGCAAATAGCGCCCGATGACTCGTTGCATTTCCGAATTGAAGCAAGTATACAAGTTTCCCCCGGTCTGCGATCATTATATGTCTTTATTAAATTAGTTGTAAGTTGCTTGTTTCTGCTTCGATTTTAACAATTGAACCATTGCTGGAAAGCACAAGCTATCGTCTACCCAAATAAAGCTAAGCCAGACTCTAAAAGTTAAAAATATTACCTAGGTAAAAAGTTGAACTTGACCGAGTTTAACCATTTATACGAAAAATAACTTTAAAGATACCAGCATTTAATAAACGCTAATTTAAAGAACATATCTCTGTCTATTAACAAGCAAAAGTTGAGGTTGATAGCTTTTTCACAAAGCGAGCAACCGGGCTTCAAACACAAGCAAATAGCGCCCGATGACTCGTTGCATTTCCGAATTGAAGCAAGTATACAAGTTTCCCCCGGTCTGCGATCATTATATGTCTTTATTAAATTAGTTGTAAGTTGCTTGTTTCTGCTTCGATTTTAACAATTGAACCATTGCTGGAAAGCACAAGCTATCGTCTACCCAAATAAAGCTAAGCCAGACTCTAAAAGTTAAAAATATTACCTAGGTAAAAAGTTGAACTTGACCGAGTTTAACCATTTATACGAAAAATAACTTTAAAGATACCAGCATTTAATAAACGCTAATTTAAAGAACATATCTCTGTCTATTAACAAGCAAAAGTTGAGGTTGATAGCTTTTTCACAAAGCGAGCAACCGGGCTTCAAACACAAGCAAATAGCGCCCGATGACTCGTTGCATTTCCGAATTGAAGCAAGTATACAAGTTTCCCCCGGTCTGCGATCATTATATGTCTTTATTAAATTAGTTGTAAGTTGCTTGTTTCTGCTTCGATTTTAACAATTGAACCATTGCTGGAAAGCAGAAGCTATTGTCTATCCAAATGAAGGTGAGCCAGACTCTAAAATTTAAAAATATTACCTAGGTAAAGAGTTGAACTTGACCGAGTTTAACCATTTATACGAAAAATACCTTCAAAAATACCAGCATTTAATCAACGCTAATTTAAAGAACATATCTCTGTCTATTAACAAGAAAAAGTTGAGGTTGATAGCTTTTTCACAAAGCGAGCAACCGGGCTTTAAACACAAGCAAATAGCGCCCGATGACTCATTGCAGTTCTGAATCGAAGCAAGTATACAAGTCTCCCCGGGTCTGCGATGTTTTTATGCCTTTATGAAATTAGTTGTAAGTTGCTTGTTTCTGCTTCGATTTTAACGATCGAACCATTGCTGGAAAGCACAAGCTATCGTCTATCCAAATAAAGGTGATCCAGACTATAAATTTAAAAGTATTTCTTAGGTAAAGAGTTGAACTTGACCGACTTCAACCATCTATCCCACAAATATTTTTTAAGATACTAGCATTTAATCAACGCTAATCTAAAGAACATATCTCTGTCTATTTACAAGCAAAAGTTGAGGTTGATAGCTTTTTTACAAAGCGAGCAACCGGGCTTCAAACACAAGCAAATAGCGCCCGATGACTCGTTGCATTTCCGAATTGAAGCAAGTATACAAGTTTCCCCCGGTCTGCGATCATTATATGTCTTTATTAAATTAGTTGTAAGTTGCTTGTTTCTGCTTCGATTTTAACAATCGAACCATTGCTGGAAAGGACAAGCTATTGTCTATCCAAATGAAGCTAACCTTGACTTTAAAAGTTAAAAATATTACCTAGGTAAAGAGTTGAACTTGACCGAGTTTAACCATTTATACGAAAAATACCTTCAAAAATACCAGCATTTAATCAACGCTAATTTAAAGAACATATCTCTGTCTATTTACAAGCAAAAGTTGAGGTTGATAGCTTTTTCACAAAGCGAGCAACCGGGCCTTAAACACAAGCAAATAGCGCCCGATGACTCGTTGCAATTCTGAATCGAAGCAAGTATACAAGTCTCCCCTGGTCTGCGATGATTTTATGCCTTTATGAAATTAGTTGTAAGTTGCTTGTTTCTGCTTCGATTTTAACGATCGAACCATTGCTGGAAAGCAGAAGCTATCGTCTATCCAAATAAAGGTGATCCAGACTCTAAAAGTTAAAAATATTTCTTAGGTAAAGAATTGAACTTGACCGACTTCAACCATCTATCCCACAAATATTTTTTAAGATACTAGCATTTAATAAACGTTAATCTAAAGAACATATCTCTGTCTATTTACAAGCAAAAGTTGAGGTTGATAGCTTTTTCACAAAGCGAGCAACCGGGCTTCAAACACAAGCAAATAGCGCCCGATGACTCGTTGCATTTCCGAATTGAAGCAAGTATACAAGTTTCCCCCAGGTCTGCGATCATTATATGTCTTTATTAAATTAGTTGTAAGTTGCTTGTTTCTGCTTCGATTTTAACGATCTAACCATTGCTGCAAAGCAGAAGCTATTGTCTATCCAAATAAAGCTAAGCCTGACTCTAAAAGTTAAAAATATTTCCTAGGTAAAGAGTTGAACTTGACCGACTTCAACCATCTATCCCACAAATATTTTTTAAGATACTAGCATTTAATAAACGTTAATCTAAAGAACATATCTCTGTCTATTTACAAGCAAAAGTTGAGGTTGATAGCTTTTTTACAAAGCGAGCAACCGGGCTTCAAACACAAGCAAATAGCGCCCGATGACTCGTTGCATTTCCGAATTGAAGCAAGTATACAAGTTTCCCCCGGTCTGCGATCATTATATGTCTTTATTAAATTAGTTGTAAGTTGCTTGTTTCTGCTTCGATTTTAACAATCGAACCATTGCTGGAAAGCAGAAGCTATTGTCTATCCAAATGAAGGTGAGCCAGACTATAAAATTTAAAAATATTATCTAGGTAAAGAGTTGAACTTGACCGAGTTTAACCATTTATACGAAAAATACCTTCAAAAATACCAGCATTTAATCAACGCTAATTTAAAGAACATATCTCTGTCTATTTACAAGCAAAAGTTGAGGTTGATAGCTTTTTCACAAAGCGAGCAACCGGGCTTTAAACACAAGCAAATAGCGCCCGATGACTCGTTGCATTTCCGAATTAAAGCAAGTATACAAGTCTCCCCTGGTCTGCGATCATTATATGTCTTTATTAAATTAGTTGTAAGTTGCTTGTTTCTGCTTCGATTTTAACAATTGAACCATTGCTGGAAAGCACAAGCTATCGTCTACCCAAATAAAGCTAAGCCAGACTCTGAAAGTTAAAAATATTTCTTAGGTAAAGAGTTGAACTTGACCGACTTCAACCATCTATCCCACAAATATTTTTTAAGATACTAGCATTTAATAAACGTTAATCTAAAGAACATATCTCTGTCTACTTACAAGCAAAAGTTGAGGTTGATAGCTTTTTCACAAAGCGAGCAACCCGGCTTCAAACACAAGCAAATAGCGCCCGATGACTCGTTGCAATTCTGAATCGAAGCAAGTATACAAGTTTCCCCCGGTCTGCGATCATTATATGTCTTTATTAAATTAGTTGTAAGTTGCTTGTTTCTGCTTCGATTTTAACAATCGAACCATTGATGGAAAGCAGAAGCTATTGTCTATCCAAATAAAGCTAAGCCTGACTTTAAAAGTTAAAAATATTACCTAGGTAAAGAGTTGAACTTGACCGAGTTTAACCATTTATACGAAGAATACCTTTAAAAATACTAGCATTTAATAAACGCTAATTTAAAGAACATATCTCTGTCTATTTACAAGCAATAGTTGAGGTTGATAGCTTTTTTACAAAGCGAGCAACCGGGCTTCAAACACAAGCAAATAGCGCCCGATGACTCGTTGCATTTACGAATCGAAGCAAGTATACAAGTCTCCCCTGGTCTGCGATCATTATAATTATATCTTTATTAAATTATTTGTAAGTTGCTTGTTTCTGCTTCGACTTTAACAATTGAACCATTGCTGGAAAGCAGAAGCTATCGTCTATCCAAATAAAGGTGAGCCAGACTCTAAAAGTTAAAAATATTTCTTAGGTAAAGAGTTGAACTTGACCGAGTTTAACCATTTATCCCACAAATATTTTTAAAGATACCAGCATTTAATAAACGCTCATCTAAAGAACATATCTCTGTCTATTTACAAGAAAAAGTTGAGGTTGATAGCTTTTTTACAAAGCGAGCAACCGGGCTTCAAACACAAGCAAATAGCGCCCGATGACTCGTTGCAATTCTGAATCGAAGCAAGTATACAAGTCTCCTCTGGTCTGCGATGATTTTATGCCTTTATGAAATTAGTTGTAAGTTGCTTGTTTCTGCTTCGATTTTAACGATCGAACCATTGCTGGAAAGCACAAGCTATCGTCTATCCAAATAAAGGTGATCCAGACTCTAAAAGTTAAAAATATTTCTTAGGTAAAAAGTTGAACTTGACCGACTTCAACCATCTATCCCACAAATATTTTTTAAGATACTAGCATTTAATAAACGTTAATCTAAAGAACATATCTCTGTCTATTTACAAGCAAAAGTTGAGGTTGATAGCTTTTTCACAAAGCGAGCAACCGGGCTTCAAACACAAGCAAATAGCGCCCGATGACTCGTTGCATTTCCGAATTGAAGCAAGTATACAAGTTTCCCCCGGTCTGCGATCATTATATGTCTTTATTAAATTAGTTGTAAGTTGCTTGTTTCTGCTTCGATTTTAACAATTGAACCATTGCTGGAAAGCACAAGCTATCGTCTACCCAAATAAAGCTAAGCCAGACTCTAAAAGTTAAAAATATTACCTAGGTAAAAAGTTGAACTTGACCGAGTTTAACCATTTATACGAAAAATAACTTTAAAGATACCAGCATTTAATAAACGCTAATTTAAAGAACATATCTCTGTCTATTAACAAGCAAAAGTTGAGGTTGATAGCTTTTTCACAAAGCGAGCAACCGGGCTTCAAACACAAGCAAATAGCGCCCGATGACTCGTTGCATTTCCGAATTGAAGCAAGTATACAAGTTTCCCCCGGTCTGCGATCATTATATGTCTTTATTAAATTAGTTGTAAGTTGCTTGTTTCTGCTTCGATTTTAACAATTGAACCATTGCTGGAAAGCAGAAGCTATTGTCTATCCAAATGAAGGTGAGCCAGACTCTAAAATTTAAAAATATTACCTAGGTAAAGAGTTGAACTTGACCGAGTTTAACCATTTATACGAAAAATACCTTCAAAAATACCAGCATTTAATCAACGCTAATTTAAAGAACATATCTCTGTCTATTAACAAGAAAAAGTTGAGGTTGATAGCTTTTTCACAAAGCGAGCAACCGGGCTTTAAACACAAGCAAATAGCGCCCGATGACTCATTGCAGTTCTGAATCGAAGCAAGTATACAAGTCTCCCCCGGTCTGCGATGTTTTTATGCCTTTATGAAATTAGTTGTAAGTTGCTTGTTTCTGCTTCGATTTTAACGATCGAACCATTGCTGGAAAGCACAAGCTATCGTCTATCCAAATAAAGGTGATCCAGACTATAAATTTAAAAGTATTTCTTAGGTAAAGAGTTGAACTTGACCGACTTCAACCATCTATCCCACAAATCTTTTTTAAGATACTAGCATTTAATAAACGTTAATCTAAAGAACATATCTCTGTCTATTTACAAGCAAAAGTTGAGGTTGATAGCTTTTTTACAAAGCGAGCAACCGGGCTTCAAACACAAGCAAATAGCGCCCGATGACTCGTTGCATTTCCGAATTGAAGCAAGTATACAAGTTTCCCCCGGTCTGCGATCATTATATGTCTTTATTAAATTAGTTGTAAGTTGCTTGTTTCTGCTTCGATTTTAACAATCGAACCATTGCTGGAAAGGACAAGCTATTGTCTATCCAAATGAAGCTAACCTTGACTTTAAAAGTTAAAAATATTACCTAGGTAAAGAGTTGAACTTGACCGAGTTTAACCATTTATACGAAAAATACCTTTAAAAATACCAGCATTTAATCAACGCTAATTTAAAGAACATATCTCTGTCTATTTACAAGCAAAAGTTGAGGTTGATAGCTTTTTCACAAAGCGAGCAACCGGGCTTTAAACACAAGCAAATAGCGCCCGATGACTCGTTGCAATTCTGAATCGAAGCAAGTATACAAGTCTCCCCTGGTCTGCGATGATTTTATGCCTTTATGAAATTAGTTGTAAGTTGCTTGTTTCTGCTTCGATTTTAACGATCGAACCATTGCTGGAAAGCAGAAGCTATCGTCTATCCAAATAAAGGTGATCCAGACTCTAAAAGTTAAAAATATTTCTTAGGTAAAGAATTGAACTTGACCGACTTCAACCATCTATCCCACAAATATTTTTTAAGATACTAGCATTTAATAAACGTTAATCTAAAGAACATATCTCTGTCTATTTACAAGCAAAAGTTGAGGTTGATAGCTTTTTCACAAAGCGAGCAACCGGGCTTCAAACACAAGCAAATAGCGCCCGATGACTCGTTGCATTTCCGAATTGAAGCAAGTATACAAGTTTCCCCCAGGTCTGCGATCATTATATGTCTTTATTAAATTAGTTGTAAGTTGCTTGTTTCTGCTTCGATTTTAACGATCTAACCATTGCTGCAAAGCAGAAGCTATTGTCTATCCAAATAAAGCTAAGCCTGACTCTAAAAGTTAAAAATATTTCCTAGGTAAAGAGTTGAACTTGACCGACTTCAACCATCTATCCCACAAATATTTTTTAAGATACTAGCATTTAATAAACGTTAATCTAAAGAACATATCTCTGTCTATTTACAAGCAAAAGTTGAGGTTGATAGCTTTTTTACAAAGCGAGCAACCGGGCTTCAAACACAAGCAAATAGCGCCCGATGACTCGTTGCATTTCCGAATTGAAGCAAGTATACAAGTTTCCCCCGGTCTGCGATCATTATATGTCTTTATTAAATTAGTTGTAAGTTGCTTGTTTCTGCTTCGATTTTAACAATCGAACCATTGCTGGAAAGCAGAAGCTATTGTCTATCCAAATGAAGGTGAGCCAGACTATAAAATTTAAAAATATTATCTAGGTAAAGAGTTGAACTTGACCGAGTTTAACCATTTATACGAAAAATACCTTCAAAAATACCAGCATTTAATCAACGCTAATTTAAAGAACATATCTCTGTCTATTTACAAGCAAAAGTTGAGGTTGATAGCTTTTTCACAAAGCGAGCAACCGGGCTTTAAACACAAGCAAATAGCGCCCGATGACTCGTTGCATTTCCGAATTAAAGCAAGTATACAAGTCTCCGGTCTGCGATCATTATATGTCTTTATTAAATTAGTTGTAAGTTGCTTGTTTCTGCTTCGATTTTAACAATTGAACCATTGCTGGAAAGCACAAGCTATCGTCTACCCAAATAAAGCTAAGCCAGACTCTGAAAGTTAAAAATATTTCTTAGGTAAAGAGTTGAACTTGACCGACTTCAACCATCTATCCCACAAATATTTTTTAAGATACCAGCATTTAATCAACGTTAATCTAAAGAACATATCTCTGTCTACTTACAAGCAAAAGTTGAGGTTGATAGCTTTTTCACAAAGCGAGCAACCCGGCTTCAAACACAAGCAAATAGCGCCCGATGACTCGTTGCAATTCTGAATCGAAGCAAGTATACAAGTTTCCCCCGGGTCTGCGATCATTATATGTCTTTATTAAATTAGTTGTAAGTTGCTTGTTTCTGCTTCGATTTTAACAATCGAACCATTGATGGAAAGCAGAAGCTATTGTCTATCCAAATAAAGCTAAGCCTGACTTTAAAAGTTAAAAATATTACCTAGGTAAAGAGTTGAACTTGACCGAGTTTAACCATTTATACGAAGAATACCTTTAAAAATACTAGCATTTAATAAACGCTAATTTAAAGAACATATCTCTGTCTATTTACAAGCAATAGTTGAGGTTGATAGCTTTTTTACAAAGCGAGCAACCGGGCTTCAAACACAAGCAAATAGCGCCCGATGACTCGTTGCATTTACGAATCGAAGCAAGTATACAAGTCTCCCCTGGTCTGCGATCATTATAATTATATCTTTATTAAATTATTTGTAAGTTGCTTGTTTCTGCTTCGACTTTAACAATTGAACCATTGCTGGAAAGCAGAAGCTATCGTCTATCCAAATAAAGGTGAGCCAGACTCTAAAAGTTAAAAATATTTCTTAGGTAAAGAGTTGAACTTGACCGAGTTTAACCATTTATCCCACAAATATTTTTAAAGATACCAGCATTTAATAAACGCTCATCTAAAGAACATATCTCTGTCTATTTACAAGCAAAAGTTGAGGTTGATAGCTTTTTTACAAAGCGAGCAACCGGGCTTCAAACACAAGCAAATAGCGCCCGATGACTCGTTGCAATTCTGAATCGAAGCAAGTATACAAGTCTCCTCTGGTCTGCGATGATTTTATGCCTTTATGAAATTAGTTGTAAGTTGCTTGTTTCTGCTTCGATTTTAACGATCGAACCATTGCTGGAAAGCACAAGCTATCGTCTATCCAAATAAAGGTGATCCAGACTCTAAAAGTTAAAAATATTTCTTAGGTAAAGAATTGAACTTGACCGACTTCAACCATCTATCCCACAAATATTTTTTAAGATACTAGCATTTAATAAACGTTAATCTAAAGAACATATCTCTGTCTATTTACAAGCAAAAGTTGAGGTTGATAGCTTTTTCACAAAGCGAGCAACCGGGCTTCAAACACAAGCAAATAGCGCCCGATGACTCGTTGCATTACGAATCGAAGCAAGTATACAAGTCTCCCCCGGTCTGCGATCATTATATGTCTTTATTAAATTAGTTGTAAGTTGCTTGTTTCTGCTTCGATTTTAACAATTGAACCATTGCTGGAAAGCACAAGCTATCGTCTACCCAAATAAAGCTAAGCCAGACTCTAAAAGTTAAAAATATTACCTAGGTAAAAAGTTGAACTTGACCGAGTTTAACCATTTATACGAAAAATAACTTTAAAGATACCAGCATTTAATAAACGCTAATTTAAAGAACATATCTCTGTCTATTTACAAGCAAAAGTTGAGGTTGATAGCTTTTTCACAAAGCGAGCAACCGGGCTTTAAACACAAGCAAATAGCGCCCGATGACTCGTTGCAGTTCTGAATCGAAGCAAGTATACAAGTCTCCCCGGGTCTGCGATGTTTTTATGCCTTTATGAAATTAGTTGTAAGTTGCTTGTTTCTGCTTCGATTTTAACGATCGAACCATTGCTGGAAAGCACAAGCTATCGTCTATCCAAATAAAGGTGATCCAGACTATAAATTTAAAAGTATTTCTTAGGTAAAGAGTTGAACTTGACCGACTTCAACCATCTATCCCACAAATATTTTTTAAGATACTAGCATTTAATAAACGTTAATCTAAAGAACATATCTCTGTCTATTTACAAGCAAAAGTTGAGGTTGATAGCTTTTTTACAAAGCGAGCAACCGGGCTTCAAACACAAGCAAATAGCGCCCGATGACTCGTTGCATTTCCGAATTGAAGCAAGTATACAAGTTTCCCCCGGTCTGCGATCATTATATGTCTTTATTAAATTAGTTGTAAGTTGCTTGTTTCTGCTTCGATTTTAACAATCGAACCATTGCTGGAAAGGACAAGCTATTGTCTATCCAAATGAAGCTAACCTTGACTTTAAAAGTTAAAAATATTACCTAGGTAAAGAGTTGAACTTGACCGAGTTTAACCATTTATACGAAAAATACCTTCAAAAATACCAGCATTTAATCAACGCTAATTTAAAGAACATATCTCTGTCTATTTACAAGCAAAAGTTGAGGTTGATAGCTTTTTCACAAAGCGAGCAACCGGGCTTTAAACACAAGCAAATAGCGCCCGATGACTCGTTGCAATTCTGAATCGAAGCAAGTATACAAGTCTCCCCTGGTCTGCGATGATTTTATGCCTTTATGAAATTAGTTGTAAGTTGCTTGTTTCTGCTTCGATTTTAACGATCGAACCATTGCTGGAAAGCAGAAGCTATCGTCTATCCAAATAAAGGTGATCCAGACTCTAAAAGTTAAAAATATTTCTTAGGTAAAGAATTGAACTTGACCGACTTCAACCATCTATCCCACAAATATTTTTTAAGATACTAGCATTTAATAAACGTTAATCTAAAGAACATATCTCTGTCTATTTACAAGCAAAAGTTGAGGTTGATAGCTTTTTCACAAAGCGAGCAACCGGGCTTCAAACACAAGCAAATAGCGCCCGATGACTCGTTGCATTTCCGAATTGAAGCAAGTATACAAGTTTCCCCCAGGTCTGCGATCATTATATGTCTTTATTAAATTAGTTGTAAGTTGCTTGTTTCTGCTTCGATTTTAACGATCTAACCATTGCTGCAAAGCAGAAGCTATTGTCTATCCAAATAAAGCTAAGCCTGACTCTAAAATTTAAAAATATTTCCTAGGTAAAGAGTTGAACTTGACCGACTTCAACCATCTATCCCACAAATATTTTTTAAGATACTAGCATTTAATAAACGTTAATCTAAAGAACATATCTCTGTCTATTTACAAGCAAAAGTTGAGGTTGATAGCTTTTTCACAAAGCGAGCAACCCGGCTTCAAACACAAGCAAATAGCGCCCGATGACTCGTTGCAATTCTGAATCGAAGCAAGTATACAAGTTTCCCCCGGGTCTGCGATCATTATATGTCTTTATTAAATTAGTTGTAAGTTGCTTGTTTCTGCTTCGATTTTAACAATCGAACCATTGATGGAAAGCAGAAGCTATTGTCTATCCAAATAAAGCTAAGCCTGACTTTAAAAGTTAAAAATATTACCTAGGTAAAGAGTTTAACTTGACCGAGTTTAACCATTTATACGAAGAATACCTTTAAAAATACTAGCATTTAATAAACGCTAATTTAAAGAACATATCTCTGTCTATTTACAAGCAATAGTTGAGGTTGATAGCTTTTTTACAAAGCGAGCAACCGGGCTTCAAACACAAGCAAATAGCGCCCGATGACTCGTTGCATTTACGAATCGAAGCAAGTATACAAGTCTCCCCTGGTCTGCGATCATTATAATTATATCTTTATTAAATTATTTGTAAGTTGCTTGTTTCTGCTTCGACTTTAACAATTGAACCATTGCTGGAAAGCAGAAGCTATCGTCTATCCAAATAAAGGTGAGCCAGACTCTAAAAGTTAAAAATATTTCTTAGGTAAAGAGTTGAACTTGACCGAGTTTAACCATTTATCCCACAAATATTTTTAAAGATACCAGCATTTAATAAACGCTCATCTAAAGAACATATCTCTGTCTATTTACAAGCAAAAGTTGAGGTTGATAGCTTTTTTACAAAGCGAGCAACCGGGCTTCAAACACAAGCAAATAGCGCCCGATGACTCGTTGCAATTCTGAATCGAAGCAAGTATACAAGTCTCCTCTGGTCTGCGATGATTTTATGCCTTTATGAAATTAGTTGTAAGTTGCTTGTTTCTGCTTCGATTTTAACGATCGAACCATTGCTGGAAAGCACAAGCTATCGTCTATCCAAATAAAGGTGATCCAGACTCTAAAAGTTAAAAATATTTCTTAGGTAAAGAATTGAACTTGACCGACTTCAACCATCTATCCCACAAATATTTTTTAAGATACTAGCATTTAATAAACGTTAATCTAAAGAACATATCTCTGTCTATTTACAAGCAAAAGTTGAGGTTGATAGCTTTTTCACAAAGCGAGCAACCGGGCTTCAAACACAAGCAAATAGCGCCCGATGACTCGTTGCATTACGAATCGAAGCAAGTATACAAGTCTCCCCCGGTCTGCGATCATTATATGTCTTTATTAAATTAGTTGTAAGTTGCTTGTTTCTGCTTCGATTTTAACAATTGAACCATTGCTTGAAAGCAGAAGCTATTGTCTATCCAAATGAAGGTGAGCCAGACTCTAAAATTTAAAAATATTACCTAGGTAAAGAGTTGAACTTGACCGAGTTTAACCATTTATACGAAAAATACCTTAAAAAATACCAGCATTTAATCAACGCTAATTTAAAGAACATATCTCTGTCTATTAACAAGAAAAAGTTGAGGTTGATAGCTTTTTCACAAAGCGAGCAACCGGGCTTTAAACACAAGCAAATAGCGCCCGATGACTCATTGCAGTTCTGAATCGAAGCAAGTATACAAGTCTCCCCGGGTCTGCGATGTTTTTATGCCTTTATGAAATTAGTTGTAAGTTGCTTGTTTCTGCTTCGATTTTAACGATCGAACCATTGCTGGAAAGCACAAGCTATCGTCTATCCAAATAAAGGTGATCCAGACTATAAATTTAAAAGTATTTCTTAGGTAAAGAGTTGAACTTGACCGACTTCAACCATCTATCCCACAAATATTTTTTAAGATACTAGCATTTAATAAACGTTAATCTAAAGAACATATCTCTGTCTATTTACAAGCAAAAGTTGAGGTTGATAGCTTTTTTACAAAGCGAGCAACCGGGCTTCAAACACAAGCAAATAGCGCCCGATGACTCGTTGCATTTCCGAATTGAAGCAAGTATACAAGTTTCCCCCGGTCTGCGATCATTATATGTCTTTATTAAATTAGTTGTAAGTTGCTTGTTTCTGCTTCGATTTTAACAATCGAACCATTGCTGGAAAGGACAAGCTATTGTCTATCCAAATGAAGCTAACCTTGACTTTAAAAGTTAAAAATATTACCTAGGTAAAGAGTTGAACTTGACCGAGTTTAACCATTTATACGAAAAATACCTTCAAAAATACCAGCATTTAATCAACGCTAATTTAAAGAACATATCTCTGTCTATTTACAAGCAAAAGTTGAGGTTGATAGCTTTTTCACAAAGCGAGCAACCGGGCTTTAAACACAAGCAAATAGCGCCCGATGACTCGTTGCAATTCTGAATCGAAGCAAGTATACAAGTCTCCCCTGGTCTGCGATGATTTTATGCCTTTATGAAATTAGTTGTAAGTTGCTTGTTTCTGCTTCGATTTTAACGATCGAACCATTGCTGGAAAGCAGAAGCTATCGTCTATCCAAATAAAGGTGATCCAGACTCTAAAAGTTAAAAATATTTCTTAGGTAAAGAATTGAACTTGACCGACTTCAACCATCTATCCCACAAATATTTTTTAAGATACTAGCATTTAATAAACGTTAATCTAAAGAACATATCTCTGTCTATTTACAAGCAAAAGTTGAGGTTGATAGCTTTTTCACAAAGCGAGCAACCGGGCTTCAAACACAAGCAAATAGCGCCCGATGACTCGTTGCATTTCCGAATTGAAGCAAGTATACAAGTTTCCCCCAGGTCTGCGATCATTATATGTCTTTATTAAATTAGTTGTAAGTTGCTTGTTTCTGCTTCGATTTTAACGATCTAACCATTGCTGCAAAGCAGAAGCTATTGTCTATCCAAATAAAGCTAAGCCTGACTCTAAAATTTAAAAATATTTCCTAGGTAAAGAGTTGAACTTGACCGACTTCAACCATCTATCCCACAAATATTTTTTAAGATACTAGCATTTAATAAACGTTAATCTAAAGAACATATCTCTGTCTATTTACAAGCAAAAGTTGAGGTTGATAGCTTTTTCACAAAGCGAGCAACCCGGCTTCAAACACAAGCAAATAGCGCCCGATGACTCGTTGCAATTCTGAATCGAAGCAAGTATACAAGTTTCCCCCGGGTCTGCGATCATTATATGTCTTTATTAAATTAGTTGTAAGTTGCTTGTTTCTGCTTCGATTTTAACAATCGAACCATTGATGGAAAGCAGAAGCTATTGTCTATCCAAATAAAGCTAAGCCTGACTTTAAAAGTTAAAAATATTACCTAGGTAAAGAGTTTAACTTGACCGAGTTTAACCATTTATACGAAGAATACCTTTAAAAATACTAGCATTTAATAAACGCTAATTTAAAGAACATATCTCTGTCTATTTACAAGCAATAGTTGAGGTTGATAGCTTTTTTACAAAGCGAGCAACCGGGCTTCAAACACAAGCAAATAGCGCCCGATGACTCGTTGCATTTACGAATCGAAGCAAGTATACAAGTCTCCCCTGGTCTGCGATCATTATAATTATATCTTTATTAAATTATTTGTAAGTTGCTTGTTTCTGCTTCGACTTTAACAATTGAACCATTGCTGGAAAGCAGAAGCTATCGTCTATCCAAATAAAGGTGAGCCAGACTCTAAAAGTTAAAAATATTTCTTAGGTAAAGAGTTGAACTTGACCGAGTTTAACCATTTATCCCACAAATATTTTTAAAGATACCAGCATTTAATAAACGCTCATCTAAAGAACATATCTCTGTCTATTTACAAGCAAAAGTTGAGGTTGATAGCTTTTTTACAAAGCGAGCAACCGGGCTTCAAACACAAGCAAATAGCGCCCGATGACTCGTTGCAATTCTGAATCGAAGCAAGTATACAAGTCTCCTCTGGTCTGCGATGATTTTATGCCTTTATGAAATTAGTTGTAAGTTGCTTGTTTCTGCTTCGATTTTAACGATCGAACCATTGCTGGAAAGCACAAGCTATTGTCTATCCAAATGAAGGTGAGCCAGACTATAAAATTTAAAAATATTATCTAGGTAAAGAGTTGAACTTGACCGAGTTTAACCATTTATACGAAAAATACCTTCAAAAATACCAGCATTTAATCAACGCTAATTTAAAGAACATATCTCTGTCTATTTACAAGCAAAAGTTGAGGTTGATAGCTTTTTCACAAAGCGAGCAACCGGGCTTTAAACACAAGCAAATAGCGCCCGATGACTCGTTGCATTTCCGAATTAAAGCAAGTATACAAGTCTCCCCTGGTCTGCGATCATTATATGTCTTTATTAAATTAGTTGTAAGTTGCTTGTTTCTGCTTCGATTTTAACAATTGAACCATTGCTGGAAAGCACAAGCTATCGTCTACCCAAATAAAGCTAAGCCAGACTCTGAAAGTTAAAAATATTTCTTAGGTAAAGAGTTGAACTTGACCGACTTCAACCATCTATCCCACAAATATTTTTTAAGATACCACCATTTAATCAACGTTAATCTAAAGAACATATCTCTGTCTACTTACAAGCAAAAGTTGAGGTTGATAGCTTTTTCACAAAGCGAGCAACCCGGCTTCAAACACAAGCAAATAGCGCCCGATGACTCGTTGCAATTCTGAATCGAAGCAAGTATACAAGTTTCCCCCGGGTCTGCGATCATTATATGTCTTTATTAAATTAGTTGTAAGTTGCTTGTTTCTGCTTCGATTTTAACAATCGAACCATTGATGGAAAGCAGAAGCTATTGTCTATCCAAATAAAGCTAAGCCTGACTTTAAAAGTTAAAAATATTACCTAGGTAAAGAGTTGAACTTGACCGAGTTTAACCATTTATACGAAGAATACCTTTAAAAATACTAGCATTTAATAAACGCTAATTTAAAGAACATATCTCTGTCTATTTACAAGCAATAGTTGAGGTTGATAGCTTTTTTACAAAGCGAGCAACCGGGCTTCAAACACAAGCAAATAGCGCCCGATGACTCGTTGCATTTACGAATCGAAGCAAGTATACAAGTCTCCCCTGGTCTGCGATCATTATAATTATATCTTTATTAAATTATTTGTAAGTTGCTTGTTTCTGCTTCGACTTTAACAATTGAACCATTGCTGGAAAGCAGAAGCTATCGTCTATCCAAATAAAGGTGAGCCAGACTCTAAAAGTTAAAAATATTTCTTAGGTAAAGAGTTGAACTTGACCGAGTTTAACCATTTATCCCACAAATATTTTTAAAGATACCAGCATTTAATAAACGCTCATCTAAAGAACATATCTCTGTCTATTTACAAGCAAAAGTTGAGGTTGATAGCTTTTTTACAAAGCGAGCAACCGGGCTTCAAACACAAGCAAATAGCGCCCGATGACTCGTTGCAATTCTGAATCGAAGCAAGTATACAAGTCTCCTCTGGTCTGCGATGATTTTATGCCTTTATGAAATTAGTTGTAAGTTGCTTGTTTCTGCTTCGATTTTAACGATCGAACCATTGCTGGAAAGCACAAGCTATCGTCTATCCAAATAAAGGTGATCCAGACTCTAAAAGTTAAAAATATTTCTTAGGTAAAGAATTGAACTTGACCGACTTCAACCATCTATCCCACAAATATTTTTTAAGATACTAGCATTTAATAAACGTTAATCTAAAGAACATATCTCTGTCTATTTACAAGCAAAAGTTGAGGTTGATAGCTTTTTCACAAAGCGAGCAACCGGGCTTCAAACACAAGCAAATAGCGCCCGATGACTCGTTGCATTACGAATCGAAGCAAGTATACAAGTCTCCCCGGGTCTGCGATCATTATATGTCTTTATTAAATTAGTTGTAAGTTGCTTGTTTCTGCTTCGATTTTAACAATCTAACCATTGCTGCAAAGCAGAAGCTATTGTCTATCCAAATAAAGCTAAGCCTGACTCTAAAAGTTAAAAATATTTCCTAGGTAAAGAGTTGAACTTGACCGACTTCAACCATCTATCCCACAAATATTTTTTAAGATACTAGCATTTAATAAACGTTAATCTAAAGAACATATCTCTGTCTACTTACAAGCAAAAGTTGAGGTTGATAGCTTTTTCACAAAGCGAGCAACCCGGCTTCAAACACAAGCAAATAGCGCCCGATGACTCGTTGCAATTCTGAATCGAAGCAAGTATACAAGTTTCCCCCGGGTCTGCGATCATTATATGTCTTTATTAAATTAGTTGTAAGTTGCTTGTTTCTGCTTCGATTTTAACAATCGAACCATTGATGGAAAGCAGAAGCTATTGTCTATCCAAATAAAGCTAAGCCTGACTTTAAAAGTTAAAAATATTACCTAGGTAAAGAGTTGAACTTGACCGAGTTTAACCATTTATACGAAGAATACCTTTAAAAATACTAGCATTTAATCAACGCTAATTTAAAGAACATATCTCTGTCTATTTACAAGCAATAGTTGAGGTTGATAGCTTTTTTACAAAGCGAGCAACCGGGCTTCAAACACAAGCAAATAGCGCCCGATGACTCGTTGCATTTACGAATCGAAGCAAGTATACAAGTCTCCCCTGGTCTGCGATCATTATAATTATATCTTTATTAAATTATTTGTAAGTTGCTTGTTTCTGCTTCGACTTTAACAATTGAACCATTGCTGGAAAGCAGAAGCTATCGTCTATCCAAATAAAGGTGAGCCAGACTCTAAAAGTTAAAAATATTTCTTAGGTAAAGAGTTGAACTTGACCGAGTTTAACCATTTATCCCACAAATATTTTTAAAGATACCAGCATTTAATAAACGCTCATCTAAAGAACATATCTCTGTCTATTTACAAGCAAAAGTTGAGGTTGATAGCTTTTTTACAAAGCGAGCAACCGGGCTTCAAACACAAGCAAATAGCGCCCGATGACTCGTTGCAATTCTGAATCGAAGCAAGTATACAAGTCTCCTCTGGTCTGCGATGATTTTATGCCTTTATGAAATTAGTTGTAAGTTGCTTGTTTCTGCTTCGATTTTAACGATCGAACCATTGCTGGAAAGCACAAGCTATCGTCTATCCAAATAAAGGTGATCCAGACTCTAAAAGTTAAAAATATTTCTTAGGTAAAGAATTGAACTTGACCGACTTCAACCATCTATCCCACAAATATTTTTTAAGATACTAGCATTTAATAAACGTTAATCTAAAGAACATATCTCTGTCTATTTACAAGCAAAAGTTGAGGTTGATAGCTTTTTCACAAAGCGAGCAACCGGGCTTCAAACACAAGCAAATAGCGCCCGATGACTCGTTGCATTACGAATCGAAGCAAGTATACAAGTCTCCCCGGGTCTGCGATCATTATATGTCTTTATTAAATTAGTTGTAAGTTGCTTGTTTCTGCTTCGATTTTAACAATCTAACCATTGCTGCAAAGCAGAAGCTATTGTCTATCCAAATAAAGCTAAGCCTGACTCTAAAAGTTAAAAATATTTCCTAGGTAAAGAGTTGAACTTGACCGACTTCAACCATCTATCCCACAAATATTTTTTAAGATACTAGCATTTAATAAACGTTAATCTAAAGAACATATCTCTGTCTATTTACAAGCAAAAGTTGAGGTTGATAGCTTTTTTACAAAGCGAGCAACCGGGCTTCAAACACAAGCAAATAGCGCCCGATGACTCGTTGCATTTCCGAATTGAAGCAAGTATACAAGTTTCCCCCGGTCTGCGATCATTATATGTCTTTATTAAATTAGTTGTAAGTTGCTTGTTTCTGCTTCGATTTTAACAATCGAACCATTGCTGGAAAGCAGAAGCTATTGTCTATCCAAATGAAGGTGAGCCAGACTCTAAAATTTAAAAATATTATCTAGGTAAAGAGTTGAACTTGACCGAGTTTAACCATTTATACGAAAAATACCTTCAAAAATACCAGCATTTAATCAACGCTAATTTAAAGAACATATCTCTGTCTATTTACAAGCAAAAGTTGAGGTTGATAGCTTTTTCACAAAGCGAGCAACCGGGCTTTAAACACAAGCAAATAGCGCCCGATGACTCGTTGCATTTCCGAATTAAAGCAAGTATACAAGTCTCCCCTGGTCTGCGATCATTATATGTCTTTATTAAATTAGTTGTAAGTTGCTTGTTTCTGCTTCGATTTTAACAATTGAACCATTGCTGGAAAGCACAAGCTATCGTCTACCCAAATAAAGCTAAGCCAGACTCTGAAAGTTAAAAATATTTCTTAGGTAAAGAGTTGAACTTGACCGACTTCAACCATCTATCCCACAAATATTTTTTAAGATACCACCATTTAATCAACGTTAATCTAAAGAACATATCTCTGTCTACTTACAAGCAATAGTTGAGGTTGATAGCTTTTTCACAAAGCGAGCAACCCGGCTTCAAACACAAGCAAATAGCGCCCGATGACTCGTTGCAATTCTGAATCGAAGCAAGTATACAAGTTTCCCCCGGGTCTGCGATCATTATATGTCTTTATTAAATTAGTTGTAAGTTGCTTGTTTCTGCTTCGATTTTAACAATCGAACCATTGATGGAAAGCAGAAGCTATTGTCTATCCAAATAAAGCTAAGCCTGACTTTAAAAGTTAAAAACATTACCTAGGTAAAGAGTTGAACTTGACCGAGTTTAACCATTTATACGAAGAATACCTTTAAAAATACTAGCATTTAATAAACGCTAATTTAAAGAACATATCTCTGTCTATTTACAAGCAATAGTTGAGGTTGATAGCTTTTTTACAAAGCGAGCAACCGGGCTTCAAACACAAGCAAATAGCGCCCGATGACTTGTTGCAATTCTGAATCGAAGCAAGTATACAAGTCTCCTCTGGTCTGCGATGATTTTATGCCTTTATGAAATTAGTTGTAAGTTGCTTGTTTCTGCTTCGATTTTAACGATCGAACCATTGCTGGAAAGCACAAGCTATCGTCTATCCAAATAAAGGTGATCCAGACTCTAAAAGTTAACAATATTTCTTAGGTAAAGAATTGAACTTGACCGACTTCAACCATCTATCCCA
Organism: Aplidium turbinatum; assembly: GCF_918807975.1. Lineage (NCBI taxonomy): Eukaryota > Metazoa > Chordata > Ascidiacea > Aplousobranchia > Polyclinidae > Aplidium > Aplidium turbinatum. The sequence continues at coordinate 63,518,811 of NC_137472.1, forward strand.
CAAATATTTTTTAAGATACTAGCATTTAATAAACGTTAATCTAAAGAACATATCTCTGTCTATTTACAAGCAAAAGTTGAGGTTGATAGCTTTTTCACAAAGCGAGCAACCGGGCTTCAAACACAAGCAAATAGCGCCCGATGACTCGTTGCATTACGAATCGAAGCAAGTATACAAGTCTCCCCGGGTCTGCGATCATTATATGTCTTTATTAAATTAGTTGTAAGTTGCTTGTTTCTGCTTCGATTTTAACAATTGAACCATTGCTGGAAAGCAGAAGCTATCGTCTACCTAAATGAAGGTGATCCAGACTCTAAAATTTAAAAATATTTCTTAGGTAAAGAGTTGAACTTGACCGACTTCAACCATCTATCCCACAAATATTTTTTAAGATACTAGCATTTAATAAACGTTAATCTAAAGAACATATCTCTGTCTACTTACAAGCAATAGTTGAGGTTGATAGCTTTTTCACAAAGCGAGCAACCCGGCTTCAAACACAAGCAAATAGCGCCCGATGACTCGTTGCAATTCTGAATCGAAGCAAGTATACAAGTTTCCCCCGGGTCTGCGATCATTATATGTCTTTATTAAATTAGTTGTAAGTTGCTTGTTTCTGCTTCGATTTTAACAATCGAACCATTGATGGAAAGCAGAAGCTATTGTCTATCCAAATAAAGCTAAGCCTGACTTTAAAAGTTAAAAACATTACCTAGGTAAAGAGTTGAACTTGACCGAGTTTAACCATTTATACGAAGAATACCTTTAAAAATACTAGCATTTAATAAACGCTAATTTAAAGAACATATCTCTGTCTATTTACAAGCAATAGTTGAGGTTGATAGCTTTTTTACAAAGCGAGCAACCGGGCTTCAAACACAAGCAAATAGCGCCCGATGACTTGTTGCAATTCTGAATCGAAGCAAGTATACAAGTCTCCTCTGGTCTGCGATGATTTTATGCCTTTATGAAATTAGTTGTAAGTTGCTTGTTTCTGCTTCGATTTTAACGATCGAACCATTGCTGGAAAGCACAAGCTATCGTCTATCCAAATAAAGGTGATCCAGACTCTAAAAGTTAACAATATTTCTTAGGTAAAGAATTGAACTTGACCGACTTCAACCATCTATCCCACAAATATTTTTTAAGATACTAGCATTTAATAAACGTTAATCTAAAGAACATATCTCTGTCTATTTACAAGCAAAAGTTGAGGTTGATAGCTTTTTCACAAAGCGAGCAACCGGGCTTCAAACACAAGCAAATAGCGCCCGATGACTCGTTGCATTACGAATCGAAGCAAGTATACAAGTCTCCCCGGGTCTGCGATCATTATATGTCTTTATTAAATTAGTTGTAAGTTGCTTGTTTCTGCTTCGATTTTAACAATTGAACCATTGCTGGAAAGCAGAAGCTATCGTCTACCTAAATGAAGGTGATCCAGACTCTAAAATTTAAAAATATTTCTTAGGTAAAGAGTTGAACTTGACCGACTTCAACCATCTATCCCACAAATATTTTTTAAGATACTAGCATTTAATAAACGTTAATCTAAAGAACATATCTCTGTCTATTTACAAGCAAAAGTTGAGGTTGATAGCTTTTTCACAAAGCGAGAAACCGGGCTTCAAACACAAGCAAATAGCGCCCGATGACTCGTTGCATTTCCGAATTGAAGCAAGTATACAAGTTTCCCCCGGTCTGCGATCATTATATGTCTTTATTAAATTAGTTGTAAGTTGCTTGTTTCTGCTTCGATTTTAACAATTGAACCATTGCTGGAAAGCACAAGCTATCGTCTACCCAAATAAAGCTAAGCCAGACTCTAAAAGTTAAAAATATTACCTAGGTAAAAAGTTGAACTTGACCGAGTTTAACCATTTATACGAAAAATAACTTTAAAGATACCAGCATTTAATAAACGCTAATTTAAAGAACATATCTCTGTCTATTAACAAGCAAAAGTTGAGGTTGATAGCTTTTTCACAAAGCGAGCAACCGGGCTTCAAACACAAGCAAATAGCGCCCGATGACTCGTTGCATTTCCGAATTGAAGCAAGTATACAAGTTTCCCCCGGTCTGCGATCATTATATGTCTTTATTAAATTAGTTGTAAGTTGCTTGTTTCTGCTTCGATTTTAACAATCGAACCATTGCTGGAAAGGACAAGCTATTGTCTATCCAAATGAAGCTAAGCTTGACTTTAAAAGTTAAAAATATTACCTAGGTAAAGAGTTGAACTTGACCGAGTTTAACCATTTATACGAAAAATACCTTCAAAAATACCAGCATTTAATCAACGCTAATTTAAAGAACATATCTCTGTCTATTTACAAGCAAAAGTTGAGGTTGATAGCTTTTTCACAAAGCGAGCAACCGGGCTTTAAACACAAGCAAATAGCGCCCGATGACTCGTTGCAATTCTGAATCGAAGCAAGTATACAAGTCTCCCCTGGTCTGCGATGATTTTATGCCTTTATGAAATTAGTTGTAAGTTGCTTGTTTCTGCTTCGATTTTAACGATCGAACCATTGCTGGAAAGCAGAAGCTATCGTCTATCCAAATAAAGGTGATCCAGACTCTAAAAGTTAACAATATTTCTTAGGTAAAGAATTGAACTTGACCGACTTCAACCATCTATCCCACAAATATTTTTTAAGATACTAGCATTTAATAAACGTTAATCTAAAGAACATATCTCTGTCTATTTACAAGCAAAAGTTGAGGTTGATAGCTTTTTCACAAAGCGAGCAACCGGGCTTCAAACACAAGCAAATAGCGCCCGATGACTCGTTGCATTTCCGAATTGATGCAAGTATACAAGTTTCCCCCGGGTCTGCGATCATTATATGTCTTTATTAAATTAGTTGTAAGTTGCTTGTTTCTGCTTCGATTTTAACGATCTAACCATTGCTGCAAAGCAGAAGCTATTGTCTATCCAAATAAAGCTAAGCCTGACTCTAAAAGTTAAAAATATTTCCGAGGTAAAGAGTTGAACTTGACCGACTTCAACCATCTATCCCACAAATATTTTTTAAGATACTAGCATTTAATAAACGTTAATCTAAAGAACATATCTCTGTCTATTTACAAGCAAAAGTTGAGGTTGATAGCTTTTTGACAAAGCGAGCAACCGGGCTTCAAACACAAGCAAATAGCGCCCGATGACTCGTTGCATTTCCGAATTGAAGCAAGTATACAAGTTTCCCCTGGTCTGCGATCATTATATGTCTTAATTAAATTAGTTGTAAGTTGCTTGTTTCTGCTTCGATTTTAACAATCGAACCATTGCTGGAAAGCAGAAGCTATTGTCTATCCAAATGAAGGTGAGCCAGACTATAAAATTTAAAAATATTTCTTAGGTAAAGAGTTGAACTTGACCGAGTTTAACCATTTATACGAAAAATACCTTCAAAAATACCAGCATTTAATCAACGCTAATTTAAAGAACATATCTCTGTCTATTTACAAGCAAAAGTTGAGGTTGATAGCTTTTTCACAAAGCGAGCAACCGGGCTTTAAACACAAGCAAATAGCGCCCGATGACTCGTTGCATTTCCGAATTAAAGCAAGTATACAAGTCTCCCCTGGTCTGCGATCATTATATGTCTTTATTAAATTAGTTGTAAGTTGCTTGTTTCTGCTTCGATTTTAACAATCGAACCATTGCTGGAAAGCAGAAGCTATTGTCTATCCAAATGAAGGTGAGCCAGACTATAAAATTTAAAAATATTTCTTAGGTAAAGAGTTGAACTTGACCGAGTTTAACCATTTATACGAAGAATACCTTTAAAAATATCACCATTTAATCAACGTTAATCTAAAGAACATATCTCTGTCTATTTACAAGCAATAGTTGAGGTTGATAGCTTTTTTACAAAGCGAGCAACCGGGCTTCAAACACAAGCAAATAGCGCCCGATGACTCGTTGCATTTACGAATCGAAGCAAGTATACAAGTCTCCCCTGGTCTGCGATCATTATAATTATATCTTTATTAAATTATTTGTAAGTTGCTTGTTTCTGCTTCGATTTTAACAATTGAACCATTGCTTGAAAGCACAAGCTATCGTCTACCCAAATAAAGCTAAGCCAGACTCTAAAAGTTAAAAATATTACCTAGGTAAAAAGTTGAACTTGACCGAGTTTAACCATTTATACGAAAAATAACTTTAAAGATACCAGCATTTAATAAACGCTAATTTAAAGAACATATCTCTGTCTATTAACAAGCAAAAGTTGAGGTTGATAGCTTTTTCACAAAGCGAGCAACCGGGCTTCAAACACAAGCAAATAGCGCCCGATGACTCGTTGCATTTCCGAATTGAAGCAAGTATACAAGTCTCCTCTGGTCTGCGATGATTTTATGCCTTTATGAAATTAGTTGTAAGTTGCTTGTTTCTGCTTCGACTTTAACAATTGAACCATTGCTGGAAAGCAGAAGCTATCGTCTATCCAAATAAAGGTGAGCCAGACTCTAAAACTTAAAAATATTTCTTAGGTAAAGAGTTGAACTTGACCGAGTTTAACCATTTATCCCACAAATATTTTTAAAGATACCAGCATTTAATAAACGCTCATCTAAAGAACATATCTCTGTCTATTTACAAGCAAAAGTTGAGGTTGATAGCTTTTTTACAAAGCGAGCAACCGGGCTTCAAACACAAGCAAATAGCGCCCGATGACTCGTTGCAATTCTGAATCGAAGCAAGTATACAAGTCTCCTCTGGTCTGCGATGATTTTATGCCTTTATGAAATTAGTTGTAAGTTGCTTGTTTCTGCTTCGATTTTAACGATCGAACCATTGCTGGAAAGCACAAGCTATCGTCTATCCAAATAAAGGTGATCCAGACTCTAAAAGTTAAAAATATTTCTTAGGTAAAGAATTGAACTTGACCGACTTCAACCATCTATCCCACAAATATTTTTTAAGATACTAGCATTTAATAAACGTTAATCTAAAGAACATATCTCTGTCTATTTACAAGCAAAAGTTGAGGTTGATAGCTTTTTCACAAAGCGAGCAACCGGGCTTCAAACACAAGCAAATAGCGCCCGATGACTCGTTGCATTACGAATCGAAGCAAGTATACAAGTCTCCCCGGGTCTGCGATCATTATATGTCTTTATTAAATTAGTTGTAAGTTGCTTGTTTCTGCTTCGATTTTAACAATTGAACCATTGCTGGAAAGCAGAAGCTATCGTCTACCCAAATGAAGGTGATCCAGACTCTAAAATTTAAAAATATTTCTTAGGTAAAGAGTTGAACTTGACCGACTTCAACCATCTATCCCACAAATATTTTTTAAGATACTAGCATTTAATAAACGTTAATCTAAAGAACATATCTCTGTCTATTTACAAGCAAAAGTTGAGGTTGATAGCTTTTTCACAAAGCGAGAAACCGGGCTTCAAACACAAGCAAATAGCGCCCGATGACTCGTTGCATTTCCGAATTGAAGCAAGTATACAAGTTTCCCCCGGTCTGCGATCATTATATGTCTTTATTAAATTAGTTGTAAGTTGCTTGTTTCTGCTTCGATTTTAACAATTGAACCATTGCTTGAAAGCACAAGCTATCGTCTACCCAAATAAAGCTAAGCCAGACTCTAAAAGTTAAAAATATTACCTAGGTAAAAAGTTGAACTTGACCGAGTTTAACCATTTATACGAAAAATAACTTTAAAGATACCAGCATTTAATAAACGCTAATTTAAAGAACATATCTCTGTCTATTAACAAGCAAAAGTTGAGGTTGATAGCTTTTTCACAAAGCGAGCAACCGGGCTTCAAACACAAGCAAATAGCGCCCGATGACTCGTTGCATTTCCGAATTGAAGCAAGTATACAAGTCTCCTCTGGTCTGCGATGATTTTATGCCTTTATGAAATTAGTTGTAAGTTGCTTGTTTCTGCTTCGACTTTAACAATTGAACCATTGCTGGAAAGCACAAGCTATCGTCTATCCAAATAAAGGTGAGCCAGACTCTAAAACTTAAAAATATTTCTTAGGTAAAGAGTTGAACTTGACCAAGTTTAACCATTTATCTCACAATTATTTTTAAAGATACCAGCATTTAATAAACGCTCATCTAAAGAACATATCTCTGTCTATTTACAAGCAAAAGTTGAGGTTGATAGCTTTTTTACAAAGCGAGCAACCGGGCTTCAAACACAAGCAAATAGCGCCCGATGACTCGTTGCAATTCTGAATCGAAGCAAGTATACAAGTCTCCTCTGGTCTGCGATGATTTTATGCCTTTATGAAATTAGTTGTAAGTTGCTTGTTTCTGCTTCGATTTTAACGATCGAACCATTGCTGGAAAGCACAAGCTATCGTCTATCCAAATAAAGGTGATCCAGACTCTAAAAGTTAAAAATATTTCTTAGGTAAAGAATTGAACTTGACCGACTTCAACCATCTATCCCACAAATATTTTTTAAGATACTAGCATTTAATAAACGTTAATCTAAAGAACATATCTCTGTCTATTTACAAGCAAAAGTTGAGGTTGATAGCTTTTTCACAAAGCGAGCAACCGGGCTTCAAACACAAGCAAATAGCGCCCGATGACTCGTTGCATTACGAATCGAAGCAAGTATACAAGTCTCCCCGGGTCTGCGATCATTATATGTCTTTATTAAATTAGTTGTAAGTTGCTTGTTTCTGCTTCGATTTTAACAATTGAACCATTGCTGGAAAGCAGAAGCTATCGTCTACACAAATGAAGGTGATCCAGACTCTAAAATTTAAAAATATTTCTTAGGTAAAGAGTTGAACTTGACCGACTTCAACCATCTATCCCACAAATATTTTTTAAGATACTAGCATTTAATAATTGTTAATCTAAAGAACATATCTCTGTCTATTTACAAGCAAAAGTTGAGGTTGATAGCTTTTTCACAAAGCGAGCAACCGGGCTTCAAACACAAGCAAATAGCGCCCGATGACTCGTTGCATTTCCGAATTGAAGCAAGTATACAAGTTTCCCCCGGTCTGCGATCATTGTATGTCTTTATTAAATTAGTTGTAAGTTGCTTGTTTCTGCTTCGATTTTAACAATTGAACCATTGCTGGAAAGCACAAGCTATCGTCTACCCAAATATAGCTAAGCCAGACTCTAAAAGTTAAAAATATTACCTAGGTAAAAAGTTGAACTTGACCGAGTTTAACCATTTATACGAAAAATAACTTTAAAGATACCAGCATTTAATAAACGCTAATTTAAAGAACATATCTCTGTCTATTAACAAGCAAAAGTTGAGGTTGATAGCTTTTTCACAAAGCGAGCAACCGGGCTTCAAACACAAGCAAATAGCGCCCGATGACTCGTTGCATTTCCGAATTGAAGCAAGTATACAAGTTTCCCCCGGTCTGCGATCATTATATGTCTTTATTAAATTAGTTGTAAGTTGCTTGTTTCTGCTTCGATTTTAACAATCGAACCATTGCTGGAAAGCAGAAGCTATTGTCTATCCAAATGAAGGTGAGCCAGACTCTAAAATTTAAAAATATTACCTAGGTAAAGAGTTGAACTTGACCGAGTTTAACCATTTATACGAAAAATACCTTCAAAAATACCAGCAGTTAATAAACGCTAATTTAAAGAACATATCTCTGTCTATTTACAAGCAAAAGTTGAGGTTGATAGCTTTTTCACAAAGCGAGCAACCGGGCTTTAAACACAAGCAAATAGCGCCCGATGACTCGTTGCAATTCTGAATCGAAGCAAGTACTATACAAGTCTCCTCTGGTCTGCGATGATTTTATGCCTTTATGAAATTAGTTGTAAGTTGCTTGTTTCTGCTTCGATTTTAACGATCGAACCATTGCTGGAAAGCACAAGCTATCGTCTATCCAAATAAAGGTGATCCAGACTCTAAAACTTAAAAATATTTCTTAGGTAAAGAATTGAACTTGACCGACTTCAACCATCTATCCCACAAATAGTTTTTAAGATACTAGCATTTAATAAACATTAATCTAAAGAACATATCTCTGTCTATTTACAAGCAAAAGTTGAGGTTGATAGCTTTTTCACAAAGCGAGCAACCGGGCTTCAAACACAAGCAAATAGCGCCCGATGACTCGTTGCAGTTCTGAATCGAAGCAAGTATACAAGTCTCCCCTGGTCTGCGATGTTTTTATGCCTTTATGAAATTAGTTGTAACTTGCTTGTTTCTGCTTCGATTTTTACAATTGAACCATTGCTGGAAAGAACAAGCTATAAAGCTAAGCCAGACTCTAAAAGTTAATAATATTTCCTAGGTAAAGAGATGAACTTGACCGAGTTTAACCATTTATACGAAAAATAGCCTACCTTCAAAGATACCAGCATTTAATCAACGCTAATTTAAAGAACATATCTCTGTCTATTAACAAGCAAAAGTTGAGGTTGATAGCTTTTTCACAAAGCGAGCAACCGGGCTTTAAACACAAGCAAATAGCGCCCGATGACTCGTTGCAGTTCTGAATCGAAGCAAGTATACAAGTCTCCCCTGGTCTGCGATGTTTTTATGCCTTTATGAAATTAGTTGTAAGTTGCTTGTTTCTGCTTCGATTTTAACGATCGAACCATTGCTGGAAAGCACAAGCTATCGTCTATCCAAGTAAAGGTGTTCCAGACTATAAATTTAAAAGTATTTCTTAGGTAAAGAGTTGAACTTGACCGACTTCAACCATCTATCCCAAAAGTATTTTTTAAGATACTAGCATTTAATAAACGTTAATCTAAAGAACATATCTTTGTCTATTTACAAGCAAAAGTTGAGGTTGATAGCTTTTTTACAAAGCGAGCAACCGGGCTTCAAACACAAGCAAATAGCGCCCGGTGACTCGTTGCATTTCCGAATTGAAGCAAGTATACAAGTTTCCCCGGTCTGCGATCATTATATGTCTTTATTAAATTAGTTGTAACTTGCTTGTTTCTGCTTCGATTTTAACAATCGAACCATTGCTGGAAAGCAGAAGCTATTGTCTATCCAAATGAAGGTGAGCCAGACTATAAAATTTAAAAATATTTCCTAGGTAAAGAGTTGAACTTGACCGAGTTTAACCATTTATACGAAAAATACCTTCAAAAATACCAGCATTTAATAAACGCTAATTTAAAGAACATATCTCTGTCTATTAACAAGAAAAAGTTGAGGTTGATAGCTTTTTCACAAAGCGAGCAACCGGGCTTTAAACACAAGCAAATAGCGCCCGATGGCTCGTTGCATATCCGAATCGAAGCAAGTATACAAGTCTCCCCAGGTCTGCGATCATTATATGGCTTTATTAAATTAGTTGTAACTTGCTTGTTTCTGCTTCGATTTTTACAATTGAACCATTGCTGGAAAGAACAAGCTATAAAGCTAAGCCAGACTCTAAAAGTTAATAATATTTCCTAGGTAAAGAGATGAACTTGACCGAGTTTAACCATTTATACGAAAAATAGCCTACCTTCAAAGATACCAGCATTTAATCAACGCTAATTTAAAGAACATATATCTGTCTATTAACAAGCAAAAGTTGAGGTTGATAGCTTTTTCACAAAGCGAGCAACCGGGCTTTAAACACAAGCAAATAGCGCCCGATGACTCGTTGCAGTTCAGAATCGAAGCAAGTATACAAGTCTCCCCGGGTCTGCGATGTTTTTATGCCTTTATGAAATTAGTTGTAAGTTGCTTGTTTCTACTTCGATTTTAACGATCGAACCATTGCTGGAAAGCACAAGCTATCGTCTATCCAAGTAAAGGTGATCCAGACTATAAATTTAAATGTATTTCTTAGGTAAAGAGTTGAACTTGACCGACTTCAACCATCTATCCCACAAATATTTTTTAAGATACTAGCATTTAATAAACGTTAATCTAAAGAACATATCTCTGTCTATTTACAAGCAATAGTTGAGGTTGATAGCTTTTTTACAAAGCGAGCAACCGGGCTTCAAACACAAGCAAATAGCGCCCGATGACTCGTTGCATTTCCGAATTGAAGCAAGTATACAAGTTTCCCCCGGTCTGCGATCATTATATGTCTTTATTAAATTAGTTGTAAGTTGCTTGTTTCTGCTTCGATTTTAACAATCGAACCATTGCTGGAAAGCAGAAGCTATTGTCTATCCAAATGAAGGTGAGCCAGACTATAAAATTTAAAAATATTTCCTAGGTAAAGAGTTGAACTTGACCGAGTTTAACCATTTATACGAAAAATACCTTCAAAAATACCAGCATTTAATAAACGCTAATTTAAAGAACATATCTCTGTCTATTAACAAGAAAAAGTTGAGGTTGATAGCTTTTTCACAAAGCGAGCAACCGGGCTTTAAACACAAGCAAATAGCGCCCGATGGCTCGTTGCATATCCGAATCGAAGCAAGTATACAAGTCTCCCCAGGTCTGCGATCATTATATGGCTTTATTAAATTAGTTGTAACTTGCTTGTTTCTGCTTCGATTTTTACAATTGAACCATTGCTGGAAAGAACAAGCTATAAAGCTAAGCCAGACTCTAAAAGTTAATAATATTTCCTAGGTAAAGAGATGAACTTGACCGAGTTTAACCATTTATACGAAAAATAGCCTACCTTCAAAGATACCAGCATTTAATCAACGCTAATTTAAAGAACATATATCTGTCTATTAACAAGCAAAAGTTGAGGTTGATAGCTTTTTCACAAAGCGAGCAACCGGGCTTTAAACACAAGCAAATAGCGCCCGATGACTCGTTGCAGTTCTGAATCGAAGCAAGTATACAAGTCTCCCCGGGTCTGCGATGTTTTTATGCCTTTATGAAATTAGTTGTAAGTTGCTTGTTTCTACTTCGATTTTAACGATCGAACCATTGCTGGAAAGCACAAGCTATCGTCTATCCAAGTAAAGGTGATCCAGACTATAAATTTAAATGTATTTCTTAGGTAAAGAGTTGAACTTGACCGACTTCAACCATCTATCCCACAAATATTTTTTAAGATACTAGCATTTAATAAACGTTAATCTAAAGAACATATCTCTGTCTATTTACAAGCAATAGTTGAGGTTGATAGCTTTTTTACAAAGCGAGCAACCGGGCTTCAAACACAAGCAAATAGCGCCCGATGACTCGTTGCATTTCCGAATTGAAGCAAGTATACAAGTTTCCCCCGGTCTGCGATCATTATATGTCTTTATTAAATTAGTTGTAAGTTGCTTGTTTCTGCTTCGATTTTAACAATCGAACCATTGCTGGAAAGCAGAAGCTATTGTCTATCCAAATAAAGCTAAGCCAGACTCTAAAAGTTAAAAATATTACCTAGGTAAAGAATTGAACTTGACCGACTTCAACCATCTATCCCACAAATATTTTTTAAGATACTAGCATTTAATAAACGTTAATCTAAAGAACATATCTCTGTCTATTTACAAGCAAATATTGAGGTTGATAGCTTTTTCACAAAGCGAGCAACCGGGCTTCAAACACAAGCAAATAGCGCCCGATGACTCGTTGCATTACGAATCGAAGCAAGTATACAAGTCTCCCCGGGTCTGCGATCATTATATGTCTTTATTAAATTAGTTGTAAGTTGCTTGTTTCTGCTTCGATTTTAACAATTGAACCATTGCTGGAAAGCAGAAGCTATCGTCTACCCAAATGAAGGTGATCCAGACTCTAAAATTTAAAAATATTTCTTAGGTAAAGAGTTGAACTTGACCGACTTCAACCATCTATCCCACAAATATTTTTTAAGATACTAGCATTTAATAAACGTTAATCTAAAGAACATATCTCTGTCTATTTACAAGCAAAAGTTGAGGTTGATAGCTTTTTCACAAAGCGAGAAACCGGGCTTCAAACACAAGCAAATAGCGCCCGATGACTCGTTGCATTTCCGAATTGAAGCAAGTATACAAGTTTCCCCCGGTCTGCGATCATTATATGTCTTTATTAAATTAGTTGTAAGTTGCTTGTTTCTGCTTCGATTTTAACAATTGAACCATTGCTGGAAAGCACAAGCTATCGTCTACCCAAATAAAGCTAAGCCAGACTCTAAAAGTTAAAAATATTACCTAGGTAAAAAGTTGAACTTGACCGAGTTTAACCATTTATACGAAAAATAACTTTAAAGATACCAGCATTTAATAAACGCTAATTTAAAGAACATATCTCTGTCTATTAACAAGCAAAAGTTGAGGTTGATAGCTTTTTCACAAAGCGAGCAACCGGGCTTCAAACACAAGCAAATAGCGCCCGATGACTCGTTGCATTTCCGAATTGAAGCAAGTATACAAGTCTCCTCTGGTCTGCGATGATTTTATGCCTTTATGAAATTAGTTGTAAGTTGCTTGTTTCTGCTTCGACTTTAACAATTGAACCATTGCTGGAAAGCAGAAGCTATCGTCTATCCAAATAAAGGTGAGCCAGACTCTAAAACTTAAAAATATTTCTTAGGTAAAGAGTTGAACTTGACCGAGTTTAACCATTTATCCCACAAATATTTTTAAAGATACCAGCATTTAATAAACGCTCATCTAAAGAACATATCTCTGTCTATTTACAAGCAAAAGTTGAGGTTGATAGCTTTTTTACAAAGCGAGCAACCGGGCTTCAAACACAAGCAAATAGCGCCCGATGACTCGTTGCAATTCTGAATCGAAGCAAGTATACAAGTCTCCTCTGGTCTGCGATGATTTTATGCCTTTATGAAATTAGTTGTAAGTTGCTTGTTTCTGCTTCGATTTTAACGATCGAACCATTGCTGGAAAGCACAAGCTATCGTCTATCCAAATAAAGGTGATCCAGACTCTAAAAGTTAAAAATATTTCTTAGGTAAAGAATTGAACTTGACCGACTTCAACCATCTATCCCACAAATATTTTTTAAGATACTAGCATTTAATAAACGTTAATCTAAAGAACATATCTCTGTCTATTTACAAGCAAAAGTTGAGGTTGATAGCTTTTTCACAAAGCGAGCAACCGGGCTTCAAACACAAGCAAATAGCGCCCGATGACTCGTTGCATTACGAATCGAAGCAAGTATACAAGTCTCCCCGGGTCTGCGATCATTATATGTCTTTATTAAATTAGTTGTAAGTTGCTTGTTTCTGCTTCGATTTTAACAATTGAACCATTGCTGGAAAGCAGAAGCTATCGTCTACACAAATGAAGGTGATCCAGACTCTAAAATTTAAAAATAATTCTTAGGTAAAGAGTTGAACTTGACCGACTTCAACCATCTATCCCACAAATATTTTTTAAGATACTAGCATTTAATAAACGTTAATCTAAAGAACATATCTCTGTCTATTTACAAGCAAAAGTTGAGGTTGATAGCTTTTTCACAAAGCGAGCAACCGGGCTTCAAACACAAGCAAATAGCGCCCGATGACTCGTTGCATTTCCGAATTGAAGCAAGTATACAAGTTTCCCCCGGTCTGCGATCATTATATGTCTTTATTAAATTAGTTGTAAGTTGCTTGTTTCTGCTTCGATTTTAACAATTGAACCATTGCTGGAAAGCACAAGCTATCGTCTACCCAAATAAAGCTAAGCCAGACTCTAAAAGTTAAAAATATTACCTAGGTAAAAAGTTGAACTTGACCGAGTTTAACCATTTATACGAAAAATAACTTTAAAGATACCAGCATTTAATAAACGCTAATTTAAAGAACATATCTCTGTCTATTTACAAGCAAAAGTTGAGGTTGATAGCTTTTTCACAAAGCGAGCAACCGGGCTTCAAACACAAGCAAATAGCGCCCGATGACTCGTTGCATTTCCGAATTGAAGCAAGTATACAAGTTTCCCCCGGTCTGCGATCATTATATGTCTTTATTAAATTAGTTGTAAGTTGCTTGTTTCTGCTTCGATTTTAACAATCGAACCATTGCTGGAAAGCAGAAGCTATTGTCTATCCAAATGAAGGTGAGCCAGACTCTAAAATTTAAAAATATTACCTAGGTAAAGAGTTGAACTTGACCGAGTTTAACCATTTATACGAAAAATACCTTCAAAAATACCAGCAGTTAATAAACGCTAATTTAAAGAACATATCTCTGTCTATTTACAAGCAAAAGTTGAGGTTGATAGCTTTTTCACAAAGCGAGCAACCGGGCTTTAAACACAAGCAAATAGCGCCCGATGACTCGTTGCAATTCTGAATCGAAGCAAGTACTATACAAGTCTCCCCTGGTCTGCGATGATTTTATGCCTTTATGAAATTAGTTGTAAGTTGCTTGTTTCTGCTTCGATTTTAACGATCGAACCATTGCTGGAAAGCACAAGCTATCGTCTATCCAAATAAAGGTGATCCAGACTCTAAAAGTTAAAAATATTTCTTAGGTAAAGAATTGAACTTGACCGACTTCAACCATCTATCCCACAAATATTTTTTAAGATACTAGCATTTAATAAACGTTAATCTAAAGAACATATCTCTGTCTATTTACAAGCAAAAGTTGAGGTTGATAGCTTTTTCACAAAGCGAGCAACCGGGCTTCAAACACAAGCAAATAGCGCCCGATGACTCGTTGCAGTTCTGAATCGAAGCAAGTATACAAGTCTCCCCTGGTCTGCGATGTTTTTATGCCTTTATGAAATTAGTTGTAACTTGCTTGTTTCTGCTTCGATTTTTACAATTGAACCATTGCTGGAAAGAACAAGCTATAAAGCTAAGCCAGACTCTAAAAGTTAATAATATTTCCTAGGTAAAGAGATGAACTTGACCGAGTTTAACCATTTATACGAAAAATAGCCTACCTTCAAAGATACCAGCATTTAATCAACGCTAATTTAAAGAACATATCTCTGTCTATTAACAAGCAAAAGTTGAGGTTGATAGCTTTTTCACAAAGCGAGCAACCGGGCTTTAAACACAAGCAAATAGCGCCCGATGACTCGTTGCAGTTCTGAATCGAAGCAAGTATACAAGTCTCCCCTGGTCTGCGATGTTTTTATGCCTTTATGAAATTAGTTGTAAGTTGCTTGTTTCTGCTTCGATTTTAACGATCGAACCATTGCTGGAAAGCACAAGCTATCGTCTATCCAAGTAAAGGTGTTCCAGACTATAAATTTAAAAGTATTTCTTAGGTAAAGAGTTGAACTTGACCGACTTCAACCATCTATCCCAAAAGTATTTTTTAAGATACTAGCATTTAATAAACGTTAATCTAAAGAACATATCTTTGTCTATTTACAAGCAAAAGTTGAGGTTGATAGCTTTTTTACAAAGCGAGCAACCGGGCTTCAAACACAAGCAAATAGCGCCCGGTGACTCGTTGCATTTCCGAATTGAAGCAAGTATACAAGTTTCCCCGGTCTGCGATCATTATATGTCTTTATTAAATTAGTTGTAACTTGCTTGTTTCTGCTTCGATTTTAACAATCGAACCATTGCTGGAAAGCAGAAGCTATTGTCTATCCAAATGAAGGTGAGCCAGACTATAAAATTTAAAAATATTTCCTAGGTAAAGAGTTGAACTTGACCGAGTTTAACCATTTATACGAAAAATACCTTCAAAAATACCAGCATTTAATAAACGCTAATTTAAAGAACATATCTCTGTCTATTAACAAGAAAAAGTTGAGGTTGATAGCTTTTTCACAAAGCGAGCAACCGGGCTTTAAACACAAGCAAATAGCGCCCGATGGCTCGTTGCATATCCGAATCGAAGCAAGTATACAAGTCTCCCCAGGTCTGCGATCATTATATGGCTTTATTAAATTAGTTGTAACTTGCTTGTTTCTGCTTCGATTTTTACAATTGAACCATTGCTGGAAAGAACAAGCTATAAAGCTAAGCCAGACTCTAAAAGTTAATAATATTTCCTAGGTAAAGAGATGAACTTGACCGAGTTTAACCATTTATACGAAAAATAGCCTACCTTCAAAGATACCAGCATTTAATCAACGCTAATTTAAAGAACATATATCTGTCTATTAACAAGCAAAAGTTGAGGTTGATAGCTTTTTCACAAAGCGAGCAACCGGGCTTTAAACACAAGCAAATAGCGCCCGATGACTCGTTGCAGTTCTGAATCGAAGCAAGTATACAAGTCTCCCCGGGTCTGCGATGTTTTTATGCCTTTATGAAATTAGTTGTAAGTTGCTTGTTTCTACTTCGATTTTAACGATCGAACCATTGCTGGAAAGCACAAGCTATCGTCTATCCAAGTAAAGGTGATCCAGACTATAAATTTAAATGTATTTCTTAGGTAAAGAGTTGAACTTGACCGACTTCAACCATCTATCCCACAAATATTTTTTAAGATACTAGCATTTAATAAACGTTAATCTAAAGAACATATCTCTGTCTATTTACAAGCAATAGTTGAGGTTGATAGCTTTTTTACAAAGCGAGCAACCGGGCTTCAAACACAAGCAAATAGCGCCCGATGACTCGTTGCATTTCCGAATTGAAGCAAGTATACAAGTTTCCCCCGGTCTGCGATCATTATATGTCTTTATTAAATTAGTTGTAAGTTGCTTGTTTCTGCTTCGATTTTAACAATCGAACCATTGCTGGAAAGCAGAAGCTATTGTCTATCCAAATGAAGGTGAGCCAGACTCTAAAAATTAAAAATATTACCTAGGTAAAGAGTTGAACTTGACCGAGTTTAACCATTTATACGAAAAATACCTTCAAAAATACCAGCATTTAATAAACGCTAATTTAAAGAACATATCTCTGTCTATTAACAAGAAAAAGTTGAGGTTGATAGCTTTTTCACAAAGCGAGCAACCGGGCTTTAAACACAAGCAAATAGCGCCCGATGGCTCGTTGCATATCCGAATCGAAGCAAGTATACAAGTCTCCCCAGGTCTGCGATCATTATATGGCTTTATTAAATTAGTTGTAACTTGCTTGTTTCTGCTTCGATTTTTACAATTGAACCATTGCTGGAAAGAACAAGCTATAAAGCTAAGCCAGACTCTAAAAGTTAATAATATTTCCTAGGTAAAGAGATGAACTTGACCGAGTTTAACCATTTATACGAAAAATAGCCTACCTTCAAAGATACCAGCATTTAATCAACGCTAATTTAAAGAACATATATCTGTCTATTAACAAGCAAAAGTTGAGGTTGATAGCTTTTTCATAAAGCGAGCAACCGGGCTTTAAACACAAGCAAATAGCGCCCGATGACTCGTTGCAGTTCTGAATCGAAGCAAGTATACAAGTCTCCCCGGGTCTGCGATGTTTTTATGCCTTTATGAAATTAGTTGTAAGTTGCTTGTTTCTACTTCGATTTTAACGATCGAACCATTGCTGGAAAGCACAAGCTATCGTCTATCCAAGTAAAGGTGATCCAGACTATAAATTTAAATGTATTTCTTAGGTAAAGAGTTGAACTTGACCGACTTCAACCATCTATCCCACAAATATTTTTTAAGATACTAGCATTTAATAAACGTTAATCTAAAGAACATATCTCTGTCTATTTACAAGCAAAAGTTGAGGTTGATAGCTTTTTTACAAAGCGAGCAACCGGGCTTCAAACACAAGCAAATAGCGCCCGATGACTCGTTGCATTTCCGAATTGAAGCAAGTATACAAGTTTCCCCCGGTCTGCGATCATTATATGTCTTTATTAAATTAGTTGTAAGTTGCTTGTTTCTGCTTCGATTTTAACAATCGAACCATTGCTGGAAAGCAGAAGCTATTGTCTATCCAAATGAAGGTGAGCCAGACTCTAAAATTTAAAAATATTACCTAGGTAAAGAGTTGAACTTGACCGAGTTTAACCATTTATACGAAAAATACCTTCAAAAATACCAGCATTTAATCAACGCTAATTTAAAGAACATATCTCTGTCTATTTACAAGCAACATATCTCTGTCTATTTACAAGCAAAAGTTGAGGTTGATAGCTTTTTCACAAAGCGAGCAACCGGTCTTCAAACGCAAGCAAATAGCGCCCGATGACTCGTTGCATATCCGAATCGAAGCAAGTATACAAGTCTCCCCAGGTCTGCGATCATTATATGGCTTTATTAAATTAGTTGTAACTTGCTTGATTCTGCTTCGATTTTTACAATTGAACCATTGCTGGAAAGAACAAGCTATTGTCAACGTAAATAAAGCTAAGACAGGCCTTAGAAGTTAAAAATATTACCTAGGTAAAGAGTTGAACTTGACCGAGTTTAACCATTTATACGAAAAATACCTTCAAAGATACCAGCATTATTCAACGTTAATTTAAAAAACATATCTCCGTCAATTTACAAGCAAAAATTGAGGTTGATAGCTTTTTCACAAAGCGAGCAACCGGGCTTCAAACACAAGCAAATAGCGCTTAGAGAGCACTTAGAGACGTTGATTAAATGCTGGTATCTTTGAAGGTATTTTTCGTATAAATGGTTAAACTCGGTCAAGTTCAACTCTTTACCTAGGAAATATTTTTATTTTCTAGGGCCTGGCTTAGCTTTATTTGCGTAGACAATAGCTTGTTCTTTCCAGCAATGGTTCAATTGTAAAAATCGAAGCAGAAACAAGCAAGTTACAACTAATTTAATAAAGCCATATAATGATCGCAGACCTGGGGAAACTTGTATACTTGCTTCGATTCGGATATGCAACGAGTCATCGGGCGCTTTTTGCTTGTGTTTGAAGACCGGTTGCTCGCTTTGTGAAAAATCTATCAACCTCAACTTTTGCTTGTAAATAGACAGAGATATGTTCTTTAGATTAGCGTTGATTAAATGCTGGTATCTTTAAAGTTATTTTTCGTATAAATCGTTAAACTCGGTCAAGTTCAACTCTTTACCTAGGAAATATTTTTAAATTTTAGAGTCTGGATCACCTTCATTTGGATAGACAATAGCTTCTGCTTTCCAGCAATGGTTCAATTGTAAAAATCGATGCAGAAACAAGCAACTTACAACTAATTTAATAAAGGCATAAAATGATCGCAGACCAGGGGAAACTTGTAATACTTGCTTCGATTCAGAAATGCAACGAGTCATCGGGCGCTATTTGCTTGTGTTTGAAGCCCGGTTGCTCGCTTTGTGAAAAAGCTATCAACCTCAACTTTTGCTTGTTAATAGACAGAGATATGTTCTTTAAATTAGCGTTTATTAAATGCTGGTATCTTTAAAGTTATTTTTCGTATAAATGGTTAAACTCGGTCAAGTTCAACTTTTTACCTAGGTAATATTTTTAACTTTTAGAGTCTGGCTTAGCTTTATTTGGGTAGACGATAGCTTGTGCTTTCCAGCAATGGTTCAATTGTTAAAATCGAAGCAGAAACAAGCAACTTACAACTAATTTAATAAAGACATATAATGATCGCAGACCGGGGGAAACTTGTATACTTGCTTCAATTCGGAAATGCAACGAGTCATCGGGCGCTATTTGCTTGTGTTTGAAGCCGGGTTGCTCGCTTTGTGAAAAAGCTATCAACCTCAACTTTTGCTTGTAAATAGACAGAGATATGTTCTTTAGATTAACGTTTATTAAATGCTAGTATCTTAAAAAATATTTGTGGGATAGATGGTTGAAGTCGGTCAAGTTCAACTCTTTACCTAAGAAATATTTTTAAATTTTAGAGTCTGGATCACCTTCATTTGGGTAGACGATAGCTTCTGCTTTCCAGCAATGGTTCAATTGTTAAAATCGAAGCAGAAACAAGCAACTTACAACTAATTTAATAAAGACATATAATGATCGCAGACCCGGGGAGACTTGTATACTTGCTTCGATTCGTAATGCAACGAGTCATCGGGCGCTATTTGCTTGTGTTTGAAGCCCGGTTGCTCGCTTTGTGAAAAAGCTATCAACCTCAACTTTTGCTTGTAAATAGACAGAGATATGTTCTTTAGATTAACGTTTATTAAATGCTAGTATCTTTAAAAATATTTGTGGGATAGATGGTTGAAGTCGGTCAAGTTCAATTCTTTACCTAAGAAATATTTTTAACTTTTAGAGTCTGGATCACCTTTATTTGGATAGACGATAGCTTGTGCTTTCCAGCAATGGTTCGATCGTTAAAATCGAAGCAGAAACAAGCAACTTACAACTAATTTCATAAAGGCATAAAATCATCGCAGACCAGAGGAGACTTGTATACTTGCTTCGATTCAGAATTGCAACGAGTCATCGGGCGCTATTTGCTTGTGTTTGAAGCCCGGTTGCTCGCTTTGTAAAAAAGCTATCAACCTCAACTTTTGCTTGTAAATAGACAGAGATATGTTCTTTAGATGAGCGTTTAATAAATGCTGGTATCTTTAAAAATATTTGTGGGATAAATGGTTAAACTCGGTCAAGTTCAACTCTTTACCTAAGAAATATTTTTAACTTTTAGAGTCTGGCTCACCTTTATTTGGATAGACGATAGCTTCTGCTTTCCAGCAATGGTTCAATTGTTAAAGTCGAAGCAGAAACAAGCAACTTACAAATAATTTAATAAAGATATAATTATAATGATCGCAGACCAGGGGAAACTTGTATACTTGCTTCGATTCGTAAATGCAACGAGTCATCGGGCGCTATTTGCTTGTGTTTGAAGCCCGGTTGCTCGCTTTGTGAAAAAGCTATCAACCTCAACTTTTGCTTGTTAATAGACAGAGATATGTTCTTTAGATTAACGTTGATTAAATGGTGGTATCTTAAAAAATATTTGTGGGATAGATGGTTGAAGTCGGTCAAGTTCAACTCTTTACCTAAGAAATATTTTTAACTTTCAGAGTCTGGCTTAGCTTTATTTGGGTAGACGATAGCTTGTGCTTTCCAGCAATGGTTCAATTGTTAAAATCGAAGCAGAAACAAGCAACTTACAACTAATTTAATAAAGACATATAATGATCGCAGACCAGGGGAGACTTGTATACTTGCTTTAATTCGGAAATGCAACGAGTCATCGGGCGCTATTTGCTTGTGTTTAAAGCCCGGTTGCTCGCTTTGTGAAAAAGCTATCAACCTCAACTTTTGCTTGTAAATAGACAGAGATATGTTCTTTAAATTAGCGTTGATTAAATGCTGGTATTTTTGAAGGTATTATTCGTATAAATGGTTAAACTCGGTCAAGTTCAACTCTTTACCTAGATAATATTTTTAAATTTTATAGTCTGGCTCACCTTCATTTGGATAGACAATAGCTTCTGCTTTCCAGCAATGGTTCGATTGTTAAAATCGAAGCAGAAACAAGCAACTTACAACTAATTTAATAAAGACATATAATGATCGCAGACCGGGGGAAACTTGTATACTTGCTTCAATTCGGAAATGCAACGAGTCATCGGGCGCTATTTGCTTGTGTTTGAAGCCCGGTTGCTCGCTTTGTAAAAAAGCTATCAACCTCAACTTTTGCTTGTAAATAGACAGAGATATGTTCTTTAGATTAACGTTTATTAAATGGTGGTATCTTCAAAAATATTTGTGGGATAGATGGTTGAAGTCGGTCAAGTTCAACTCTTTACTTAGATAATATTTTTAATTTTTAGAGTCAAGCTTAGCTTTATTTGGATAGACAATAGCTTCTGCTTTGCAGCAATGGTTCGATTGTTAAAATCGAAGCAGAAACAAGCAACTTACAACTAATTTAATAAAGACATATAATGATCGCAGACCCGGGGGAAACTTGTATACTTGCTTCAATTCGGAAATGCAACGAGTCATCGGGCGCTTTTTGCTTGTGTTTGAAGCCCGGTTGGCTTTGTGAAAAAGCTATCAACCTCAACTTTTGCTTGTAAATAGACAGAGATATGTTCTTTAGATTAACGTTTATTAAATGCTAGTATCTTAAAAAATATTTGTGGGATATATGGTTGAAGTCGGTCAAGTTCAATTCTTTACCTAAGAAATATTTTTAACTTTTAGAGTCTGGATCACCTTTATTTGGATAGACGATAGCTTCTGCTTTCCAGCAATGGTTCGATCGTTAAAATCGAAGCAGAAACAAGCAACTTACAACTAATTTCATAAAGGCATAAAATCATCGCAGACCAGGGGAGACTTGTATAGTACTTGCTTCGATTCAGAATTGCAACGAGTCATCGGGCGCTATTTGCTTGTGTTTAAAGCCCGGTTGCTCGCTTTGTGAAAAAGCTATCAACCTCAACTTTTGCTTGTAAATAGACAGAGATATGTTCTTTAAATTAGCGTTGATTAAATGCTGGTATTTTTGAAGGTATTTTTCGTATAAATGGTTAAACTCGGTCAAGTTCAACTCTTTACCTAGGTAATATTTTTAACTTTTAAAGTCAAGCTTAGCTTCATTTGGATAGACAATAGCTTGTCCTTTCCAGCAATGGTTCGATTGTTAAAATCGAAGCAGAAACAAGCAACTTACAACTAATTTAATAAAGACATATAATGATCGCAGACCGGGGGAAACTTGTATACTTGCTTCAATTCGGAAATGCAACGAGTCATCGGGCGCTATTTGCTTGTGTTTGAAGCCCGGTTGCTCGCTTTGTAAAAAAGCTATCAACCTCAACTTTTGCTTGTAAATAGACAGAGATATGTTCTTTAGATTAACGTTTATTAAATGCTAGTATCTTAAAAAATATTTGTGGGATAGATGGTTGAAGTCGGTCAAGTTCAACTCTTTACCTAAGAAATACTTTTAAATTTATAGTCTGGATCACCTTTATTTGGATAGACGATAGCTTGTGCTTTCCAGCAATGGTTCGATCGTTAAAATCGAAGCAGAAACAAGCAACTTACAACTAATTTCATAAAGGCATAAAAACATCGCAGACCCGGGGAGACTTGTATACTTGCTTCGATTCAGAACTGCAACGAGTCATCGGGCGCTATTTGCTTGTGTTTAAAGCCCGGTTGCTCGCTTTGTGAAAAAGCTATCAACCTCAACTTTTGCTTGTTAATAGACAGAGATATGTTCTTTAAATTAGCGTTGATTAAATGCTGGTATTTTTGAAGGTATTTTTCGTATTAATGGTTAAACTCGGTCAAGTTCAACTCTTTACCTAGGTAATATTTTTAAGTTTTAGAGTCTGGCTCACCTTCATTTGGATAGACAATAGCTTCTGCTTTCCAGCAATGGTTCGATTGTTAAAATCGAAGCAGAAACAAGCAACTTACAGCTAATTTAATAAAGACATATAATGATCGCAGACCAGGGGGAAACTTGTATACTTGCTTCAATTCGGAAATGCAACGAGTCATCGGGCGCTATTTGCTTGTGTTTGAAGCCCGGTTGCTCGCTTTGTGAAAAAGCTATCAACCTCAACTTTTGCTTGTAAGTAGACAGAGATATGTTCTTTAGATTAACGTTTATTAAATGCTAGTATCTTTAAAAATATTTGTGGGATAGATGGTTGAAGTCGGTCAAGTTCAATTCTTTACCTAAGAAATATTTTTAACTTTTAGAGTCTGGATCACCTTTATTTGGATAGACGATAGCTTGTGCTTTCCAGCAATGGTTCGATCGTTAAAATCGAAGCAGAAACAAGCAACTTACAACTAATTTCATAAAGGCATAAAATCATCGCAGACCAGAGGAGACTTGTATACTTGCTTCGATTCAGAATTGCAACGAGTCATCGGGCGCTATTTGCTTGTGTTTGAAGCCCGGTTGCTCGCTTTGTAAAAAAGCTATCAACCTCAACTTTTGCTTGTAAGTAGACAGAGATATGTTCTTTAGATTAACGTTTATTAAATGGTGGTGTCTTAAAAATTATTTGTGGGATAGATGGTTGAAGTCGGTCAAGTTCAATTCTTTACCTAAGAAATATTTTTAACTTTTAGAGTCTGGCTTAGCTTTATTTGGGTAGACGATAGCTTGTGCTTTCCAGCAATGGTTCAATTGTTAAAATCGAAGCAGAAACAAGCAACTTACAACTAATTTAATAAAGACATATAATGATCGCAGACCCGGGGAGACTTGTATACTTGCTTCAATTCGGAAATGCAACGAGTCATCGGGCGCTATTTGCTTGTGTTTAAAGCCCGGTTGCTCGCTTTGTGAAAAATCTATCAACCTCAACTTTTGCTTGTAAATAGACAGAGATATGTTCTTTAAATTAACGTTGATTAAATGCTGGTATCTTTGAAGGTAGGCTATTTTTCGTATAAATGGTTAAACTCGGTCAAGTTCATCTCTTTACCTAGGAAATATTATTAACTTTTAGAGTCTGGCTTAGCATTATAGCTTGTTCTTTCCAGCAATGGTTCAATTGTAAAAATCGAAGCAGAAACAAGCAAGTTACAACTAATTTAATAGAGCCATATAATGATCGCAGACCTGGGGAGACTTGTATACTTGCTTCGATTCGGATATGCAACGAGTCATCGGGCGCTTTTTGCTTGCGTTTGAAGACCGGTTGCTCGCTTTGTGAAAAAGCTATCAACCTCAACTTTTGCTTGTAAATAGACAGAGATATGTTCTTTAGATTAGCGTTGATTAAATTCTGGTATCTTAAAAAATATTTGTGGGATAGATGGTTGAAATCGGTCAAGTTCAACTCTTTACCTAAGAAATATTTTTAACTTTTAGAGTCTGGCTCACCTTCATTTGGATAGACGATAGCTTCTGCTTTCCAGCAATGGTTCAATTGTTAAAATCGAAGCAGAAACAAGCAACTTACAACTAATTTCATAAAGGCATGAAATGATCGCAGACCAGGGGAGACTTGTATACTTGCTTCAATTCAGAAATGCAACGAGTCATCGGGCGCTATTTGCTTGTGTTTAAAGCCCGGTTGCTCGCTTTGTGAAAAAGCTATCAACCTCAACTTTTGCTTGTTAATAGACAGAGATATGTTCTTTAAATTAGCGTTTATTGAATGCTTGTATCTTTAAAGTTATTTTTCGTATAAATGGTTAAACTCGGTCAAGTTCAACTCTTTACCTAGGAAAAATTTTTAACTTTTAGAGTCAGGCTTAGCTTTATTTGGGTAGACGATAGCTTGTGATTTCCAGCAATGGTTCAATTGTAAAAATCGAAGCAGAAACGACAGAGATATCTTCTTGATTAAATGCTGTTATCTTTATTAATTGCTGTGTATTCTTCGGATAAATAGTTAAACTTGGTCAAGTTTAACTCTTTTCTAAGGAGATATGTGGTGTTTTTCAGGCCTGTGTTACATTGCTTTGCATAGGTGAGATCTTCTGCTTTGCAGGGCTGGTTCAATTGTAAAAATTGAAGCAGAAACAAGCAAATCACAACTAATTTACCAAAGGCGGACACTTGCATGCTTTTTATCGTCATAGTTGATTGATTTCACCCCACTTTTCTACTATTTTTTTGGTGGATACCTCCTCCGTGACGTCATCGCCTTTTAACCAAAGGGGAACCTTGTAAATCAGCTCCGTCTTTTGTTTCTTTACCTTATGTTAAGGGAGTTTCTGAAAAAATTCAGCGTATCTTAAATAAAATTGGTGTAAAAGTTGCTTTGAAACCTTTCTTGACAATAAGTAAATTTTTGCCGTCTTTAAAAAACCCCTTGAAACAATACGAAATCTCAGGTTTAGTGTACCAAGTTTCTTGTGATGATTGCAATTTAATTTATGTTGGCCAAACAAAACGAGATCTTAAATCTCGCATTAATGAAAAAAGAGCTTTCAAATATCAACACCTTGAACATTCTGCTCCTTGCAATTTGCATGCATGCCGTAACTTCAGATCATAAAATAACTTGGAGCAATTCTAAAATTCTAAAAGTTGAAAGTGATAATAAAAAGTGAATGTTTTCTGAAAGTTGGTTCATCAATCAAAATGTAATGAATCGCAATAATGGAATCTCTTTTCCTGCTATCTACAAAAAACTATTGTATATAAGTGCTTATTTGACGTTTTTTAAATTGGTTTCATGCTGATTGTAAAACCGTGCAGTAGTGCGTAGGCTACAAAACTCAATTCATCATGACTCATGCCGTTCACTCTCCTCTCTCGGCGAGTCCGATTCGGCAAGTCTAATTCGACTAGTCCGATTCGGCGAGTGCCCTATTCGGCGAGAGCCCTTTTCGGCGAGTTCCATATTCGGCGATTTTTTGGAAAAATTTTTTAAACTATCGGGTACCGTAGCCTAATTATTATTGCTGCTTTTACATCGTTTTAACATTGCTAAACGTTAAAATAAGACCCTAACCTCAAAACGGCAATGATAATTAGACTACAGTACCCAATAATTTTAAAAAAAAATTCAAAAAATTGTCGAAAAGGGCTCTCGCCGAATAGGGCACTCGCCGAATCGGACTAGCCGAATTGGACTAGCCGAATTGGACTCGCCGAATCGGACTCGCCGAAACGGGCCATTCCATTTACAAGTATATTTTAATTTAGCTAGGTTAGGTTCGCTTACGCTTAGCTGGTCTAGAATTTTAGACTCACATTATGCTTACAACCGGTAAATACTCAAGCCTTTCTGCAATTTCACATAACAATGTCATAAAAACACTACAGTAATGCAAATGTGCTGACCCTCCATGCAAACACAGACAAGGTAAGAACTGTAAACTAGAAAGTAATTTTCATTTTCAATGTGTATCCTTGAGAAATGATACACATTGAATAAAAACACAACTAGCCATTTGTACAGTATCGCAGCAAACAAACCTGAACATAAGTGATAAAGAAGAGGTCACACTCTTTGTAAAAAAGTCTTGATTGTGCAAGTGCGGATATCTGGCATGTCAACTGCAGCAATCAAACATTTAAATCCATGATAAAACAACTTGTATGAAAAACTGGCTGTAATAACTAATTCCAATATGGAAGAAACATCAGTTTTATAGCGAGCAACAATCTAAAATAAAGTTGCATTAAAGTTAATGATGGCTGACAGACTAACTTTAAAAAATTGTTGGTAAAATGAAGGTTTGAACATATCTTTTCACCAAAGCTTTTGGTTATCTTTTTTTACCACAAGCTCCAACTATAGTAGCCTATTGCATTTAACGTATATGCCAATCAATGTGCATACTAGGGTGTTTAAAAAATATTATTTTGGATTTTGGGTATGCATATTGCATACCCTCTCATTTTGTGAAGTTTGGTGAGAAAATAAGTTTCCCAAACTTTTAGCTTGATTGGATATCATTAACAGACCTCTCAAAGGACATTGATATTGCACGGAATAATCCAATGCTTATGCATTGGCGTTACGGTAGCCCCACATGCTTATTATTGCATACAAGTATGACCATGGTCATTCCATGTCAAGTGATCCAGAAAAATGGGATTTTGTAACCCACCCTCTCAGATTTTAATGAAAATTCACACACTGATAAAACTTTTCTTCCTGATTTCAAAAAACTTTATTTTTTTAAATCGGTCAACTAAAACAAAAGTTACGACCACTTAAAGTTGGTAGGCACTTTTACGTATTACACTGCCCGAAAAGGTAACCGCAACCATGCGTGACATACAACATCGCTGATGTTGGTAGTGCTTTTTGTGAAGCTTGGTGAGAAAATAAGTTTCCCAAACTTTTAGCTTGATTGGATATCATTAACCGTATTAAGACTGGGGTTGGGCATAATGTGCCCACCCCAATTTCAAACGAATGTATTTTAATGGGCATACGTGCTAATAAGCTGAAATTTCTTGACTTTTCCTAAATATTACTTGGCTAAAGGTATTTAAAGTTTCGTGGCTATACCTGATTCGGTTTGGGAGATATTCTACTGTTTTTAGCATGCACCTTGAAATATTTCATTGATTTGCTCCTGGAGTGAGAGCAGATTGCGCTTGGTTGGTTTCTTTTATAAAAAGAGTGACAGATCATCGATCGTTTATTCAAAGGCGCCAAGCCGCCAAGCCGAGTCGCCTAATGAGTTTGTCGCGCGTGTAATTTGATTAGTTGTGAAGAAAACACTGCATGATGATTTGCGTCTGGTGTAAATTGCATACAGTTACTTCTGTCTTGTGACTGAAACAAAACCATTTATTTTACGCAACGGATATATTCTTCTTGGAATAACCTACTTTAAAGTTTGGTTGCCTTGTCTATCAGATTTTAGTCTTTAGACGCCCCTCTAATGTGAAATTGGCGAAATGAACAGATATCGACGGAAAAAACAACAATATGTTGATGAAATGTATTTTGAAAATAAATTCGCATATGTATATGAAGGAATTTCGAACTAGATAAGTTGTCTAATACAAGTCAAATGCATCACTTTACTAATTGGGGAATGATATATAATGCTATGAATGATATATCTCCAACCTCGTACAAGCCTGATGGCAGCAAGTGCCATGTTTTCATTGATTCAATATCATCAGCTGTTGAATCGATTTAATAATCGACAAGTTTGCGATGAGAAAATGCTTGCACACGATCGCCTATAGGCCTACTATAGGATTCTTATATCGAATCAACGTTAGACGAGTTTGATTTATCGTAAAATTGGCTGCCTCCAATGACTGCACAAGTGGACATCGCTTATTGTTATGTTTCAAAAGATAAGTGTTAGAACAGCACATTGCTGTTTCAGCTTTGATTTATTATCATCATGGTTGAACCGATGTAAAATGACGTAACTCGTGGGTATAACGAAAAGTCTTCTCATTTCACTTGCATTTGATCGTATTTTCCTGTTTTCAAATCCCACCGTTGTTACGCAGATCTAACGTCAAACGACGTAAAATCGTTGTAAAAACGTTGCTGCGATTGAAACAAACAGAAATAAAACCATTTCCATGTGCTTGTTCTCCGCTGACCAATCGGCCATTTTCACGTCGATTCAACAACTAAAGACGTTGAGTAGACGCACAAATGGTCAATTTTTCTCTGTAGGTTTGTTGACGTATTTCAACTGCTCTTCTACTTATTGTTCTTACATCCTGTTGTTTACGTTATAATCAGGCAGTAAGTTAACGATAATGGCATAATTTATTAACCCATCATTCAGTTCTACGAATGATATTTGTAGTTGTAAAACACCAAAGATAGAAGTGTTTGCTTTGAAATTACTTCGATTTTCAAAACTGTGCCCATTCAACGTTGCAAATCAACAAAATAGTAAATAAAGCACAGTACGCCATAACTCTAGCCTTGCATACAAGATGTAGGCTACACGCATAGCCTAGCCTACTATTTCAGCCGTCATCACACATAATCAAATACTTGTTTACAACACGGTAGTCCAGTAAATACAAACATAATAACTTTTACATGTGAATCTTCACTAAAATATTATTGAAGCAGAAACGCTATTTACCGCACAATACGCGCATTGCAATGAGAAATACTTAATCATATGATGATATTTTATAATGTAATTAACTGCATTGAATCCGCGTTTATTGAAGGCTATTTACATTCACCGTTGGTTTTCAGCTAGAAAATCGTCCATTTTACGCCCAATCGGTGTGAATGTGAATTATTTCCAGCTTGGGTGCCACGCATGTGGAAAGAATATTAGAGACTTGTCGAGAGATCAAATTTCGCTATTTCGTGTGTCGTTTATACACGACATATGTATCGTATATAAACGACATAGTTTGCAGGTTCTAATATTGTACGTCGATATCGACGAGAGAAAATGATGAAACAACAGCTACACAAAAAGTTACGCACGTATTTACAGGGAGAAACCACAAACAAAATCGTTTGTTAGTACCAGTACGACGTACCAAAAACAGTATTTATAAATTGCTGAAAAAATTATGCATTTGAATGATTATTACGTCTTACAATTGTTAGCTGTGTAAGCATATATTTTTTACGGCTTGTAGCCAAATCTGCATACATCTCAAGCAACACTTGTTTCCGATCTTCGTATCTTTCCAAACAAACTCAAGTCAAATAAACAATTTTCACGTCTAAGCACTGTGGTGAAACGTTGAATCGATATAATAATGTCGCACTTTTGCCGGTTGGATAATTACGGAATAAATAGATTCTCGGCAGTTGATGAGCCGTTGTGGTTGTTAGTGTGAGAGACAGAGCGCAAAGTGTGATTACCGTGGGAATACCGTGACGTCATTATCTCAAGCAAAGCAAGCTTTGTTTCTTTATTATAATTTACATCTAACTTTGGCGATTTGACACCTGTCTAATAAATCTATTATAGCTATAGATATACACATGATTCGAAGACACGTTTGAATTTTTTGGAAAGTCAGATAAATTTCCTTTCAATTGGTAAAATATCTTACTGACAGCATGCATATCAAAGGCGTAATAAACGTTCAAAAACCGTGAGCACTTTATGCCCACCCCCAACTCAGGGAATCCCTTGAGAGCCCAGTCTGAAAACGGTTAACAGACCTCTCAAAGGACATTGATATTGCACGGAATAATCCAATGCTTATGCATTGGCGTTACGGTAGCCCCACATGCTTATTATTGCATACAAATATGACCATGGTCATTCCATGTCAAGTGATCCAGAAAAATGGGATTTTGTAACACACCCTCTCAGATTTTAATGAAAATTCACACACTGATAAAACTTTTCTTCCTGATTTCAAAAAACTTTTTTTTTTAAATCGGTCAACTAAAACAAAAGTTACGACCACTTAAAGCATAGATATCTTCTTAAAGTTGACTGCTTTTTGTGATCGCTGAAGCGTAAAATCCATTTCGCTTTCACAAGTTTAACTATAGGAAGATATTTCTCAGCTCGTAAGAAATTGTACTGATTGATATTTTCAGGTATTGTAGGAGATATACTTCTTAAGCCATATCACTTAAAACTAAAGCTCTTGACCATCACCTTTGACCTTTAACCTCATGTTTATTAGTAGCCCAATTGTGCTCAATCATGCGGAAAATAATTTTTGATCATAAATAACTCATGGTGCTCACTAGTTACAATCACATGCAATGCATCATTTTAAAGATATTTTCAAGGAGAATTGATATATCAGAAATAAAATTAATGGCTTATTGAGTATTTTACCTCACAAAGTGAAAACAAAAGCTTGTGTCTGAAAATCAGTACTATTTTTAATTGCAAGTGTGCTATGCCAAGTTCCCCTAATGATGTTTTGTATGTTTATAATAGGCTCATTAAATGTTATAATTGAAGAAGATTGTGCCAAGCAATGCAAAACCACCCTCCACACCTCCAAGACACCCATTTGAATGCCTCAAGCTCCCAACTTCCCTGGACACAATGGACAAATCGTACAAAAGCGACCAAGCTTGTGGCTGTGTGGGGGAGGCCATGGCTTAACCACTAAACAACTTGGAATGGCTCCTCCTCAATGACTTTGAGGGAGAGGAGCCAACAACAAGATTGTGCCAAAAATTTATGTTTTTAAACTAATATGGGTCCTGCTACTTAAACATTTTAAGCCATAGATCCATCTGAGCAACATTGCTGATAAATTCTAAATTCCAGAACAACATTTTGTAAACAAAAAAAAAAGTTTTAAATTTTCAACAAACTAATATGGAAACCTATTGTGTTACAGAACGAATGAAAACAAAATGTGTTCCAGGAAGTGACGGTATTGAATACATAAAAGGTGGTCGGGTGATGATGAAATGTGTTTGTGCAAGTTGTGGAATAACGAAAACAAGTTTTGTTTCCAAAAGCGGTGGAAACATTGATATTCATAAACTAATTGGAAAATTACCAAGACCAAAAGGAGGTTTCACTGTGCCACGTCATAAGTACACAGGTCCGTTCAATCCTCTTGATAAACAACTCGATGCAAACGACAATCCGGTTCCTGGTCAAGAACGGTTTAATCAAGTTGATGCTATCGCTTTGAAACATGACATCTGCTATCGAGACAACAACAACAAAGCCGGAAAATTTAAACGTGATAAATCCATGTTGGATAGCTTGTCCAAGACGAAAACAAAAGGAATCAGAGAGTCATTCGACAAGAAATTAGTTCAAGGAGCAATTGGAACAAAATACAAATTAGGTTTGGGAGTAAAAAAAGAGGGTCAAATATGAGCTGATGAGCTGCATAAACCAATAAGGAGAAAATTTACTCGAAGACAGGTATTTTCAAAAGGAGTTGATGAAATTTGGGCTGCAGATTTAGTTGAAATGCAAAAGTTTTCCAAGTGGAACAATGGTGTGAGGTAGGCTACTTGTTGATGGTAATTGATATGTTTTCGAAATTTGGTTTTATTGGGATGATAAAAGATAAAAAGGGTGAAACAGTCGCAAAAGCTTTTCAGAATATATTTTTGTAAGAATGGGAGGACTCCTAAAATGGTTTGGGTTGATAAAGGGAAAGAATTTTTCAATTAACATGTGAAAGCAAAAATCAGGTTGTACACAACAGAAAATGAAGAAAAATCGAGTGTGGTTGAACGTTGGAATCGAACAATAAAGGAAAAAATGTGGAAACGATTTACTGAAACAAGCTCAACACGATTTGTGGATTGGCTTCCTGAATTGTTTGGGAAATATAATAATGGTTCGTCCCTCTAAGTTGTTTACAGAGACTTAAATTTAGAGAGCTTGTAACATAAGTTTCCCTATCCTTTCTAAGACTTCTTTTAACACACAATTTTTGAAGTTGATTTGATTTTCTTATTGAAGGATTAAAAATAGTCTTTCACAAATACCAAGCAGTAACACCAAAAGATTTTAGCCATCCGGACGGCAAATAACAGAAAACTGGAATGATTGAAAGTAAAGTGAACAGTGCTGGCTTTACCTTTGAGAAGGCGCCTTCCCGCAGGTAAAGCGCTAATAAATCAGGTGACGCGTGCATAGAAACAATAAACAGATGAGCCTCTGGAACAAACAACACAAAGCATTCATCCATAAAAATGAAGCCGACTGAAGCAACTTTAAAAAAGAACTCTGGTCGTGTTGCTTACAATTTATACAATCATCATGAAAACCCTGTGGGATATCCAAAATTTAAAGTAGGTGACTTTGTTCGAATCAGCAAATGCAAAAAGAAGATTTTCGACAAAGGCTACACTCCCAATTGGACTGAAGAAATTTTCAAAGTTGGGGGAGTCAAAAGCACAAGTCCAGTTACGTTTGTGATGGAAGACTTGAGTGGAGAGTTAATTCAAGGATCATTTTATGAACAAGAATTTGAAGACTAACCAAACCCCTGAATCTACTTTTAGAATAGAAAGAATCATTCGAAGGGGTTGTGTTTGTAAAGTGGAAGGGATATCCAGAAAAATTTAACAGTTGGATTCCCATGAAATGGGAATAATTGCTAAAATTAAAATTTGAAAATAAATTGACCCAAAACAAAATGTTGGAAAATCATTGCAATTTATCAATGCGTCGTTAAGTCGAGTAACATTAATTGCACCAATTTGAACGAACATTATTCAATAATTATTGATATTGCTACTATAAAAGTATGTATATAGCTCGCACATGCGACATAACGATAACGTAATTTACGGTTTTAATCTTTCAGATATCCGAGAAAGACTTAGAAGATGGTCACATTTCGCCCTTCGCTTTGTACGAGCTAGCCACTTCAATGTTGACTTCGCCTGACACAAGAAAGAAAGGCTTGGAAGTGCTTCATCATTGCAAGGTGAAACGAAATGAAAACGAGCAACCAATCAATGCTAGGGATCTTAAAAATGCTTGCCGCACTAACTAAGCGTATGGTTTTCGATTTTTAAAACACGATTCATGTGGCGCGTTTGGGATGGCGCAGCGGATAATGCGGTGGCTTTCCAATTATGCAATCCTGGTTCGATTCCCGGCTAAGCTGGTTGTTGAAAACACCTCTCACCTCGGGTGTAATAACTTGGGTGGGCATAATTGCTGAAGGAAAGGTGACCGAGAGAAAGGAACTGGCCACCCTACTCTTCTTAGTGCCGATGGCTTAGTACAATGAGAATTGAGAACCTTATTTTATCGTACCCGACACTTGAATCAAGTATGGGACCATCTTTACCTTTTGACGTTGCGCGTTTAAGATTTATTAAACTCAATTTATTGAAGAAAATTAAGCTAAAAATGCAGAAAGTAAGATCATGGTTCAATGAAACCACTTTTTTATGCTGTATTTTGCGTTATTTTTAAGAACGGAATTTTTTATTACCAGCTTCTTGTTGAATGATGTTAGTCAATGCCTACTTACAAGCAATACTCTTCATTTAACCCGCGGTCTTGTTATTCAAAGATAGGGACAGTAGAATATCGGGATGCGCAACTACATCCGCTTTTGGCTTATCCGCAACACTAGAAGGGTTACGATTTTTTCTGATTTACAAAATATTGTACATTTTATAGGTTATATAAGAAGAATGAAGTTGGTTTTAAAGTAATTTAAGGTTTTTAGTTGAAAACAAGCGAGCAACAAAGCGTGAAAAAAATGTCAAATTGGCTATTGACCCTTCTAATGTTGGCGGAACAACGGAGTTGCGCGTCCTGTAATCTACCGTCCCTATTCAAGGATAACTTTGCTGGGTACGATTTTGAAAACCGTCTTCAGATGCGAATTCACGCGATCGAGCAGACTAAAGAACGACCCCTAAAGATCACGTGATCACATCATATCACCTTCATGCAGTGAAGTGTCGACCATGAGCATTGATTTATCGTGCGTGAACTGCTAAAATTTGTGTGGTTTCAGATTGGATGTACACCAGATGTCAATTTTTGCAGCAAACGTATGACGTGTTTGGAAGTTGTTTTATATCGCATAGGCCTATGTAGCTGTGATGCACTTGTGGTATTCTCTATAAGCCATGCTTGACATGTCCAGTTTTGCAATGAATCTCATTTTTTAGATGCTGTAGATTTGCTTGTTTTCCAAAAGCAACTAAATCTCTACTCGGTTTTGATGAGTTTTTCCTTTGAAAGTGTTGCCGTTCACTCTACCCATTAAGAAAGTTATTTGCCAAGACAGCAACTCCGTCACGTTTTGATAAATGTGCAGTTAGATTTCATGTGCATCTTCATTTTTGTGATTTTTTTTTCGTTTAATGCCACCTATCGTTACGCAACATCTTTTCATTTGCCGATTCTTGCTGCTTGTTTGAAAAATTTTCAGCAACAATCACAAAATGTTTTTATCTCAACATAGATTATGTTAAAGCGATAGTGCAATTTTTCTTTTACGAAGTTACACTCAATATACCGTGATGCTCTTATGAAATAGCGTATATCGTGTTTTGTGCCTTGGACATACATAAGTTTTGCAACTTTCTGTGAGACCGGAGGTATTTTCAAACTGAGCTTTCGTTCTGGGAAGAAATGAAGTTTTGTAGAATCTTTTTGATGTTTCAGCCATTTTCGTGATGCTTTATCTTTTGTGTTTGTGATACTTTTTTCACTTCCATGAAAACATCGTATGTCTTTGTGACATGTTTTCTTATTGAACCTACTTGTACCAACTCCGATACAGGCACTCTATGACTTTTTTTGACGCTGAATCAATTGGGTTTGCGGCAGACCTTTACAAAGACTATTAGTGGTCGTGTTAATCTGACGACGGAGCTAGGAGACTTAAGTTAAGTGCAAGTGAAGACACACGGAAAGTATGATATTCGGCAATACACCGCTGACCTTATTGACGTGTAATAACTTAATAGCCTATTTATTTGTCCCCTTCCCAGAATTTTTGTGCTGGCTATGCCCCTGTTTGTTTGTTTTTGAATCTTTGTTCTCGGACTGACAAAGCCTTGATTGATAGGTTATTCCTGGTAGTTTCGCATACTTGTAGACGTAGAGGCTCTTGGTCTTGACGCAGGGCCGGTTACCGAGATTGACAGAGTGAAGATTACCGATTGTTGAAGTGTTGTTGCTTGGGGAATTATTCGATTCACTAGGTGCCGCTGAATGGAGAGCAGTCCTGAAATGCGTTGCTCAAGCGCACACCCCGAGCGTCGAACCAGCGCCGCGTGATCTTGAACCACTGGGTGGATAGCCTATCTAGGTTGTAGGCAAGCCCGTTGAGAAGATAATTTGGGTCCGGTATCAAGAAGATATTCGCGACCCCAAATCAAGATACTTTCAAGAAAAATGCCCAAAAGCCTGTCTATAGAATATGCGGTGGTTTATTCAAGTTTCTTGGGTTCCTAAAATTATTCCGAGTCCAAAAGTTTCCCTCGACCCCCCCCCCTCTGTCAACGCTAGTAGACGCTACTGCTAGTAGACGTTGGAAAAGGAAGCTAACCTCTTATTGCTTCATGTCCAACCAGATAGGATTGATAGGAATTTCAACAAAAGGATAGGCCTAGACTTATTTTTTTGAATAAGTTATTGTGTTTGTGAAATGATGTTCATCTTTTATATTTATAAACTTCGGCTTGTTTTGTAGCTCAAGTTGGAGAAAGGCCTGTGACAGTATACTGGATCCATAACAAAATTACTATGCTCCACTAATTTTTTATTTTTCAAAACGAACATCTTGAAACTAAAAGACATAGCCTAGCCTACATAACATTGAAATAAAAAAGTAGGCCTACAAATTTCATATGAATCAGTATCCGTCTACATATTGTGATTTATTTACAAAGGCTTCATACATTCATCAGCTTAACACAAGATATCAAACAAGTATTTTATAAACAGATCAAACACGGAATTTGGCAAAAAAATCCATCCCGCTTGACTTTTCTGCTAAAGTTAAACAGCACAAAATTTTATTGTGGTTGTTTTTGAAAGTTTGATTAAAGTAATCGGCTTTATTACGAGCTGGGCGAGATGTTGCTCACTGCTCACATGACCTCGAGCACCGTCGCATCTTGTGTTTCACGATACAAAAATATGAATTTATCAATAAGGTTTGCATTGAAAAACAATTTGCTTGCTTGCCGATTCTAAATGATAGCTCTTACTGTTGTTCCAGTAGCAATTTGGCATGTTTGAATGCTTGCATAAGTAGAGTATAGGCTACCAGTCTTTTATGTACCATGACTACAAACAGTTTTAGTTTACTCAAACCTGTTTGCGTTTCCCTTCATTGACTTTTGCGTAGCTACATGTTTTGTTGGACAACTAAATCGCCACTATAAGTAGCTGATCTATCGAGTTGTTTCTTGGGTCATGTCAGGTCATCGAGACGGAATGTAGCCTAGGCCTAATTAACACTTTCTTACTGTAGGCTACTTAAAATATTTCTTATTACAAACAAACGTCGAAGTAGTACAGTACCGTAGGTTTATGAAGTGAGCTGATGAAGCTGCAGTAGCCTACATTCTCTGTTTTTCAGAGCTTGGTTATACTTTTAAGTTCAAATTTAAAAAAAATTGTAAGCCTAACGTAACTTGTTAAAGCTTACAGGTTGAGGTAAAATTGTATCAGTTTGTTTCCCATTCAAAAATCAATTTTTCTTATCCGAACATATTCAGTGAATCAGTTGCGGACCACCGAAATGAAATTTTTTAAAGTATTAGGCGATTAGCCCTAAGTTATGTAGTCTATTGCTATGAGCTTATATTAAGGAGAGGAGGATTTAGACCAAAATATTTTCTCTAACTCCCTCAAACCATTGAGACACATGCAGGGACGGATTTAGTTGATGGGAGGCCCGGGTCACTTTTTGATCGGGGTTCCCCACTGCAAAAAAAATTATCGCGCCGACGGCGCGAAAAACCACCTCTACGTCTACAGTAGCATTAATCCAGCACTGCACAACATTTTGCAGAAACTTCAAAGGCTGAAAGAAAAAAAATAATAATAACACAAAGTCACATTTTTCCACCTGCACCCTCTGCCCCCCTAAATCCGGGCCTGGAGATATGGAAAAACACCAAGTGCTTAAAAATAGCGTTTATTCCCTTGAAAATAAGGGTTAAACATTTTGAGTCAATTTTGTTTTTACTCAACTTTTACAATGTAGCCCTACCTGTGTCTCTAACTTGTAGGAGGTCGTTCGCTTGTTTGATGAATAAAACTAGGCTATTGATTGACTGCCTTCAAGACATAAACGTGTCCAATGGTTTCAAAAGTTCTAGTAACGGCTTTTATTGTTCTAGCTTATTTAGGTCTAGCTTATTTTGTTATTGTTCTAGCCTAATATATTTTCGCAAAGACTGAGAAGCTCATTTAAAGTTTAAACATTCGAAATACCTGGCTTCAATAGTAGGCTAGATTAAAACAATTGAGATACGCCGAGGTAGCCTAAATATTGTAAGAATTGAATATTCAGGCAGGAACGGCAAGAGGACATGTTCTGAGAAAATTTTAGGAAATTTTGGTCGCTTTTTAGAGAAATTACACTTGTTTTTAATAAAGTGTAGCCTGGGCTGATGTAAAACAACGGAAATGTTTAGAAAAGTGTCTTACTCAAAGGGATACTAAAGGAAAAACCTGACTTGGCGATTTTCCTCGTTCTTTGTGTTTAACATGCTACCGCCTACCATAAAACGATTTTCAATAAAATTTTGCCCCATTGCGGTCTGATCAGCATTCCGCGCGTGCTTTTGTCAGAGCTTTCAAAACGGGAATGGACGTGAACAGCGAAGCGTGCGACTGTACAGCCTACGTCACTAACGACAAGCAATCAGATCTGGCCCCCTTCACATTCCCTTTATAATTACTTGAAGCACAGTAATGCCATGCACTTGTTTTTTCTTGACTTTTCCTAAAATTGCAAGGCGGATCTGATGATGTAAAGTTTGATAGCAAAAGTTTGTTTGTGTGTAGTTCGTTTGTAAATTCAAGATTTTGGTGAATTTTTGCTGTTTTTGGCCGACGTTTGGCAAAGCATGAAATCGATTTCTTTTCGCTTACAAACGATCAGCTCATAATTGCTCCGTGAATCAACATGCGCAAGGAGAGAGACTATCGCGGAGTTTTCCATTGTTTTGTTTGACCTAAATTTGTCCCGAGCTGATGGCTAGAGCAGTTCAGTCAGAAAATCACTTATTTTTATATTGATTCAACGTCTCAAGACGTGACACCAATATAAAACAGAAACGATTTTCTTATTAGTGTGACAATAGATCATTTTACTCCTTTTTCACAGCATTGCATCGAAAAATCGCACAATGCCCAAACATTTCTTGTGCTATAATATACCAGCCAGTGAGCACGCAGTTGCTCATAAAAAAAAATACGTTCTACCATTTATTTTTAGCGACTCGAGAAATAGTTATCCACCACCAAATGATCACATATAAGTTATTGAAAACAGTAGAATTTCAATCCAACAAATATCTATTGCAATACGTTACTGTACGAAAGACATGTAAAACCAATATAGCCTAGGGCTAGGCTAGTAGCGTAGCCAGGAATTTTGAAAGGGGGGGGGGGGGGGGGGGTTGACCACCCAGCGGCGGGAGGTCTGGGGGCCCTCCCCCAGAAAATTTTGAAAAATTACTTTGAATTTAGTGCATTCTGAGAGCATTTTCAACAAAAATGTGGGTACGAATATTCCTGTAAAATGGTGCTGTCCGGTAGCATAGCAAAAGGATAAGATCATGTTTTCTTCGGCATTTTTCGGAAATAAAGCTAAGTCTCTATGTTTTCTTGTTTCTAATTCCTGGCTGAGATGTTTGGTATTGGCAAAACTCGCTCTTTTAATGCAATTTTGTTTAAAATTAGACATTTTTTTTAGACTGAAAGCATCATTCTCAATGTCGTGACGTCACACGCGTGCCAAAGGGGGGAGTTATAACTCCCAACTTTCCCCCCCCCCCCTTGGCTACGCCACTGGCTATAAATCAAAATTCTATGAAATGAGCAAAAGTTGCCCTAAATGTGCCTGATTAGATTTGAAGGCTTATAAAATGAAATTATAAAATTAGATTTGAAGGCTTTGTGTAGCTACAAAAACTTCCACAAACGTGTTTTTTATTCATGTATTAATAGATCTATTACGCAAATTGATAGAGGATTTTTGTGCTGTTGTTACAGAGAGCCTTGTATCATATCATTTTATTCGAAATTACATTCTCATACCAGCAGTGTTTGCAAAACATAAAATGTAGTCTTCTTTCGAACAAAGAAATGGGTGAAGACCAACTTTCAGGTGTTCATGCTTGCGTAAAAATACATTTAGAGCATGAGAAAATCTATCATGAAACTGCAATCGGTGTGGCCTAATTAGCGATATATAGTAGGCTATTGGTTTTTATAAATTCAAGGTTGATACTTTGCACAGTGGTTTTTAGATGGTAGGCAGATACCAAACTCGATGATCATTTACTTTTTGTCATTGTTATATCACATTTTCACCACTGGATATAGCTATGAATGGCTTTTGATATGAAATTATATAGGATCAAGACACAAGTGAAAAGACCATGAAAAGTAATATTGTTGTCGTAACAATCTAAAGTAAATATGTTTATTGGATATTTTTAACTTTAGTGATTTTTGATTAGATTTTAACTTTTACTTTCCGATATTGATTTTTGAAAATTGTAGCAAACATTTTATTGCTTTAACTTACAGTCTACAGATACGCATTAGTTCTCAAAAATTCTGTGATTTTAAAAAGACAGAATTGAACCAGCAAGTATAGCTTGGTGTCATTTTGAACAGGTTTAATGTCATCATTTTATGAGGTGGCGCAGACTGGACGACCTGACGATTTTACATCGTAAACATGGTCTTTCGCGCCACCTCACGATCAACTATTTTATTCTTGTGTTTTCCTCGTTGGAAGTGTTAGTTTTTAGTAATTGTCGTAAAAAAATAAAATCTCTCTCGTCAAAACATGAAACTTACTGTTTTAAGTGCATTAAATCTTTAGATGAGTAGATTAACTAAAATTGCAAGAACTTGCCTTGAGACGTGCGGTTACGCCACAAACTCAGTTTAAAAGACAAAATTCACACACAATAACAACACAAGATCGGTTATAGACTGTAAGATCGATTTTTTTCTAGCTTGGCGATATAACTTTAATCCAAAAATAATAACCAAATGCGTAAGTGCCATTTATCTGAAATTATCATCTATTAATTATATCATCTATCATCATCTAATTATTATTATCTGAAATTATCAGTACAGTAAATTACGATAATTATGTTTTTGTTCTTAAACAAACACGACTAATTTGACAAGCTTGATGGATTTCACAGTATGCACATTTTTACTACCAATAACGCTTAAGATTACTGATAAATTTTCAAGCATTTTGCGTTTGTTGGAATTTTTTCAATTATTGCTGACTTTGCTGTAAACAGCCTTTTAAGCAGAAAGCAAAATACAAAGTTTGGAACTTTTTATGGTATTTTCATTTGATTTAATTATTTTGCCTATTGCACGTAAGCGGCAGTGTAACTCAATTGATAAAAGCATCCAACTGGTATCTGAAGGTATAATTATAAGCACGGCGGTTACCTCAGTGGTTTGATTCTGGATCAAGAGGTTGAAGATTCGATACCTACTGCCGCTGTTGCGATTCTATTTATGCATAACTTACAAAAAGTTTTGTCCCTTTACACTACAGTATATTATGTTCAATTTTTTGTCATGTTGATGAAAACAGTTCGTGCTGCATGGGATTGGGCAGTGCTAATCAAGAAAAAAAATCGTTATCTGACGTTATCGGCGATAATTTATCGTTTATCGCTTAACTTTTTTTTGATTTATCGTTTATATCGTCATCGCTTTAGGCATTTTACGTTTATCGATTATCGTTATCGCTTAACTGAAAAATGAGTTATCTCGCCCAACACTGACTACTGCTAACAACTACAGGGTCATCAATAAGTAACGCTACAAGAGATCCAATTCAAAAAATGGCAAAGGAGGCAAACGTGGCCTATGGAACCATGTTAACAGTTCTCAAGAAGGATTTGAAGATGAGCCCATTCAAACACATGAAGAAACAGTTGCTAAATGCCAATACCATAGAGCAGGGTTTCCCAAACTTTTTTGGGCTAGGGACCACTATTTGTGAATCTGTTTATTTGCGGATCCCAATACAAAGGTAAAAATGAACAAACCGAATTTTATTAATTTAAAAAAAACTGACAACATCAATGGGACGGATGGGATTGCTTCTTATTGCATATAAGTCATCAATTCTCGGAGTTATTTGTGAGGTTTAGTAACATCAGAAGGACATTCAATATAGCCAAGCTTAATATACTCCTTCTTGTGTCTTCGCAAGCTATTCTAGCTAAGTAATGCTATATATCCTCTTCTTCTTTTTGGACAAAACATGCTGCTGGGCTTCCCAATCCGAATCATTACAATCTTCTTTTCGTTTTAAAAATTTATCCATAACTTTAAACTGGGCTACAACACTAAAATTTAAACTTAAATTGCCAACGCATAAGAAATGGTGCAAATATTTCAATCAGTTTACGAACATCACATGCCACTCAGAAATTTTAAGGGATTGTACAGTTTTTCTTTGCTGTTACATCCCACAATGCCAATGTAGAGAAACTCTTTTCACTGATGCAAAGTCAGTGGACTAAAGAAAGAAACAAGTTGAGCGTTGCGACTATGAAAGGCATGTTGACTCTTCAATATAATTTCAAAGATGTGTGCTTTAGTGAATTTTTCTCATTTTTGAAATCACACAAGGCCCTATTGAAGAGAATTAGATCTTCAGAAAAATATGCATGGTCAGAAGAGTAAATTTGTAGTGACTTGACTTACAAGCGTGTCTTTAATTTGTTTTAAGCATGTAATTGCTGTTCTTCCTTTTTCGGCATAACCTAATTCTCATTATTATTTTCCACTCTGAAGTTGAGATTTTTTTCAGTGACGGTCCGTAGCTATATTTAGAGAGTGCTTACCCTGCCTGGTGTGAGATTCTGCTCGTGACAGAAGACAATACTTTTAATTTCGGTAGCTGGCGCTTTAGCATGAGTATCGTAGGCTACAACGTTTGCAGCTTTAGCATTTCGGTAGCGCATATATATGGTCTCACGAAAATAGTCATGCACTGTCCGGAATTTTGCTTTTTCAAATATGGTAGGCCTAACCCTAAACTCAACTAAAGAAAAAGCAATGACAACTCAAGAAGGAACACATTGCATTGCAACAAATGCGTACGTCGGAGTATCCCAAGCAGTTGCAGGCAAGCTACCAACATCTCAGTGCTTAAAAAGGAATATACGAAATGCTAGAAATGTAGCAGCCCAAGTTCCCGTAACTCCAGAATTGCACATAACTTGTCGTTTTGATTAAAAAGCAACTGTCTCAGCTATTTTTAATATGGTTACTTCATTTTAATTTGCTCATTACAACAACTTTGAACTTTAATGGGTATCATTTACTTTATCATCCGCCTTTTCACTTTAAAAAAAATGGGTGGACGTTGACGATTAAATTACTGACGATGTGGTGTCTTGCGATGTAATTACAATGCGATGACAATGTAATTACCATGTGATGAAATTACCACGATAAGATTACAGTGAATCCTTAAAAATGTCTGCCGATTTCAGAAAATGCCTAATAATTCTCTGGTGTTGCCAGATCAGTGAGTTTTGCTTCGTGACTGAGGAAAATTTTTAGCAGGTTGCAATATTGTTGATTTCTTATTATTTTGAATCGACTTCGAATATAATAAACACTATTTTTATTTGAAAACATCTTGCAGCACTAAAGATGCCCGACAATGGGTATTTAGCCCATGAGTAGCCTATAGTTCAAAGCTCGCTTGAAAACGTTCTATTTTAATGAACATTATGACTGAAAGTACCGTATTAATTACCACCATTGTCATGTACAGCGCCCAGGAGCATAGTTTGACTGTGGCGCTATATAAATATTGTTATTAGTTCAACAATCTTGCGTTATGTGTTTTGTTACAGAAATTACGAGTAAACATTTTTTCCTCCAGTATAAACTGCATATATTTGGATTAGAAAAAACAACTTAATCTGGCATCACTCTAAACTTATTTACTTTAAAGTTAACTCACTAACTCAACACTTACTTTAAAATTATTTATTCTATGGACATCTTAACAAACAAACTGATTTGACCTTACTTGCAATCATCTCGACGGCTACTTCCAGATTCCTGACTTCAAACCTTTATTTAATTTTGAAAAAGTCTAATCTGGCAACACCTTACAATTAACTCACCTGGCAACACTGTAAATTGATTTGAATTTTTATTGAAATTTTTAAATAAAATTAATAATATTCAACACTAGATGTCGTTGAAGAGAGGTGAGCCCTCAACACTTTCCTGACAACAATTTCATTATCGCAACGTTGAAGTTTACGTTGATACAACGTCGTCTATCGTTGATACTTCGTCGTCGTCATGTAATAAACAAAGAACGGATAACATTAATTTAACATAAAACAACATCAAATAAATAAACAACAAAATCTTTCAATCATCTCGATCCTTGTGGGTGATGACGTCATTGCCAACCACGATGAGTAACTACCCACATTAACCAGGCTTTGATATCTTTAACAAAAAAAAAATTGTGAAGTTTTTTTTGATTTTCTCGAAATAGTATCACTTGGACTTGGGCCATTCTCATATTCAGGTATTCAACTATGTCATGTTAATTTCACCAACATTTAAAATGCTACTACTGAAGTATATAATACTCTTATTGTTAGCCTACTCCTACCTACCATGCCAAAGTTCAGAAGTATCGAGCAATGCACAAACAAGGTATATTCAAAGATGAATTCAGTTCTATCTTGATTACTTGGGTAAGAAATTCTAGCTAGCTGG
This sequence comes from Aplidium turbinatum, assembly GCF_918807975.1. Classification (NCBI taxonomy): domain Eukaryota; kingdom Metazoa; phylum Chordata; class Ascidiacea; order Aplousobranchia; family Polyclinidae; genus Aplidium; species Aplidium turbinatum. The sequence goes on from NC_137472.1 coordinate 63,563,207, forward strand.
TGATCTTGTTATGATAGTTTTTCACTGTTAGCCTATCATGCACCGCATACGTTATATTTGGGCAATTTCTAATTTTCACATTTGTAACCAAACATTCTCTTCCTACATCGTACCGTGTTTTTTGAAAACACCTGCTCAATACCAATAAGCTCTGCTATTTCGCGTGCGTTTGTGACTACGTGGTTACTGGTTAGCCTATATTTCGAGTCTTCCAAAAACTTCGGCGGAGGGGCCCTCATTCCTTGCGGGGCCCCCTCCGATCGGAGGGCGGTTGCTACGCCTCTGTCTACGACGATTTACTGTAGGTTTGAGATTCAGTTTAAGTTATTGTTAAACTCGTCATTAGATTTAGACGCGGCCTTTAAGTAGGCTACGTTAATCTAAATAGGCCTACACATTGTCAGATCCAATTGGACCAGTTTTGCGGAATGTTGTTTGGGCTGCCATTGGGAGGTTAGGAGTAAGATTATGGTCCGACAACCCTTTAAAATGTCTGGCGATTTCAGAAAATGCCTAATAATTATCTTAGTGTTGCCAGATCCGTGAGTTTTGCTTCGTGATTGAGGACAATTTCTAGCAGGTTGCAATATTGTTGATTTCCTATTATTTTGAATCGACTTCGAATTTAATAAACACTATTTTTATTCAAAAATATCTTGCAGCACTAAAGATGCCCGACAATGGGTATTTAGCCCATGAGTAGCCTATAGTTCAAAGCTCGCTTGAAAACGTTCTATTTCAATGAGCATTATGACTGAAAGAACCGTATTAATTATCACCATTGTCATGTACAGCGCCCAGGAACATAATTTAACTGTGGCGCTATATAAATATTGTTGTTATTATTAGTTCAACAATCTTGCCTTATGTTTCGTTACAGAAATTACGATTAAACATTTTTTCCTCCAGTATAAACTTAAACTGTATATATTTAAATTAGAAAAAAACAACTTAATCTGGCAACACTCCAAAATTATTTGCTTTTAAGTTAACTCAGTAACTCAACAATTACTTTAAAATTATTAATTCTATCAACATGTTAACAAATAAACTGATTTGACGCTACCTGCAATCAACGCTCATCTCGACAGCTACTTCCAGATTCCTGACTTGAAACCTTTATTAAAAATTGAAAAAAAAGTGTAATCTGGCAACACCTTACAATTGACTCACCTGGCAACACTGTAAACTAATAAATTGATTTGAATTTTTATTGAAATTTTTAAATAAAATCAATAATTAGCAACACTAGAGGTCGTTGAAGAGAGGTGACCCCCCAACCCCTTCCCCAACACTTTCCTGACAATTTCATTATCGCAACATTGAAGTTTACGTTGATACAACGTCGTTTATCGTTGATACTTCGTTGTCATCATGTAATAAACAAAGAACGGATAACATTAATTTAACATAAAACAACATCAAATAAATAAACAAGAAAATCTTTCAATCATCTCGATCCTTGTGGATGATGACGTCACTGAGGCCAACCAAGATCTCCAACTTCTGTAAAAGACGAAGCGAATAATTAAATTAAAGAAGTTTCCACAACTTGGAATACTTTGGATCCTTCCAACTGTGTATTGATGGAACGTCGTTGAATCAATGTAATGTTGATGCAAATACTTCACCTTGATGTTTATTGACGTAGAATCAAGGATAGAATAACAAACCTTGGTGATTGTAGGCTACCATAGGCTAGCTAGGCTACAATTACCAGAAGCAAAATATTATCAACAATTCGAGGTTAGAGTTTGGTAGATGTGACGTTAGATAACGTTGATACAACGTAACGTACTCTACATGTTATGTTAGATAACGTTGATACAACGTAATGTACTCTACATGTTAGGTTAGATAACGTTGATGCAACGTAATGTACTCTACATGTTATGTTAGATAACGTTAATACAACGTAATGTACTCTACATGTTATGTTAGATACCGTTGATACAATGTAATGTACTCTACATGTTATGTTAGATAACGTTGATACAACGTAACTTTCACCTTATTGTCCGACCGATCCAGAGCTTCCTTCAACATGGATCGTTCCATCATGTTCGCATCTCTCAACTCCCCATCACCATCATCGAGGCAACGCCCCATCCAAACTTGCTTCTCAACTTTGCTGATTACCTCGATGACGTCATGGATAGATAGGAGGTTGAGTTGGAGATCCATCCCAACAATCTAAACACAAATAATTATGATGCAACAATTAAATAATGTTGTTGTTTGCGACGTTTTGTTTATTTGTGTAAGTTTAACAAAACTTAAATAATTAAAATTGGAAACTGATTTGGAGTCGGACGATAAAACAATGTAAAGTAACGTTGAATCAACGTAACAACTGATGTTAATGCAACCATGGATCAATGTAATTAAACGTTGGTTATAAAAGTTAAACATGACTTACGGATCCAGACATCGATTTGATCGCTTCATTCCATGGACGGAATTGATTGGAATTCATTTCGCATTCGGACAGATCAAGCTTTCCAATCCGCCCTGGCATCAATTTGAGGAATGACGTCACCGCATGGATGTCATTCTGAGTGTCGGAGGGATACATCTCTATCCTCCCTCCATCAAAATGACGCCCTGCGGCCACGGTCACTTCCTCGTTGTTGCCTTCCCTCAGGATTCTGCTGATGGCGATGATGGAACGATTATCTTTGTGATCTAACAATGCAGGAATAATATCAATCAATATTAGCTCGGCTAACCAGGTTGTAATCTAAAACTACAGTTTGGTTCTAACCATAAAATAAGCAAACATTGAACACAAGTTGTTTACTTAAGAATAAAACATTAATTTATTTATCTCGTAAACAAAATACAAACAATTATTTTGAACCAAAAATCTTGTTTCGTTGCAGATTAGAAAAGTTTTCTGTGTCCGAGACTTCAAAGTTTTCCAACTCACAAGTTTCTGTTTTCAAGGTTTTTGAAGTTTCTCAAATTAGGGCAGAATTGCTTATCTGGCAACACTTACATGGGAAAAATAGCCACAGACTTTAAACAAACTTTTTAGGTTTAAGTCAAAATCACAATTTGAAAAATAACCTGAGCAGTCTTAGGCTAGCTTTGCAGTTAGAAACTAAACTTTTGCTAAAACATGAAACTAACCAAAGCTTGCAAATTGAAATAAACTTTGATTTCTTTTTCGACAAATCTTCGAAGAAACTTTACAACTTGATCAAGAAAATTTCCCAATCAGTCATTTCTTGCTGAAACTTCATCCAAGCTGATGCTTTTTGTTCCACATTTAGAAGACAAGGTCAGAAACAAACTTTAAAACGTTTCTCTGGTGAAACTAAGCAGAATGATGACTGAATTATAAGCTGGCACCAACCATTTCTTTCCTGTTTCTTCTTCAACGACCAAAAACAAAATGACTGTCGCCCAGTGCTTCCACTTCTGACAATTGATAAATCCTTTTCAATTTCCTTTTTTGTCCTGAAAAATCCCTTTTTCCTCAGTCGGAAATCTTTCAAAATTTCCTTCATAGACGAGGTTATTTTTAACGTTATTTAGGTTAAAAAAGGTGCTAATGTAATACAACTTTAAAGTTATTATAATATAATCTCAGTTAAAGCTATTTTAATCTCGATTTTATTCAGTAGCACCGGTATGTCGAAGCAACGTTGTTTTATTAGAACAGTAGGCTGCACAAAAGCAGCCCATATTTTACAATAACATGGTTTACTTCCTTTGTTCACTGTCCAGCCAAAAAACTGCTTGTCAGTTAGTCGGTTCTGGGATATTTAGGCCTACCGCCTGGAGTCCTGGACATCATTTACCAATTACCACTCTCATCTTTCCTACCCGGAGTTCCTAATCTATCCCTAACAGCAAAAATGTACAGGTGGTAAATTTCCAGTTTCAACGAATTATCCATCCATTAACAAATTTATTTTTGTGTTTAGTTTAGTTTTCCTTGATGCGCTAAGCCGCTAACTTAACATTATTGGCTAGGCTACCGGTATCTCTTTTTTCTTCTTGTCAGTAACGCCTTCACAATCATTTGAGACTGACGAAAAATTCCAGGATACTAGGCCTATTCATGATACTGACTCAGTCTGACTGTGTACACTATCTATAGCATACATACTACATAGCCTCTATTATTATGACACCATCAGTTAGCATAGGCAAAAACTAACTTTTCTAAACATATCACTAGCACTAAAGATATCACTAGCCTAAGCTTATCATACCTAACTGTACGTCGAACCTCAGTGAACTTTGTTATTGCTACTCAACTTCAACTGTAAATCAACGGATTACTTAATTTTAACTCAAAGAATTGAGAACTAACTCTCTCACTACAGTCTGCAATCACGTCCAATTCCCAAAGTGGCGATAAAAGAAATCAAGCGATAGAAATTAGAAACGCGAGGATGGGACAGGGAGTAAGAGGGGTTCCGGATGGCGAGTGACGATGAAAACCAGCTGATCATTGTTATTCCAGTCGTTTTTAGAACTTTTGAAAGAGAATATTAATAAAATTTTCTTCAAAATTGCTAAAAACAACAATTCCCTTTTTAAGACAAAAATTCCTTGTAAAATTGTTAAAAATCCCTAAAAAATCCTCTTTTTCTTCAAATCCCTTTTTTATCCTTCGAAGCGTTGAAAAATCCCGATTTCGGGATAAAATCCTTCAAAGTGGAAGCACTGCTGTCGCCTGCTGATTTGCGCGGGAATTTTTGTGCAGAGTTGCCAAATAAGTTTTTATTTAAAAAGTAGTTGACGCAACAAACAATAGAATAAAGATAAAAATCTAAACTACTTTGGGAAAACACGTAAGGCAGTTATTTCATATTTTTTAAAATTAAATTAAAATATACGATCAGCTTGCAATTTTCAAAGAATACACACATACTCCAAAAAATGCAAATTTTAGCTTGTGAAAAATTGTTTGAATTCTGTTTCGGCAACTCTGCTCCTAACCAACACAAATTGTCGTCTGCAGTAGTGATGCAAGCCGCGCCGCGCCGCGCCGCGTACGCGGCCGCTTTTGACTTTTTCGCCGCGTGCCGCGCCGCGCCGCGTGGAAGGTTGAAATGACAAAGCCGCGCCGCGCCGCTTGCCGCGTAAACTTTCAAGAAATTAATTTTTCGTAAACGTAAACTTTCAAGAAATTAAACTTTCGTAAACGTAAACTTTCAACTTTTCAAGAATCAGCTATGAAACTTCAAATTTAAATTGGAAACACGGATCAGTTATTTTTCCCTTCGGAAACCCTAAGATGGAAAGCTATGCAATTGCAAATGGCTTGCAGTTGACAGGGTTTTAGGGCTTGCTTGTCAGGGAAGCTGTACGAATGTTTTTGGTTAGTAGCCTAGCTGATAAGCTCAGTTACCAGGCTATAGGCCTAGCGCAACTACCGCATTATTTACTATATCAGTTAGCCCAGTGAGTTCAGGCTATAAGTTTTACTCTTGTGTGTGTAGTTCATATAGCCACTGGCATTATAATTGCATTATTGCTTGCAAAAAGTGTTCAAAAGTCCTGATACTGGATCCAGGAACATTCTATTTGTCTTAGTTTGTATTATGTCTTAGAACTTAGATGCATTGCTGATAAGAGAATATGATCTGGTTAGCCTGGCCAATTAGTGCACAACTGTATTGGTACTAGGTTACCAGTTATATGCCATGGATGCTTTTTCCTACAATTGACTTTCTAAACAATAACTCGTTAAAATATTTTTTTTTAATTTTGTAATTTGCGGTGTGCGGTGCGGTGCAGTGTCAAAGTTCCAGATAAATTGCGGTGTGCGGTGCGGTGCGCGGATAGATGAGTCAGTTGCGGTGCGGTGTGCGGATAAAAATTTTGGGTTCGCTGCATCTCTAGTCTGCAGGTTTGCGCGGGAGTTTTATGCGTAGTGTTTCCCATAAAAAATGGTAATCAACGAAAAATTTAAGGTGAAAGTTAATGCCAGGTAAATGGATTGTTTGGATTTTTTATTGAAGCTATATCAGATTAAATCATTTTTAACGTTTTGTCTTGTGAATATTCTATTTTATTTTTTTGAAAGGAAGTAATGTTTTCTAAGAAACTTTAAAAATGGAAGAGGACATTTTGACAAAAAGCTTCGTTTATTTACGTTCAAAATCACTCCACTTGAACAAAAAGACAATAAGTTGTAGTTATGTAGGCTATTGAATGATTTTAATGTTTCTATTTTGACCGTGTTACTCCATTGACTAAGCAAATGTATCAATCCCGAAATCTCAGATGTGCAATGCAGATTTGTGAAAGACAAAGGAACTAGAAACGCCACATTCCTAATCAGGAGGACACTTGCTGAGAGGTCGATAGAACACAGGGAAGACCTGTACCTCTGCCTTCTGGACTACAGCAAAGCTTTCGACTGTGTTCGACATGAGCCACTTATGGCGATGCTTGACAGGTTAGACACAGATGGTAAAGACCTCCGATTCCTCAGAAATCTCTACTGGGATCAATCAGCCGTAGTCCGGATAGATGGCGAGCTGAGCAAGTGGACACAAATTAGGAGAGGTGTTAGACAGGGGTGCGTAGTCTCACCTGATCTTTTCTCACTGTACATCGAAAAAATGATCTTGCGACATCTAGGTGAAGAAGAAGGCATCTCGGTAGGCGAACAACACTTCAACAACATAAGATACGCAGACGACACGGTACTAATCGCCACATCAAACTCCAGTTTACAAAACTTACTCGACATAGTCATTAAGCAAACTGAGAACCTTGGACTTAATTTGAATGCAACGAAAACCTTCTGCATGACTATCTCATCAAAGGAAATAACTCCAGTATGCACAATCAAAATACAGAATACAACGGTCTCACAAGTAAATAGTTTCAACTATCTGGGTTCTATAGTCACTTCGAATGGTCGATGCTGGAGCGATGTAAAATCAAGAATTGCACAATCCCAACAAGCTTTCATCAAAATGGCCAAAATACTGAAATCTAAATCAATCTCTCTAAACACTACAATAAGAAGTTTACATGTGTACATTTGGTCAGTTCTGCTATATGGCTGCGAATCCTGGACTGTATATGCCCGCAGATAGAAAAGAAGATCAACAGTGCTGAAATTTGGTTTATTCGAAGAATGATGGAAATTAACTCCCTAGATAAAATCACCAACGAAGAAGTGTGGAGACGCTCTGGGTGTACCCCTGGCGTCCTCATCACAACTATCAAAAAAAAGGCAAATGATATTTATCTGGCATGTCTACCCCAAACGCGGAATTGAACACTCGACAATGATGGGGCGACTTCCTGGTCAGAGGCATCGGGGTGTCCACGTTTGGAAAACGTTAAAAATCCTTCAACATGGACAAACCAAAATTTTGAAAACTTAATAAGAACTATGGACAATCGATCGTTGTGGATACTCACGGTAGCTGACGCCTTATTCAGGCATGGCCGATTATGATGATGATGATGTAGGCTATTGAGTGATTTTAATGTTTCTATTCATAAAAATATATGTTATATAATGCTTCTAAGTTACGTTTCTTTTGAGTTCCAACAAAGATAACTAAAAATTGAATTGAATACATTAACTTATACTGGTAGGGATATGTTAACTGCGACATGTTAGCAGCATCGAGACATGTTAACAGCGTAGCTAGATAATTTATTTTTAAATATTGATCCTGAGATTCATTTTATTCAAGTCCCTGGATTACAAGCTGTTTCAGTAAAAGCATTATTTCAACCGTTTCATTAAAAATAGCTACGAACGCTACTGCACACAACAACAAAAATTAGTCTCAATTACAATTACTGTAGTCTACGTAAAAATGTGAAATTAATTACATTTAACTTTGATTCAAATTTTACCTGAACCACTGAGGACAGAAGAAAAAAAGCAAATTGAAGTCAAACCTTCCCCGATTCATAGGGGCAGCCACTCTGAGTAATAATGAGTAGAGCCACTCTGACTCTGAGTAGCGGTTCTACTATAGAATTTGGAACTGGTAGGCTACCAATGAGATTCTCGCAGGAGCGTTGACAGGATTTCTTGCGCCCGGTACCAATTTATTTTCGGGCCCCCTTCAGCGACAATGTTATGAATATAAAGGTTGTGTACAAACTTTTATTGATGTCCTTTAACCCATATCCTCCTGAATCAAAATTTTTGTGCAATTTTTTGTATGTATATTATTTTTAAGGTATCTTAACCAAATTGAACAATATTTTTGAAAAAAAAATTTGGTGGGGACAATTATCAACAATTTTTGGCCTGTCAGTTTAAACTGACGTTAGGAGCAGGAGGGGGCATATAAAATAAATACGAAAACGTTTTCTCGGACAGTGTTTAGTCTAATACGTATTCAACCAAAGCAATAATGGAAAAGGACAAAAAAGTCAAGAAATCACTACATGTTAACGAATCAAATAAATGTCACAGTATCAAAAGATAGGAATGTTCTTGGTTGATTCAACGTCTGGCGATATTGATTTATCGTAAAAATGTACTTTATATTGGCTTGAAACCATTTCGTCTCACATGTTCACCCGGCTTGAGTTCAGCTGAAAGAGCCCAATTCTGACATCATCTATTTCATGTGGTACTCCTTAAAACACTGAGGATGTAGGCCAACATTGCAGGTTCCAGAACATCCTGGTTTGGCGCAGCTGTGTTGCTTCCCTTTTATGATCTAATGTTGGGCAGTGCTGTATTTTATATGGAGTTGCGGAGATTCCTTGGGTCTCGGAAACAGTATATCTGGAACATCTTTTCGATAAAGCTGGTGGTAACTTTCAACAACTGCTCTTCTGAAGCCCAGAGCATCTAAACGAATTTCACAAGCATCGGTCTTGCGATGGCGATATATTTGAAAAGCATTGTTGACTGCCATATCAATACAAAAACGAAATAATGGCCACCACCATTTTTTGCTTCTCAAGTTGATCATATACTTTGAAACATTTTCATCCAAACGGTCAACACCGCCCATGTGTTGGTTGTAAACGTGTATTACATTTGGCAGCTGAGCTGAATATCAATCTTTTTTCTCTCTTGCTTACTATATCGCTTCGCTTTTTGCAGTGGGTCTTTTCCTGCAAAGGTTGACAGAACATTTACTACTTTTCTTTACTACTACTTTCCATCGGATAGCAGCAATGTTATGTGATGTCTCCACAGCAACATCCGAGGCACCTCTGTGTAACTTGTCAACTTCATTAACTCGCTTGAGGGGGGGATTTTCCATGCGGTTAACTCTGGCTGTTCCTGTAGCTGCAATAGACTTTTCACGAAGGTATCGCAGAAGTCCCGGACTTGTGAAAAAGTTGTCCATAACCACATGATAGTTGGTACTGGACTTGCTTTGTGGAGGTAGATGTTGCATCAAATGAGCTACTACTGCAGCACCCATCCCAAGCCCAATATCCTCGTACTCTTCCAGCTGGGAATCTTTTCATGTATAAGGGCGGAATTGTACGCAGTAGCCTAACGGCTTCGCTAGCACCCACAGCTTATAGCCAAACTTTATAGGCTTCCCATGAATGTATTGTTTTGCGCCATGTTTCCCAAAGTATGGTATCATGCTTTCATCCACAGTCACATGTTGTTCAGGTTTGTAGTTTGCAAGGCATTGTGTGTTCACTGCAGCAAAGAATGGCCGGAGTTTGGAAAATTTGTCACTTTTATCTAATTGCTGGTTGTCAGAAAGATTGTTGGGAATGCCCCCATTCTCAACGATATCCAATTCAGCATTAGCCAACAACTGTCTACCACATAGATTGTCTGGAATACAATCCATTTCACCACCAGCATCTTCATCTGTATCCATGCCATCATCTTCAGGAGGAAATATAACTAAATTTGCTTTAGACACGACTTCTGATATTGATTCTTCATCAGTTTCTAACCTTTTAAGAGCTTCCAATGCTTCAAAAACTCAATTTGTTGCTATCATGTAAATGTTTTGCCATTGCTATGCTGTATGAAATCAAAAGATGCATGATATATCACTACTTTTAACTTCAAATTAAACAGTTATACCATATTAGGCTATGTTCACCAATTGACCTAGATTAAGTTTTCATTTGCTAATATATCAACGTTTTGCTTGAGAATCAAAAGGTTTGCAAAATAACCCCTAAACTCAACTATTCTGCACATAATTTGTAAAATCATTTACAATTTACATGCTCCCTTCTGCCCCTAGCGTCAGTTTAAACAGACGGAAGCGGAAATGGTACAAAATTTAAACAACAATTAATTTCTTCTAAGTATGCAAAATATGGATACAGCAATGTTAGTTCTAACTAATTTCTCGGTTTATGTCATTATAACGCGATCCAGTAAAAATTGACAGCGCTATAATTATGAACAACAAAAAATATCCATTTTAGAAATTTGATCCGTAAATATCCAGTCGAAGGAGAAACGGAATTTCACTAAATGTACTATAGTGTTAGGTACAGACCTTACGAACCTCATAACATACTAACTGGGTTTCGACAAAACGGTTTGTAATCTAGAAACCATCTAAACGTGCTGTCAGTTTAAACTGACGGTAGGAGGATATGAGTTAAGCATGGTCATTTAACAAATCTTGCGCAATTTTAAAATTTCTTGAACCGCAAAACTTACTATCTCTATCTAGTGGTTGCTTTTTTGAACTTTTATTTTTCACACGGCGCTAGAGTATTACTTTCCGATTCCATTAATGTTTCACTGGTCATTCTAAGCTTTTCAGAAGAGAATTTAGAGCAGTTAGTGCAGACGATCAAAAAGTTTTCAATTTGATTTGGGAAAGGTTTTAGGCCTAGGTCAAACATTTGCTGATTGTTGCAATCTAAAAAGTGGTTTTGGTTTAATTTATAGTGCAGAAATAGGGATAGCAATCGTCTTACCTGTGCCATTCAGTTTTTGAGTTTAAACAAATGTTAGCCTATTTATTTTGAAATTCGTGTTTCGGGTTATTTCACTAAATATTCGTGGTTAGGGAAATCACTATACTAGATTAAATTCTTATTTTACTGTTTAGTGGCTGAAGTAGCTATTTTACCACCAGAGGTCTGAAGTGGGCCTGGTACCTAGAAGGGGGCCCGGTACTTTACCATCTGACGGTTGAACTGGCTGTTTTAACCTTTGATGGCAATTCTTTTAGATCTAATTAACTTACTGTATATTAACTTCTTGATAAAGTTTGAAATCGCGGGGAATCTTTTAAATCCAGGCCCTTTAAATATTTCGGGCTCGGGTCCAAAAGTGCCACCTAGACCACCCTGCCAACGCCCCTGGATTCTCGTGACCTAGATAAAAACACGTCAAAGACACACTTTTAGTATATCCAAAAAATACTCATTGCTTTTCAACTGTCCGTGCTCTTTGAAAAGGTCAAGGACCATAAAATTATCTCTGGCAGGGTCTGAACGTACCATCTGGATCTGCTTGTCAACGCTACTGACTATTAGTGAGATGGTTGACAAAATATTTGATGACTTGTGATAAGTTGGACCTTTGTAGAAAAATCTGTTTGAGTTACTTCAACTTTAAAAGTTCTTGCTGCCTAAAAGAAATGAGTACTGTTGCTTGAATGTGACCTAGAGATCACGATTTTCCACTTTATTTTGCAACCTACAGCTTACTTGTTATGCTCTTATGCTTACCGTGCTCATATGATATCTACAGTCTACACTGATATTTGCTGCTAGAACCTTTGCTTCCTAACCTGGCTCATTTTATTCACTTGACAATTTTTCATCTTTTGATCGTTTTTAACCTGAAATTTAAACACTTTTATAAACAAAACTACTTAAAAATACAACGATGCAATATTGTTTTCAGTTGCCTAAATATAGGCCACCTCAAAATTGATAAAACATCATTAACATAGAAAACTGTGCTGACCAGGTAAAAACATTTACTTACCAACAGCAACTTTTCGAGTTCTTTCATACAGCTCTGAAAGAAATACTTTCCGTTTTTGCAATTTTTCATCTGAAAAAGATTAAATTTCTCATGTAAAACATATTCATTTTTTCACGTCTTATTTACGTTATGTATCAGTGCTGGAGTGAACCAGCTCAGTGGCCGAATGGTTTTGCCTTCTGCTCTGATACTGGTAGATCTGATTCCAGTTCTGTTCGGTATTAACCAGTTCGGGTCAAACCAGAGACTTTAAAGACGATAGAGATTGTTCTCTTTTTGGCATGATGCAGTGAGAATAAGTCGGGTAATAATGTGATGACATCGTAAACTTGATATAAAATTAAAAATGAGCCCTGTCGCTAAAAGACCTTAAATGTTGTAAAGCGACAGTAAATAAAACTACCCAGAGAGCAAATCAACAGTTTTTTTTACGTTTGCAGTCGTTAAATAATAAAAAGGTTGATTTACTGTCTGGGCATAACATTATTTTTACTGGTGGACGACGCGCGTGCAGCACAGCAAATAGGTTACACAAGCGCACACACGCTGATTGACATCGCAGGAGCCAGTCTTGACGTTTTCCGCAGGCGGATTGTTTTCCCCACGAACTTTCTGTTACTTCGCATAGAGTTTGTATTAATACCATGTGAATGCAAACATTTTTCGTTGGCGTGTTTGGTTCAGTGTGTTCATCTTCTGCCTTATGTTCGTGAGGATATCGGTTTGACGCTCATCGAAGTCAATTTTTTTTTTCTTTAAATTAATTTTTGCGGTGAGCAAAAGCTTTTCAAAAAAAGTAGGGTTAGGTTTAATGGCTTAGGGTTAATTGTTATTGTTAGAGTTAGGGTTAATTGTTAATTAATTCAGAAATATCTTACTTTTAGAGTGACCAGAATCAATTATTTTTCTCAACTTTTTTAAATTTGACTAGACTAGGTGTGTCTCCAGGCTACGTTTTTTTCAAGTTCAATGTTTAGACTTGGACCTGCAGGGCGAAAATCGGCTGCTGACTTTGAAAACCGCGCAAAAAAATGAATCGGTAAAAACAGTGACGCGCGCCGCGCGGTTACCAGTAATGGCTTACAGAAATATGTAAATGAGACAAACACTTCGTGGAAAAAAATTCGCTTCCCGCAGAACTGTTTGCTTTTTTGGCTAACTTTTTAGATCAAAATTTTGAGAGTAGCTGACAGATACCCTCAAAGAATGAACATTCACATTCTTCACTTTTACTCAATTGGAGGTTATCATTTCATATAAATTATAATATTTCGGTTCTTCTCAGATTAGATTTAAAATATTTTGCAAAAAGTAAAAACCAAATTAAATTTTATTTTTGAACGCCTATGCGTTCATGCGTAACATTTGCAGTCTCAGCAGAAAAACTTCTTGTAAATCGATGATTTCGGTGCTTGAGTTAATGTCATTGTGTGCTTTCAAGATAGAAAAAAAATAACAATTTTAGGCGATTCTACACAGTTCACAGCTTGCAACTTTACGGCAACGTCAGGAAAATTTATAATCTTAAATTTTTGACTTTGCAAGAAAAGCATGAGATTTTGGTTAAAGATATTTGTTTGAAGAGGTTTCAGATGAAAACTACGTTTGCTTTTAAAACATTGAAACAGAACTTTCGAGAGAACCGAAAGTAAAACAAGTAACATTAGCCAACATACGCCTTTTGCTAAGTAATATAATATTGTTAATTTAATCTATTGAAGTCAATATATAATCTAACACAGTGGTTCCTAACCTTTTTTAACCGGTGGACCCTTTTAGTCGATATTGAAATCTAAATTCCCCCCCCCTATATATTTAGTTTGTTAAAAACTTGTTTACATTAATATTTCAATCAAATCTTGAAACATAAACTAAACTTTCACCATAGCCTGTAATATTCCTTTTCATATTAAAATAATTTAATTAATGAAGAACATTGCTGAAAAGTAGTTTATTCAAAGAATGCATTCTAAATATAAGAGTCACTGGATTTAACAGTCTGTGTGAAACTTGTGATTTTTTTTGTTTCGACAGATCATTAATGTGGTGAAAGAGCACAACTAATATTATTCCTCATGTCTAATCTGTTTCTCTGTTTTGTTTTCATTTGCAAGTGTTGAAAAACCTGATTCGCATCTACTGTAGATAAGTTGAATCAAACGGAAAGATATTTCGAATAGCTTTCTTTGCCACTTTGGGATAATGGGATAAGAATTACACATTAATGGCCAAAATCCATTGATAGATTTTTGCTGAATAAATCTCTTCTTTTTCCAACTCTGGAAGAACTTGTTCTTTGCCGTCAACAACAAGCACCAATGATAATTCTTTAAACATGATAACATGTTCAGTTGTTTATTGTAACTTTTCTCTTTGAATTATCAAGCTTGCTGGTGAAAGCTTCCAAGCATCTTTAAATGCTGAAGGGAACTGGCATCTGCTCTGGAAGGGCCTCCCATGCCAGGCTTGTCGAAAGGTAGAGGCCAGACAAAACGTAGGCCGGCCACCAGAGCCTTCTAGTACCTTAAAGTGCCTCTGACAGGTAAATAAATTCGCTAAATTTACCTAAGATACCAAAAAGATGACACTAACAAACTTCCCTGACCAACAAATCGTAAAAAAATATCAACAGGCCACTAAGTTACACGCTTGCAAACTTTCGTTGACATCGGCGAATCTGGCACTCATTTAATTGCGAAAACAAAAACGGCAACACCGCTGTGACGTCACAGTAAGCGGGAAGGATACATTCTTTTCTCTGTGATGACTTGGTAAAGTATGGTACGGCTACTGCAAAACGTGAATGTGTGGGGCTCTGTTGGTCTAAAGCATGTGCAAATTAAGAATTACCGAAATAAAAAAGTGAACTTATTATTACTATCAGGTTTTGATCAAATTGGTTGAGTTTACTTTTATCAAACAGCATCTCAATTCAATTGAAATTGCAGTTTCATAGGGCTACAATTTTCATACTTTTTTATTTGTCCTAATCTGGCTATAGCCATTTGCAGAATAACAACAGTAGGCCTATCTCACAAACAGTACCTTTAATTTATGATTGAGGCAATGCCTAAAAATTGCTGTTTATGTGACATTGTCAGTGACAAAGACCGTGTGCTTTCTTTTCCCACTTTCCCACAAAACAAGGTACTGAGAAGAAAATGGTCAAAGTTTTCTTCAAGTGTTCGAAAGTGGGATGGGCCATACAAAACTAAGTCGTATATGTTCACTTCACTGAAGATGATTTTGTTAATAGGCCTACCACTCAAGTAAAAATGCCTACAGGCATGTGTTGGAGTGTATAGCCTACTACAAGGTTATGCTCTCGGAAGCAACAATCGGATTGTGATGCCGTCATGCATTGTTTGGCGAATCCGAAACAATTTTCCAGATCCAGATGGCCGTTACACAGGATTTCAATGGCCAACTGAAGGCACATTATGAGAGAGAGAGAGAGAACTTTTATTTATTATTGAATAGTGATGATGAATTAAATATGAATGATGATTCGTACGATTTCTTCATTTTTCACTTCAAGTATATTTTAGGTTTTGTAGGAACGTATCCAGTACAGTTTTATTAAACTGCAAAAAACAATAAATCTTCGAAAAAAGCAACCGCTTGCACCAGCTCCGACCAAACTGTGATCAACCAACTACATCTAAGAAGCGTTTGCTTCATCCGTTGCTAACGACGTCCACTTAGGATGACGTAATACCACCAAAGTCGTCCCAGAGCAGTGAAATATGGAGTTTCGCCTGTGGTGGCGCTGCGGAGCAGTCGTTTTATTAAATTACGCCCTAACCAGTCGAGCTACGAGGTTAAGATTAAAAAGTTTGCTAAGTGTAATTCTGCGCTAGGAAATGCTTTAAAAAGTTACTATACTTGGATCCAACCTGTCAGGGGCACTTTAAGCGACAATCTCCTAATCAGGGCTTTGGAGCAGGCGTAAATGTTAAGTTGCTCCAGCTCCGCAGCTCTCTTTTATCATAAATTAGCTCCAGCTCCGGAGCTTATTGATACCACAACCACTGCTCCGGCTACAGCTCCAGGCACCGAAAAGTGCTTTCATCAAAATATTGACGACATAGCCTATCAATTTAATTTCTAAAGCTTAAAATTGGCTGCAGTCAACTGTTGCTAAAAATAGCACAACTTTATGAAATTTAAGGTACGGTACTTTAATCAAAATGTAATGCGGAACTGCGTTTCAAAACATATTCGTTAATTCGACGTCTGATTTCGCAAATAATTTCTTAATTTTGTGAAGGGTTGCTGTTAAATTATGTGAATTCAGCCAATAACTTAGTAGTAGCATCTTATGAAGTATATACATCGGAGCCGGAGCTATTTTTCAAATAACTTGCTCCAGCTCCTGCTCCACTTGAATTTCACGTAGAGCTCCGGCTCCGTTGAAAATGCACGGCTTCGACTCCAAAGCCCTGCTCCTAATGACAATGACATAAATCAAATACACTCTTCCAACCTGCCTCGAGCCAGCATGGAAGCAGTGCAGTTTTTAGATTTAAATGGTATCAATATGTCAATGGCTCATGGATGTAGATAACTCATGTTGATGCGCAATCTGCTTGAAATGGAGGTGGCGATTGAACCGCTGGAAAATGGAGAAGGTGATATATAGGCTACTGTATACCGGTGTCTTTCCCTTGCATTTTCAGATTTAGTTTATTCAAAGAACCGAACATATCACCCAAATAAGCAAGGAATCTAATCCATCTGTCATCATTCAGCAATGAAACAAATTCCAATTTTCTTTAAAGGTCAAAAAATAATTTAAGCTCGTCTCTGAGCTCAAACACTCGCTTGGTTACGTTTCTTCTTGAAAGCCATCGAGTAGTTGTATGAAAAAGAAGTACGCCTACGTGATGGTTTGCATTTATGTCAGTGCACAGCAGCACATAATCGGGAGTTAATCTAATAATAATTTTCTCTTTAAGGCTCGTCTAGGCCAACTTACTAGGTTTAAAAAGGTTTACAATCCTAAAACAAAATCCCCCCCTAAAAATTGCAAAATTCCCCCCTAGTGGGGAATTCCCTCCCGGTTGGGAACCACTGATCTAACAGTACGGCAGTCATTGGTGCGATATAGTGACTTGGTTCACTAACACTTTAACACCAATATTAATCTTTATTTTTATTGCGTGACACTCTTGATAGCAAAATCCGTTTTTTTATATTGTTTCAACGTTTGCAAAACGGTAAATTAATATGAAAACAGTTGTCTGTTGGTTGGTTTCACTTCGTTTGAATAACTATTATATCAATAAGAGCAAAATAAAATCTTGTCAGTGGATGTCACGCTGTTAATCGCAGGGTACTGGAACAGCGACTGCATTGTGTGAGTCTCCACATTATTAGTTTCCACTGCAGAGTTAACCACCATCAAACTGAGAGAATGTTTTACAGCGAAAGATTCGAATAGTTATGAACACAGCACAGCATTTACTTTACGTTTTAATGAACATATTTTGTGCTTCTAACAATTCTTTGACTTTACTTGGCGTTTAAATCATTTTCCTTGGCAAAAATAGTTTAAACTATTTAAGAATAAAAACTATTCTAGAATAGATTCGAATCCGCAACCTTTTAAAATGCTCTTTCCCAAGGGTTGGTGTCACTTTTGTTGGTATCAGCATGGCTTGATGTTTACCAATTGGTATCAGCGCGCTACTGCCCACCTCTGTATACACATTACACAGCGTTGTCAAGGTCTTAATTTGATGTACAAAGTAAAATACATTTTACCAGGTGAAGATAATCGGGTTTGCTGGGAAGGTGGTTGGAGTAATAAAACATCGGATTCTTCTGAAGGTGACTGGATAGTTGTTGAACTTAAGTACAAACATGTTTGCAATATGCACCTTACTTGCAGATGGCAAATTTAAAAAAAAGATTCTGCAAGTGACCCTGAGCGACAAACATTTGCTTACTGCAAGTCCGATGCACTTCAGGCAAGATTCAATTTCAGCGCATCATTGCTCAACTTTTTACTTTAATAAGTGAACAATAAAAGGTATGAAGCTTTTAGTTTTAGTAACTCCAATTGTTGTTGGTTAAATTACTTTATATGTAGTAGTAAAACTAGGAATTAAAAATTAAATGATAGTTAAACTTTACACGGTATCAACAAAATGATACAGCTTACGCCAAAATCTCATGTTTCATACTTGGCTTACTTTTTTATGTGTAAGTTTGGTTAATAACTCTGCTATGTTGACCGCAGACCCCAAATGTTTGGAACTAGACCTTAGATGCCCAGACTCAGGCTCCTAAATACTCCAAAACTCCGGCTCCTGTACACTTCTGTATTGTAGCCGACAGTGTTGAATTAAGTGGTTCAGTGAGTAGGCTACTTTTGTGCTAGGGAACGAGATCGTTTTAACCTACCCAGAAACTTATTGAAAAGTCCAAAATATTTTTATAATTGTCCTCAATTTGCATTAATGATGCACTGATGTGTCCTTCCTTATGAAACAAACACTTAACTTTCCCCCGGAAAATTTTTTTTTAAAGATAAGACGCAAATAAGTTTGCAAAGCATTGAAGCATTTGATATATTGTCTATTGGTATATTGACGATGCATCAGTGTAAAAAAACTGATTTACTGACCAAGGAAAGCCTATTATGAACTCTTGCACAGGCCTACTATAGCCTACAATCGTTTTGATGAGTTTCAGTTTTGAAAAGCTTTGCTCAGCCCAAGCCACAAGCAAGTTTGCAAAACATTGAAGCATTTGATATATTGTTTAAAAGTTTTTATAGCACCAAAAACCAATAGAACATCTTCAGGTATCGAAAATTTTGCTAAACTTGTAATTATTGCTGTTTTGGTCACTGGTCAACTCATTGGCGTCAATGTGCCAGCTTGATTGTATGTTACCAATGATTTGCAACAATCTCAAAGCTCTTGCAAATGCGAGACCGAATTTCCAAAGGAGCCACCAAACCTGCGGTTTCAAAGCATCAGAGCGACTTTTTCATTTATTATCTCGTAAAATATAAGCCTGCAATTGGTGCGACATTATTCAAAATACAAAAATATCTTTGATCAAAGATAAACAACCTTAAAACAGTTACAAAATTGCAAGAAAAAAAACGTTTGGACTCTCTTTAAGTTGTACATGGCCCGAGGGGCTCGCGTTGAGCAAATTGATTTAACTGGAAATGAAGAATCAATTGAAATGAATTGACAATGCTCTAATTCAGGGGTCACCAACTGACGGTCCGCGGTCCGCATGCGGCATGCGCAATTAAATAGGAACATTAATTGGGCAAAGCAACATCATGGTTTATCTGTAGATAAAGTAAAAATGCTAGCTTACGAATTTACTTAGCAAAACCAAGTCACCGTTCCCAAAAACTCTGACAACAAGAAGGCAGGAAGAGAGTGGTTGTGGTCATTCGTGAAACGTCATAATTTGGCATTAAGACATGGCCCGAGCGGCTCGCGTTGAGCAAACTGATCTAACTGGAAATGCAGAAACAATTGAAATGAATTGACAATGCTCTAATTGTCTGTATAGTCCGATCTTACTTGGTTGGGGATGGGAAAATGGTTGCAATCGTTGTGAAGATTTGGCTGTTATTCCAGATGATTCTGTAAAAACACAAATGGCGACAAAAGTTAATTACAGTGTTTATTTATTGTGACGTTTATTGCGATAAAGCGAAGCATAGACGTAAAGTTTGATGTAAACGTTACGAAATTTTAATTGAAATGAAATTGTGGTAAACCTAAAAGTTGAATATTTGAAATTATTTTTGGCCGATAACCATATAAAAGCACAAAGATCTGATAGATTTGAAATATTTTTATCTTCTAATTATTCCGGAAAATAAAATTTCAAAACCTGTTTTGTTCAAGTTTGTGATTTAAAGCAACATAAACACATTTAAATTCATATAATTAATTTCTTACTTGGAAATATTATTTTTTTGAAGTATTTCAATTTTCTTATTAAGTATTGAGATTTTGACTTTCCAGAAACAGTTAAAGTATCTTGAGAAGACGATTGTGGTTGATTTGAAGCATCCTGGGAAGATGATTGTTGTTGATTTGAAGCATCCTGGGAAGATGATTGTGGTTGATTTGAAGCATCCTGGGACGATGATTGTGGTTGATTTGAAGCATCCTGGGAAGACGATTGTGGTTGATTTGAAACATCTTGTGAAGACGATTGTGGTTGATTTGAAGCATGGGATTCTTGAAGAATAGAATCTTGCAAGAGATCTGAAAAACGAGAAATAAAACTGTTAACTACCTCAGTGTGCCGCAGCACAGTAGTGTGGAGCGATACTTAGTGCGCCATAGGACAACTATAATGTGAACATCACTTGGAATGCACACCATTCATTCAAAGGCTGGTTGATGTGCTTTCATCAGTCAGCACAAATTGTAGCCTAAGTCAAAAGGTCTATAAAGTGAGTCATATTCTCTGCTTTTAAAATTAAAGTATTGAAATCTGCTTTGAAATGCGTTACTCAGCCACACAACTCAAGAGCTAAGCTTACAATAAGTTTAAACAAAATAATATTTCCAGAACCTTCCTTATTACTGCATGCACAATTGCACATATGCTATATTAAAACACTTCACCGTTACAATATTGGTCTGACATCACCATTGATTGCTACGTCAGTACCACACTTTCATGAAGAGGAAGCAACTGTTTCCATTTGTGAGTTACTGAACAGACAAGTTGGTTGGTTTGAATCTTTATCCTTGGACCGACAAAGCTTCTGATAGCTTATTCCTAGAAGTTTCGCATACTTGCAGAGGCTTTGAACCACTGACGCCTGGCCAGTTACCGAGACTGACAGAGTCAGGTTTCTGCTTGTTGAAGTCTTATCTGTGAATTCTTAACCCATCCACTAGGTGCCGCTAAATAAGAGAAATCCTGAAATGCGTTGCTCAAGCGCACACTCCGAGAGCCGAACCAGTGCCGCTTGATCGTGAGGTTTCTTCGTGAACAAAGTCAGGCGCTTAACCAACTGAGCTAACGTGGCGGATTTGACTTTAGAGCTAATATAATTTAGGATTTTGCAAACTACTTAGAATCAAGGCATGTCACAATGCAGTTGTAAATGCAGAAGCGAAGACTAATATTGTTCTGTAGCTAGGCTTCGTGTAATTAAGTTGTCTTTGACTTGGTTCTATTTGTTTTTATCAAGGATAATCACAGCCAACAAGGTTAGAAAAAGTATAATAAACGCCCAAACGCGAACGTGAAGACGTGGTAGATGTAGATTGGGGTAAGTTTATTGAGAAGGTGATCATGGTTTGTCTGTGTCTAAATGTACTTGAGCATTACTGGATAACTTTAAATGCTGTTAGCAGGATATATTCTTACTTAATAGAGGTTGCAAAGACTGTGTTTGCTGGACAGATGTTTGTGGTAAAGTGAATTCAATTGAAGGTTGTTGTTGGTTGTTTGCATGACTCGAAGAAGCTGAAAAAAATAAACATAAGAACTTATCGAGCGCACTGATTGTCACTAAGTGACATGCACTGTCGTGGCCAGACACTCAATGACACGCCTGACAAGACACATCTGATTGTGGACAGGAAGACTTTCTCCTTCAATTTTTTATGTAGTTAATTTAATATAATCTTTCAACCATTGGCATAAACCTGGATATGAAAACAGCAACTATTATCACTTAAGATAATAATTGGACAATCCGTTAAGCTATCATCATTTGATCATCAATAAAAGAGCTATGCAACAGCTATGGTTATGGCTTGTGCAGAGATGGGCGTGATCTTAATCTTGATCTTCAAGATCACTTTTTTTGGTGATCTTGATCTTGATCTAAGATCACTTTTTTTGTGTGATCTTGATCTTGAAGAACAATAAGATCAAGATCACTTTAAAATTGAAGTTTACTTACTAGATAGAGGCATTTTTTTAGAACTCGTACTGTACAAAGTAGTTAGTGGCAACTACTAACATTAAGCCACTGTTAATATAATATGTGTCCAACAAAAGACGATTAGTCTCCATCTAATCTAGTCAGTGTTACCATTTCAAAATTGAAAAAGTTTTCTGTGTTGGTCATAATAAAGAAGTCAGCTTCCGTGTACTTTATGTTGACGCATAATAAAAAATGATTTAACTTTGTTCACAATTTCCATGTGTGAATTTTAAAGAAATGTTTGCTTTCTTTGACCCAATTTGAAATGTTTCAAAAGTCTGGAATGGCGGTGTTAAAAAATCTGGACTCTAACCAACTTGGTTATATAAAGTAGTTTATTGCAGCAAATCAATCAGATCAAGACTTATTTAGGGTCTGAGTATGGAGCGGTTTGTCTGACCGCAAACCTCTGAACTTTTTTGAAAGCAGACAACAGTATCAAGGTTGCCAGATGGGTAAATTGTGCAATAAACATCGACACAGTGAAAGTTAAAACTACTTAGTAACACGAATAAAAACTCCCACATGAACCAGACTAAAATTTGGTAAAAAATGATGCAGTTCAAACTTTATTTTTATTTATTTATTATTAATAAAAACTATAAAACTAATTGCAAATTTTGCGACTTTTTCAGAACTACTGTAATTAACCTCGGCCTTGGGTGTGACGTTGCGATTCTACGCAAACTAAGTCAACAATTGATAGGCCTAATAGCAACAGTGCTAACTTATTACAATTCTTAGGCCAGTGATCGAGTAGTTAAAAGTAAAATTTAGCAATACCAACTATAGCAATACCAACTACACCAACTTTACCCAGGTTACTTATAGTAATTATTTTTTGCAACATCATTGATCAAAAAATTCATTTTTTTTCAAGTACCAATACACAAAAAGTGATCTTGATCTTCAAGATCGCATAGTTTGGTGATCTTGATCTTGATCTTCAAGATCACCAATACTGGTGATCTTGCCCATCTCTGGGCTTGTGGTTGATTTGGCTTGTGGTTGAGAAGCTATGGCTTGTGGTTGATTTTATCGAGAAAGATTTTCATCACAACATTCAATAATAAACAACTAATAAAAAACAGAAGTTTGCTTCAACTACGGTGTAACAAATCCTCAAAGAAACAACAAGAACAAGCAACGCTGGTTCAAGTATCATCCTGTGCAGTTGAGTAACGCAATTCCAACACAGCTGGTCATTGAGCGTTACCTAGTGGCTGAAACAATTCGTAGGCAACATAATTTCCACAAGAAGCAGTTTCAATCTCAGTGTGTAGTGACAGTTATGCAAAACTTCAAGGATTAAACTAAACAAACTAGAAAAAAAACTTAAAAGAACCAACTAGTTTTCTCAATATGAGATTTCCACAACCAATCAACGATTAGTGTTTATGTAAAATTCCTTCTCAACCGTGACGAAATATCTCAATGCAGCTGTGTGGCTGAAACAACAACAAAAACAAATAAACAACGAAACCAAGGTTGACGCCGCTATATGCTTCTAACCATTGGGCGAAAACTTTACTTTTATACAAGTCAGCACTTTCTAATTTCAAGCATAAATATTTTTCAAGCATTTCATACAAATCAATACTTGGGTATTTCAAAATAATTTGAAGCATAATTTAAAGCATAATAATATAAGCATAATTTAAATTTATAAGCATAATTTAAATCTGAGAGCTTATTTTGAAGTGGTCTAGTAGATACTCCTACTTGAAGCAATTTGTGAAGACAGAGGTGGTGATTGAAATGGTGATTGCGTCAGTGGTGAGGTAGATGCATCTGAAGGATATTGATTTACTGCAGAGCTCGAAAGATCTGCAGAGAATGTTCATAATTAGTATATGAAACTATACAACTTGATTCAACAAGTTACAGCTTCTGTAATTTATCATAATATTTATACAATTGCGTATACCCGCACATAGTCTTTGTACCATTCCAGCATCTTCTACGCTATTTTAAACAGAAAAAATAATTTAGTAGATTAGTTTAAAAGAGTTTAAGTTAGTACAGCGGTTCCTATCCTTTTGCCATTTTGGTTTCACCTTCAAATCACCATCTAGTTCTTTCACCCCCTCTTGAAATTGGTTAAAATGTAACAGTAGCCTACATTTCACACTGTTTCTTGAAACCCTGGTTAAGAATTCATGATTTAATAGAAAACAAATTGTTCAAGTATGGACAATCACGATTGCATTCGATTTCAATACAACATTAAAACCATTGTTTATAAAATATATTTACCTTCATTCATGCACGAATCCAACAAAAGTCCGGATAAGAATTGAACAACGACTGACCAGTGATCGACCAGTAGTTTAGTTTGTACAAATGATGTGAAATTATCTAACGACATTTGATGGACCATGTATAAAGAGCTAAAAAACTCTTGAAAGGTTTGGTGTGAAAAATACAATCGTTGGTTACCCTCGAAAAGGCCACATTGTCTATTTGAAGCAAACAATGCCACAACAATATCTTGCACATCTTTAGTTAAAAGATTGTCGTTTCGAAGATCTTCAGTTGTGATTACTACGGTTCCATTTTTTGTTGCATTGTACGCGATTCGTGACAGTTTAAGGACAATTTCATCTGTTAAAGCAATTGTGTGTTCTGATGTTCTAAGGTTTCCTAGCACTCTTTGAAATATTTGGGTCATTGTTGAAATGTTTGCAGTTTCATGTGATGAACTAA
The DNA here is from genome assembly GCF_918807975.1 of Aplidium turbinatum. Taxonomy (NCBI): domain Eukaryota; kingdom Metazoa; phylum Chordata; class Ascidiacea; order Aplousobranchia; family Polyclinidae; genus Aplidium; species Aplidium turbinatum. Next base: position 63,587,746 of record NC_137472.1, read on the forward strand.
GAGAAGCTCTCAAGTATAATTGTAGCATCAAAGGATTGTGGCACATGGATTCTAGATGAGGGGTTTCTACAGTTAGCTTGTGAAAAATTTTACTTGATTTTTGTTCATCATTTATCAAAGCAACAAATAACTTTTTCATGTTTTCAGGCGTCAAATCTCCGATAAAATACGTTTGCTTAGGGCGACATTTTTTAGGAACTTCCAGCATGGCGTGTGGTCGAGATGTGAATACAATGTGGCAATTGGGTAATAATAATCCTTGACAAAGATTCGACACAAGCTCCTGGTAAGTCATTAATGTGTCGTAATTTCTCGAGTAAAATAATTTGATTTTTCCCATTAAATTCCAATTCACCTGGTCGAACCCGTCAAAGATGAAAAAACAATTTTGCATGTGATTTTTTATCCATTTGAATACAAACGTTTTTTCTTCTTGATTTAAGTCAAAATTTATATCTCCAAGTAAAAATTCTTTCAAAGTTAATTTCTCATCATCGCAATCATTCATGCTCATGAAAGGTATCCTCAGAACGAGAAAGTCTCTAGTTTCGTCTAGACGCCTTGCCAGGCGCTTTGATAACGTTGTCTTTCCCGCCCCAGGGTAACCGACGATTGATATGAAGCTTTGTGACTTAATACATGAAATTAATTGATCAATCGAAACTTTTTTATCGGACTCTTTAAATTTGATTTGTCTGGTTTTGGGATCATACTGGTCGTCGTTGGGAATGAACCTTCCTTCGTAGAAGTCCACCGACAGAAGCTCTGGATGAACTTCCGGAAAATTCGATGCTGGATTATCAAACCTCGACACATCTACATCAAACTCGGACTTGTAGAGTTGTCGAGTTGCTTTCTTCAGTTTGTCGAAGACTTTGTTAAGATCTAACAACAAAAAAAAAAATTTCAAAATCACATTTTGTCAAAATTGGCTTTCCATTGAATGAACATTAAAATCAGTTTTTCCAAAAAAATTACAAATGATTTTTCCCAAAACCAAGCTGAAATTTCCCTAATTAGTTGCGTATTCTTACAAATCCAACTCAACAAAGTGTAACTCAAAACGCTTACTTTGGAATTTCTAAACATTCTCCATATGGAAGTTTATGTCCTTAGCAGCTTTCAGATTTGGCAACCTTAGTTGAAACACAGCTTTGTTTTGTACCTTGTTTGTTTTTATAAAAGATGGCGTGATCTGTGAATTATTTCCTGGTGCTGCTGAATGGAGAGCAGTTCTAAAATGCGATACTCAAGAACACACCCCGAGAGTCGAACCAGTGCTGCTTGGTCTTGAGTTGGGCGCAAAACCACCGAGCTAAAGGGGTAATTTTCTCTCAAAATAAATTTAAATTTCTCTAACTAGTTGCGTATTTCTACGATTCCAACTCAACAAAGTATCACCAAATACCCACTTCAAAACTTCTAAACATTTTCCAAATGAAACTTATGATCCTAACAGGTTTCAAATTTGGCAACACTAGTTAAAACGCAGCTTTATCTTGCCGTTGTTTTAATAGAGGAAGATTCCCATCACACCTCGTAGTGCAAGGCAACGACCATACACAATCAATGACATGTCAACGTAGACCAAGTACCTTTTACCTTCGATCTATGTTATGAAAGCAACTCAAAATGTCACTAAATTGTTGCAAACAATCAGCTTGCAGAGAAATCTAAGTATTTAGCTTTGCCACAAAACTTAACATTCCCAGATAATTTTGCTTTTGTATAAAAGTGTTGCTAATTTTAAATCACAAAGTTTAAAATTATATACAAATAATATGGAAAAATTAGGTCAACTCAGTGTAAAATCTATGAAAGGGTAAATTCAATGATGGGGCTATCCAAATAAAACGCAGCTTATATTCAATGTGACGTAAGAAGATTTTTTTTTGCAAGGCGGGGAAATATGTACCAATTAAAAATCTAGTATTGCAAAAATCTTTTAGTTCATCAAATTTCCACAAAAATATTAAAAGTTAAACAATTGAAAAGGCAAAATATTTTCAATGACAAACGGGCAATTGTTAAAGCTCACTGCTGCAAATAAATGTATATTAAAACTGGTAGATTTTATTTTTGATATAAACATGAACATTTTACAAACCTTCTTGATCTCCAGATCGAACATTGGTTTGTTCGGGTTGATGAATAATGTTGATTATGTTTTGCCGCTGATCAACCTGAACCAATTGTTGATCAACATGTTGATGATGATGGTCATGATGTTGTAGGTTGTCCTGCTGAATTACTTGCTGTTGAAGAACAGCTATGTTGCTCGGAGCTTGTTCTGTAAGAAACAGAACAATTTATTGTTATTTATGGTTATGAAGTCACAATTCAATTCTCCTTTTACTGGTGTCTAAAAATTGCCAAAGTTATACCAGTTTATAAGTCTGGTAACAAACAAGATGTATCTAACCATCGACCTATCTCGTTGTTATCGTGCTTCTCAAAAGTATTCGAAAAGATAATATTTAAACGGATTTCCTGTTTTATTGGTAAAAATTCTGTACTCATTCCTACGCAATATGGATTCCGTACTAATCGCTCTACAACACATGCCGCTCTCGATATCATCAGCACTTCCTACGATCAAACGAAAACCAACGATTTTACAGGGCTTGCTTTCTTGGATCTAAAAAAGGCTTTCGATACTGTTTGCCATAAACGACTCTTGCGCAAACTTGACCACTATGGCATTCGGGGAGTAGCAAACGACCTTGTCGCA